>NC_048305.1:51457822-51757822 GCF_013100865.1 Trachemys scripta elegans
GGGGGCTGCCCGAAGCCGGAGCGCTTGGGCAGCTCGGCTCTTAAACAGAGCCGAAGAGTCAGGGGAGGAGCACAGCAGCCGGAGCCGGGAGGGGAAGTGCCCGGCCCGGGGCGCAGGGTCTGGAGGTATGGGGGCTGCCCGAAGCCCGAGCGCTACTGGCTTCATGGTTTGCCGGGCAGCCTCCAGACCCTGCGCCCCCGGCTGGGCACTTCCCCTCCCGAGCTCCAGCTGCGCTGGGGAAGCGCCGGCTGGGGCCGCAGGGTCTGTGGGCTGCCTGGCAAACCGTGAAGCTGGTAGCGCTCGGGCAGCCCTTTTCATGTGGCCGGGAGGGAGACGGGGGAGTTAGGGCGGGAACTTTGGGGAAGGGGCAGGGAATGGGCGGAATTGGGGTGGGGAAGGGGTGGAGTTGGGGCGGGGCCAGAGCCCCGTGGAGTGTGTCCTTTTTTTTTTTTTTTAAAATATGGGAACCCTATGGTGGGGACAGTGCTATATCGGTGGGAGATGCTTTTCTGCCAGTATAGCTACTGCTGCTCATTGGGGGTGGTTTAATTATGCCGCCCGGAGAGCTCTCCTGCTGGCATACAGCAGCTACACAGGAGAGTTTTCAGCGGTGCAGCTGTGCTCCTAGGCGCCGACTGCATTGGTGCTCCAGGGCTGGAGCATCCATGGGGAAAAATTAGTGGGTGCTCTGCACCCACCAACAGCCAGCCTCCCCCCGCCCCCCCTTTCTCCCTCCCCGAGCACGCCCCATCCTCGCTCCTCCGCCTACCTCCCCGCTGCCGCCAAACAGCTGTTTGGAGGCGTTAACAAGCTCCGGGGGGGAGGAGTGGGAATGTGGTGCGCTCAGGGGAGGAGGCGGGGCTGTGGCGGCGATTTGGGGAAGGAGTTGGACTAGGGGTGGGAAGAGGTGGGGCAGGGGTGGGGCCTCATGGAAGGGATGGAACGGGGCAGGGGTGGGGGTAGGGGGTCGAGCACCCAGGGAAAAGCGGGGAAGTCGGCATCTATGGCTGTGCTGCTGTAAGGTCCGAAGTGTAGACATAAATTCCAGTCTGTTGCTGTTTCCTCTAGGCCACATGATTTGGATCACTAATGCTGTTCCATGCCCCCACGATTCTAGAACATTTAGAATAATTGTTCTTTAAATAGAAAAGTCTTGTTATGCTCAGCTGTAATAGATCTAGCTCTCTGCTTTAATATTGTATGAAGTTAATCATCAGCAACTGCTTTGCTATATCCTGATTCCCAGCACAGGATAATCCTGAAATACAGGAGGCTCTAAGAGGTGTGAAGTGGGCCATTCATCTCCGTATGATGGTCTCAGCTAATGAGAGCACCCCTTAGAGATGAGTACAGCCTGAAACAATAGCTCTGACATGTGAACTGCTCCATTCATCTCAGTGGGTGTTCCATCCCCCTTCCCCAGTGTTTTGAGAAACCCTGTGATGTGTCTAAACCATACCTGTTCTCACCACTTCCTCCAGTCTCAGCAGTGTGTTCTTGGTGCATGCTCCTAGCCTGTCTATTCTCAGCTCCCCACCCCAAGCAGCAGGGCCACAGAGCTTGAACCCCAGATGCCATCTCACACATAGAGCAGGGAGAGACTGGCATAGACCTCTTCAGAGGGTCAAGGTCCCCCAAATATGGGCTCTTGGCTCCTCTGTTCATGCATGCGTGCATGCTCTGTGTATCTTGTGACCATTAGGCACGTGCCTGAAATGAAAGCTAAATTCTTTGGTGAATAAAGTTCTGAATTTTGCTCCCCTAAAGGGGCAATGGGGCAGACACTAGTTGGGGGTAACTCTTGAGCGATTAAGACCCCTGTTACAGGATCGGAGCACTGGTTTGATCCCCAGGTCTGGGCAAAAAAATACATCAGCCTTAAGAGAACTGTTTTTTCAGATTGCTGTATCTTGGGAACCCCTTGGTCAAAATACCTCGAATTTGGCTCCCTAACTGTACCCTGTGCCCATTTGAGGCACACCAAATTTCAAGGCAATCCGAGTAACCGTGCGGGAGCATGTAGAAGAGTTGAGCTTTAAATAGAAAGCTAGTCTTGCCCTTAGCTGTAGCAGGCCTGACAGTCCGCTATAATAAACTCATAGCTTGTCTACACTTACAGCTGCACCGGTGCAGTGGCACAGCTCCACTGGTTACTGAAGACACTCCATGCTAAAAGGAGAGATTCTCCCATCGGCGTAGGTACTCCACTTCCCCAAGAAGTGGTAGCTATGTTGACAGGAGAAGCCCTCCCTTTAACATAGCGCTGTCGATGCTGGGGGTTAGGTCACTATAACTATGTTGCTCAGGGGTGTGGATTTTCCACACCCCTGAGCAACATAGTTATACTGACACAAGTTGTAGTGTAGACCAGGGGTCAGCAAGTTTCCTTGAATGTTTTTAAGTAGTTTTTTCTCTAGTGCTTATATAGAAGATACTACATCATGGTTTCAGTCTGTTCTTGTTTAATTGAAAAATAATAGCTAAGGCAATAAAGTAAAATACATTTTTTTAACATTAACCCCCTTCACAAAGAATCAGAAAACAGAAGGTACGTAGAAATCAAATAGGCTGGTGGGTGATCCTGAAAAAATGAGAGGCTTTTTAGAAACCCAAACTTTTGTGGACAAAGGTCATGAATAGAAAACTTTTTTTAGTTGATTCCTGGCTCTTGTGCAGAAAAGCTATCTGATTATAGTATTGTATTTGTTGTGTGTCTCAACTTTTTAAAAAAGACAAATGATCCCTGAAGTTGTGTGAGGGAAATCACACATTTTTCAATAGAAAGCCCTTATCTGACAATTGCAGTCACAGCTCCCTGAAACACGTGTCCAACTGTTCGTTTTTAGTTCATTAAACTTGCTGCTTTAAATAGTCCTATCCTTCTGGTGGATCCATGCATGCGTTGAGAGGCAGGGGCTGCTTCCTTGCATGACTGCGTGCAGATACTATGGCAGAAAACTATCGCCTCCTGTTGCACCCACTACCGATTAACTCTTGGCCTGAGGTCAGAGTCAGCTTTGAGCACTGCTACTTTTGAATGGTGGTTAAGGAGGTAAGGAACTTGTTTATTACTGTAATTCATTTTTAAGTTTAAAGTTGCATTTTGTTTTCCTGTTTTGTTGTGAGTGGGTTTTTTGAAGCTGAGCTAATAGTTTTCTTCTCTCATGGTTCCTTCTAGGATTCAGAGAACAGGAGTGGTTCATGTCCAGAGTGAAGACGTGCTCCCAGACACTTCTGTCTTACATCTCATCTGATGCAGTGGGGTCCAAGGGATGTACCAGACTTCAGGCGATGGAAGTGGGGAAATCACTGGGTGCTGGAGCACCATGAGGAGGTAATTTGAGATCTGAGATTAATCTGGGGACATGAGGATTGGGGAATTGCCTGACTGTATCTCTTCACTAATGCCCCTCTATTTTCCTTTTCAGAATTCAGGAATGTGGGAGATGTGCATCAAAGCAGCTACTGGATTATTGTGCCAACAAGTAGTAAAACAAGCACATTCACAGGTTGTAATTGCGTAGTGGCTGCTTAATTTGTCCATCTTTTTTTGTTTTGTTTTGTTTTTCATGTAAAGCCTCTGGAGGGGAAAACTAAACAAGAATATATTTAAACTAAACTTTTTTTTTGTATTTAAAGTTTTTTGTAAAAGCTGATAAAATGTTTATTAAACATATCTTTTGTCCCTCATTATTGCTCTGTGGATTGTAGCTACTGTGTTTGGGTTTATACTGGACAGAGTTGAGACCATCCAAATACATCATTGACTGCTTTGGTGCAACTGATATGTGTGAACAGAGTTGGCATATAACCACTGTTGATGGGTTGCTGATGTCTAACCTACTTGCAGTTGCATGGCTGCTCTAAATTGCATCAGTGAACCAGCTCAGCATAGATCAGGCAAGGATTGGTGGAGAGCAGAGAGATCTTGAAAGCCTCAGGATGTGGGCCTATATTTCTAATCCTCCTCATTTTTTTTTCTTTTCTTTCCTGCAATGATCTTTTAATTATCAGATTACTCCTGGGCATGTTGAATTACTTAAATTTTTGTTTTTGCAATCTCTTGCTCTTTAGGATTACATATTTGTCAGATGTACTAATGAAGATTACTGCAAGTAATTTAAAACTCTTCTATACATGTTTGAGTGTGTTTTTGGAAAAAATTCCATGGAATGAATTAACTTTATTTTGTGTCTGTCTTGTGGCCTTTTATTGCAGTTTTAATATTAAACATTTTAAAGTCCTATCGGATTGTTTATAGTTACGTTAAACCGTCTGTTTTCCAGTTAATTGCAGCCCTGCCACAGTTCTGACTTGATTTTAAAATATAAAAGTCATAATTCATAATTAGCAAATTCAGGAAATGTATTTAATCTGTACTCTGATTAAATACAAATGTAGATACCAGTAAAAATTAAGCTAGGATCTGTTTCTCAACACTAGGGGGCACTAATGTTTCATGAAATTGAAAATAAAACAAACCTTTATTGTATCAGTAGCATTCATATATAAATAAATAATTTTATTGCTTTGATGGTCCTAAAATATTTTTCCTTACCAAACAGTTTTTCTGTGCAGAAATGAAAACAACAAGCAGCATTATTATAAGAATACAATTTCTGACTTGCTTTCATTTTCTTGTAGGAATGATTACTCTGTTGCCTTGGAAATGAAGTGACCACCCTGCTGCTGTAAATGTAGGGCAGAAGATCAATGGTGTGGGCAGTATGGAGCTAATGAATGGGCAGCTGAGCAATGTTAATATTGCCGCTACTGCTTCAGAGGTAAGGATTACAAGCTTACAGCCCCTTTATTAGTTAGTCAGATATTTAAATCCATAAAATGTATAGGGTTACAAAACCTTCCCCCCCCCCCCCCAATTGAAACAGAGACTTTTTTCTTTCTACAAAGATACGTTGTGCAGCAGAGTCTTATTCTGTGGATCTTGTCTCTGACATTTGACAGTTCATATTTAATTTAGTTCAAAATTTTGAGTTTTTAGAATGCTTACCAGCCAGGAGCATGAATCAGCCTGTGTAGATTTGCCATAGGCAATAAGTGCCTCTCCTCAGTTTCTATGGATGTGGTAGAAGCTTTTCAGCTCTTGTTGTGTCTGTTTATTCTATCGCGCTGTGCCTGGTGTGTAAAAGGAGTCTTAATGAAAACTCTTATGCAGTTCCAATTTTTATTTTATACTTAACTTTTGAAAATAATTTCAAACTCAGTAAATGGGTGAGGCTTTGGCACGTTTTTGTTGATGATGCGCCTCATCAGTTGCCTTCTCCAAAGCTTTGTCACATTGCCTGGAGTGTTAGAGCCTCTCTGAAGCACACACTGTAGTCTTGCTTATGGTGGAGCATCTCTCTTTCTGTTGCTTGTCTCAGTCCTCTTGGTGCCCCCATCCCAGGCTTTTAAGAGCCTTCAAATAGACTCTTGTTTCCTAGGTCCTTTGCTTATAGGCTGTATGTTACACAGACAGCAGATCCTATGGTGGGTTACTTGACTGCCCTTTCTCATTTAACAGCAGTTCCAAAGAGACAAGAGGTACTTTTAATGTGGATAAGCCATAGGACATTCACGCTGCTGAGCTATGTGCTTGGGAAATGGGCTCCTACCGTTGTAGTGGGTTTTGGTTTAAGGGTAGGGGCTTGTTATATCTTATTCAGTACCCTGTCTTTATCTTGAGGAGACCTTAGGATGTGAGGGTGACAAGACAAATGTCTCTTGCTTCCTGGATGATCAGGATGAATCATAGGGTTCTCCATAAATCTACTTCTTCAGAGATGGATGTTATGTGAATAGAAATAACACACCCCATGTGCTTCCACTGAGAACTAGAGATTGACTTCCATCCAGAAGTCGCTCTCTTAGGTTTCTCATACAATGAGTCTTGGTTCTTTTACTCCTGTTTATGAAATCTGCTTTTGTAGTAGCCATTAGTACTTCTTGAAGAGTGGGTGAGATAGGGTGTCTAATAGCATCACTCTCCTCCCCCACCCTCACCTCCTTCACAGTCATCTGGGGGGAGGGATAGCTCAGTGGTTTGAGCATTGGCCTGCTAAACCCAGGGTTGTGAGTTCAATCCTTGAGGGGGACATCTAGCGTCTGGGGCAAAAATCTGTCAGGGATGGTACTTGGTCCTGCTGTGAAGGCAGAGGACTGGTCTTGATGACCTTTCAAGGTCCCTTCTCGTTCTATGAGATAGGTATATCTCCCTATTTTAAAAAAAAATCATTAAGAATAAGGTCACACAGTGACTATATCCCAAGTCCTGCCAAAGGTATCTTCGGACTTCCACATGTCCACCTATCCACCTTCCAGTTTTCTTCCCTAAGTCACGCTGGTTTTTGTAAAGGAGAAAATACGTTACATACACTTGATGTAAAAGTCTAATGCCCTCCTGATTTAGACAGAACTAAGCCCTGTAGGAAATCTCCGAGATTATTTCTCTCCGTTGCAGAGAACTAAGAGATCTCTGATTTCCAAGCAAAGACTCTCTGGATATCTGGCTGCATTACTTACTGCTATCAGTCTCATGATCTTCAGCTTCCATAGAGTATTTACTCAACTCTTCTTCAATAGCCTTTTCTTAAGAACTTTCCCATTGCAGAAATATGTAGAGTCATGACTTGGACATCCATTCATATGTTTGCTGAACACTGTGCTATCACTCATGCCTGAGCTTCTGTTGCCATATTTGGCTCTACTGGTCTGTCTTCGATTCTAGACTCCACTCCGAAGCCCCATCCCTCTGTAGAGAGTAATTCTCAATAGTCACCTAGAGTGGAGCACCCATAGTTCCTACTTGAAGAAGGGAAGGTTACTCACCCTGTGCAATAATCGTGGTTTTTCAAGATGTTCCCCTATAGGTTTTCCACTACTCGCCCTCCTCCCCTCTGCTTCATAGTTCTTTACAACTGGTTCCATGGCAGAGAAGGAACTGAAGGCGGTTTCCCATGCAGCTCTGTACAGCCTCAGTGTAAGGCACAAGGCTGCAGGGGGTGTGTGGGCCCAATGGACACTGTTACCTAAAATCTCCAATCTGAGGTGCATGGAGCACAAACGCACCTAGAGTAGAGCGCCCATAGGGGGACACATCTTGAAGAACCACAGTTACTGCATAAGGTGAGTAACTTTGTCTTTTTCATGTTCTTTAGGATTATGCTGCATATTTGATTTTTTTTTTTAAGCTGGCAAATGTAAATGGGAGAAGAGGTGTTTAAAGTGGATACTGCTTGCCATTTCTTGTAATATACTAAAAACCAAAGGATGATTGTGGGTCAGAATTAAAAAAGACAAAACAAAAAACTGTAAAATTGAGTTCACCACAGTCTGAAGACAACTTGCTTTTGTCTATACTCACGTCTTTTCCCCTGTCAGATCTATACTCATTGTTTTGCTGTATGCAGTGGTGTTGTAGCCGCTTTGGTCCCAGGATAATAGGGAATCAAGGTGGGTGAGGTAATATCTTTTATTGGACCAATTTCTGTTGGTGAGAGGGACAAGCTTACCCCAAGCTCTTCTTCAGATCTGGAAAACTAACTCAGGCCCAATCTGCACTATAGAGTTAGGTCGACATAAGGCAGCTTACATTGACCTAACTCTGTTAGTGTCTACACTACAGTGGTGCTCTTGCCAATATAAGTCGCCCAGTACATTAACTTAACTCCACCTCCGTGAGAGGCATAGTGCTTAGGTCGATGTAGTTAGGGCAACACAGTCTCCATGTGGACACTGCGTTACTTATGTCGTCTGACTGTCAGCCTTGTGTGGAGCTGACAGCTGAAGCTCTGCCAGGCTCAGGGCTTACAGCTGCCTCCCCCTCCAGTGCTGATGGCTCGAGCTGTCAGCCCGGCATGGGGCTCACAACAGGAGCTTCTCCCCCTGCCTCCCACCCTAGGGCTGACAGCCCAGTGCAGGACTCAATTTCACCACAGTTTCAGAGCTGCTACTATTTCACTTTTCTCTGGCTGTTAGTCCCGGGGCAGGAGGACTCCAGCTGTGAGCCCTGTGCTGTTGTCAGTGCTCCCCAATGCCCTACTATAGTGGATGCAAACAATCCTTGAGGATGTGGTGAGGATGTGGAGCACCAGCCCCTGATTTAATTGCTGTGGTGGTTGGAGGTCGATCTAACTTAAATCGACCTAATTTTGTAAAGTAGACAAGCCCTCAGTTTCTCTGCTAAATATCATATTTGAACAGCTTGTTTAGAATAAGTAGTTAACACACATTTCAAGGGACCATTCAAGCTGGAGTGGTCAATTAATACCCTTCCAGTCATAGGGAGGGAAGGAAAGGAGGAGTGGGGCGAAAAGCAGCTGGGTGTTAGTGGGTTACAGATTGTGCTTCACCCAATGACTCCCCTTCAGTTTGTCACGCTTCTTATGTCACATTTAAAGTTAGGCTGCAGTATTGTCAGAGTGCCCACGTTACTGTTTCTTCTGTGAAATGCCTAGCACACTTGGATGTTGCCAAATAATTATGGGATGCCAGTTGTGCCTCCAATAGTTAAGGCTGAGCTGAGTTTTAGACATAAAGCAGGGATTCATCCTCATAGTTGTGTATGAAAAATACATTGTATCCTCCCCAAAATGGGTGTTTGAGTATAGCAGGGGGTAGTTAATTTGTTTTTTGTCAAGTGCCAAATTTCTTGGACAAGGTATAGTCAAGGTCCAGACTGCAGAGAAGAAAATCATAAAAAACTGGAGGGAACTCCAATTGCTAGGAAAAGGCAGGTGTTAGTAATGGGAGATTCAATCATTAGAAACGTAGATAGCTGGGTTTGTGATGACCGGGTGACTTGCCTGCCTGGTGCGAAGGTTGTGGATCTCTCGAGGCATCTAGACAGACTTATGTGTAGTGCTGGGGAGGAGCCGGTGGTCGTGGTACATGTAGGTACCAATGACATAGGGAAGGGTAGGAGAGACGTCCTGGAGACCAAATTTAGGTTGCTAGGGAAGAGACTGAAATCCAGGACCTCTATGGTGGCATTCTCAGAAATGCTCCCAGTTCCACGCGCAGGGCCAGGTAGGCAGGCAGAGCTTCAGAGTCTCAATGAGACTCATAGATTCATAGATTATAGGACTGGAAGGGACCTCGAGAGGTCATCGAGTCCAGTCCCCTGCCCGCATGGCAGGACCAAATACTGCCTAGACCATCCCTAATAGACATTTATCTAACCTACTCTTAAATATCTCCAGAGACGGAGATTCCACAACCTCCCTAGGCAATTTGTTCCAGTGTTTAACCACCCTGACAGTTAGGAACTTTTTCCTAATGTCCAACCTAGACCTCCCTTGCTGCAGTTTAAACCCATTGTTTCTGGTTCTATCCTTAGAGGCTAAGGTGAACAAGTTCTCTCCCTCCTCCTTATGACACCCTTTTAGATACCTGAAAACTGCTATCATGTCCCCTCTCAGTCTTCTCTTTTCCAAACTAAACAAACCCAGTTCTTTCAGCCTTCCTTCATAGGTCATGTTCTCAAGACCTTTAATCATTCTTGTTGCTCTTCTTTGGACCCTTTCCAATTTCTCCACATCTTTTTTAAAATGCGGCGCCCAGAACTGGACACAATACTCCAGCTGAGGCCTAACCAGAGCAGAGTAGAGCGGAAGAATGACTTCTCGTGTCTTGCTCACAACACACCTGTTAATGCATCCCAGAATCATGTTTGCTTTTTTTGCAACAGCATCACACTGTTGACTCATATTTAGCTTGTGGTCCACTATAACCCCTAGATCCCTTTCTGCCGTACTCCTTCCTAGACAGTCTTTTCCCATTCTGTATGTGTGAAATTGATTTTTCCTTCCTAAGTGGAGCACTTTGCATTTGTCTTTGTTAAACTTCATCCTGTTTAACTCAGACCATTTCTCCAATTTGTCCAGATCATTTTGAATTATAACCCTGTCCTCCAAAGTAGTTGCAATCCCTCCCAGTTTGGTATCATCCGCAAACTTAATAAGCGTACTTTCTATGCCAATATCTAAGTCGTTGATGAAGATATTGAACAGAGCCGGTCCCAAAACAGACCCCTGTGGTACCCCACTCGTTACGCCTTTCCAGCAGGATTGGGAACCATTAATAACAACTCTCTGAGTACGGTTATCCATCCAGTTATGCACCCACCTTATAGTAGCCCCATCTAATTTGTATTTGCCTAGTTTATCGATAAGAATATCATGCGAGACCGTATCAAATGCCTTACTAAAGTCTAGGTATACCACATCCACCGCTTCACCCTTATCCACAAGGCTCGTTATCCTATCAAAGAAAGCTATCAGATTGGTTTGACATGATTTGTTCGATGGTGTAGAGAGGAGGGGCTTACATTCATTAGGAACTGGGGAAACTTTTGGGATGTGGGGAGCCTATACAGGAGAGATGGGCTCCACCTAAACCAAAGTGGAACCAAACTGCTGGCACTAAACATTAAAAAGGTCGTAGAGCAGTTTTTAAACTAGGAGAGAGGGGAAAGCCGACTGTCGCAGAGGAGCAGGTGGATCGGACAGAGACTTCTCTTAGGGGAGAGTCTAATGATAGAGAATCTCCAGGTTATAGTCAGGAGCAGAGGATGGAAGAGGATAATGTAAGAGCCAGATCAGATGATAAACATTCACATAAAAAAGAATCTGACACATCAGAAAAGGGCAGACAAATAAACAGTGACACGTTTTTAAAGTGCTTGTACACAAATGCTAGAAATCTAAATAATAAGATGGGTGAACTAGAGAGCATTGTGATAAAGGAGGATATTGTTATAATAGTCACAGAAACCTGGTGGACGGAAAGCAATCAATAGGACACAATCATTCCGGGGTACAAAATGTATCGGAAGGACAGAACAGGTTGTGCGGGGGGGTGGGGGGGGGGGAAGAGTGGCACTATATGTGAAAGAAAATGTAGAATCAAATGAAGTAAAAATCTTAAGTGAATCCACATGTTCCATAGAATCTCTATGGATAGAAATTTCATGCACTAATAAGAATATAACATTAGGGATCTATTATCGACCACCTGATCAGGACCGTGATAGTGATGATGAAATGCTAAGGGAAATTAGAGAGGCTTTCAAAATTAAGAACTCAATAATAGTGGGGGATTTCAATTATCCCCATATTGACTGGGAACATTTCACTTCAGGACGAAATGCAGAGATAAAATTT
This sequence comes from Trachemys scripta elegans, assembly GCF_013100865.1. Lineage (NCBI taxonomy): Eukaryota > Metazoa > Chordata > Testudines > Emydidae > Trachemys > Trachemys scripta. The sequence continues at coordinate 51,468,985 of NC_048305.1, forward strand.
CACAATACTTTAAATGACTGCTTCATGGAGCAGCTGGTACGGGAACCCACAAGGCGAGAGGCAACTCTAGATTTAGTCCTGAGTGGAGCGCAGGAGCTGGTCCAAGAGGTAACTATAACAGGACCGCTTTGAAATAGTGACCATAATACAATAGCATTCAACATCCCAGTGGTGGGAAGAACATCTCAACAGTCCAACACTGTGGTATTTAATTTCAAAAGGGGGAACTATGCAAAAATGAGGGGGCTAGTTAAACAAGTTAAGAAGTACAGTGACTAAAGTGAAATCCCTGCAAGCTGCATGGGCGTTTTTTAAAAACACCATAATAGAGGCCCAACTTCAATGTATACCCCAAATTAAGAAACACAGTAAAAGAACTAAAAAAGAGCCACCGTGGCTTAACAACCATGTAAAAGAAGCAGTGAGAGAGAAAAAGGCTTCCTTTAAAAAGTGGAAGTGAAATCCTAGTGAGGCAAATAGAAAGGAGCATAAACACTGCCAAATTAAATGCAAGAATGTAATAAAAAAAGCCAAAGAGGAGTTTGAAGAACAGCTAGCCAAAAACTCCAAAGGTAATAACAAAATGTTTAAGTACATCAGAAGCAGGAAGCCTGCTAAACAACCAGTGGGGCCCCTTGAGGATCGAGATACAAAAGGAGCGCTTAAAGACGATAAAGTCATTGCGGAGAAACTAAATGGATTCTTTGCTTCAGTCTTCACGGCTGAGGATGTTAGGGAGATTCCCAAACCTTTTGTAGGTGACAAATCTGAGGAACTGTCACAGATTGAAGTGTCACTAGAGGAGGTTTTGGAATTAATTGATAAACTTAACATTAACAAGTCACCGGGACCAGATGGCATTCATCCAAGAGTTCTGAGAGAACTCAAATGTGAAGTTGCGGAATATTAACTAAGGTTTGTAAACTGTCCTTTAAATTGGCTTCTGTACCCAGTGACTGGAAGTTAGCTAATGTAACACCAATATTTAAGAAGGGCTCTAGAGGTGATCCCGGCAATTACAGACCGGTAAGTCTAACGTTGGTACAAATTAGTCGAAACAATAGTTAAGAATAAAATTGTCAGACATGCAGAAAAACAAACTGGTGAGCAATAGTCAACATGGTTTCTGTAAAGGGAAATCGTGTCTTACTAATTTATTAGAGTTCTTTGGAGGGGTCAACAAACATGTGGACAAGGGGGATCCAGTGGACATAGTGTACTTAGATTTCCAGAAAGCCTTTGACAAGGTCCCTCACCAAAGGCTCTTACGTAAATTAAGCTGTCATGGGATAAAAGGGAAGGTCCTTTCATGGATTGAGAACTGGTTAAAAGACAGGGAACAAAGGATAGGAATTAATGGTAAATTCTCAGAATGGAGAGGAGTAACTAGTGGTGTTCCCCAAGGGTCAGTCCTCGGACCAATCCTATTCAACTTATTCATAAATGATCTGGAGAAAGGGGTAAACAGTGAGGTGGCAAAGTTTGCAGATGATACTAAACTGCTAAAGATAGTTAAGACCAAAGCAGACTGTGACGAACTTCAAAAAGATCTCACAAAACTAAGTGATTGGGCAACAAAATGGCAAATGAAATTTAATGTAGATAAATGTAAAGTAATGCACATTGGAAAAAATAACCCCAACTATACATACAATATGATGGGGGCTAATTTAGCTACAGGAAGTCAGGAAAAAGATCTTGGAGTCATTGTGGATAGTTCTCTGAAGATGTCCGCGCAGAGTGCAGTCAAAAAAGCAAACAGGATGTTAGGAATCATTAAAAAGGGGCTAGAGAATAAGACTGAGAATATCTTATTGCCCTTATATAAATCGATGGTACGCCCACATCTCGAATACTGCGTACAGATGTGGTTTCCTCATCTCAAAAAAGATATACTGGCACTAGAAAAAGTTCAGAGAAGGGCAACTAAAATGATTAGGGGTTTGGAACGGGTCCCATATGAGGAGAGATTAAAGAGGCTAGGACTCTTCAGCTTGGAAAAGAGGAGACTAAGGGGGGATATGATAGACGTATATAAAATCATGAGTGATGTGTAGAAAGTGGATAAGGAAAAGTTATTTACTAATTCCCATAATACAAGAACTAGGGGTCACCAAATGAAATTAATAGGCAGCGGGTTTAAAACAAATAAAAGGAAGTTCTTCTTCATGCAGTGCACAGTCAACTTGTGGAACTGCTTGCTTGAGGAGATTGTGAAGGCTAGGCCTATAACAGCGTTTAATAGAGAACTGGATAAATTCATGATGGTTAAGTCCATTAATGGCTATTAGCCAGGATGGGTAAGGAATGGTGTCCCTAGCCTCTGTTTGTCAGAGGATGGAGATGGATGGCAGGAGAGAGATCACTTATGTAACCTCCAACAATAATGATGAGTAAATAAAACAATTTCAGGGTCTGTTCAAAAACGTCTTCTAGTTTGAATTTGGCCCGAAGTATGCCAATTGACTACCCCGGGAGTATAGAATGAATTTTCTGAGAATTTTACAAGCAAATGCTTTAGTTTGAGGTAAAATAAGTATTATGTAAAAATTAAATTACGATCTTTGAAATACTTAGCACCAATTGGCCGATCTTTTGTTCTTTCATGATCTCAGTAATGGAAGAATAGGTTCTTCAAATGTGTCATAGTTAAAATTTACTGAAATCTTGTGCATAAGTCACATTATTTGTAGATTGTTTTTGGTATTCATGGGCTTTTTTTTCCTCTGTGTTAATCATAATTGAAAGTTTCTTCTTCAGTAGAGATGAAGAACAAATTTCTTTTGTAGAGAATTCCACAAAAAACTGCCCTTTTCAAAGTGGCTGCCATCTCCCTCTCTTCTGTATTGGACTGAAGCCTTAGCTGACCTCAGTGGTCATTTTGAGAAAAGCATCTGTTCACTGAACAGTTGTACTAAGGCCTGGTGTACACTAGAAGTTATCTGTAAACCTGTGTTGGTTAGGAGTTGATTTTTACTAATATAGTTATACTGGTACAAATCCTAGCATGGGTGCACTTATACTAGTATAGTTTATTTTGCTTCCTGAACTGGAATAAGCTATACCAGTATGAACATTTCTATACCTGTATAATGGCATCCACCCAGCAATGGATGTTGGGAGGGAAGTATCTAGTGTAGAGTAAAGTCCTGAGTACTTTACAGGTCTGCCCCCGACCACATAAAGCTCCATCATCTTCCCTGAGGAAGCTTGGTTGGCTTCACTCTCATTGCAAATGTAAGATAGTGGCTATTTTACAAAGGGCAGGTTTTTTTTGTGAGTTTCTGTTGAAGGAGATTCTATGCACCAGCCTCTGACAGATAAACTTAATTATGAAAAACAGTGGCAAAAATGATCATTAATCCTAAATATTTCTTCTCAAAAGCCACCTGTTGCACCAAATCTACTCAACAGAGAGAAGGAACCATGCGTGTGCAGGGGGCTGGAAGGAGCAATTTAGAAGATAGGGAGGAGGGTAAAAATGAGGGGTACACTCGGGTTGTTTTCTGCTGCACTGGCAAAAAAGAGTAGCTGTAAACCTAGCAAAACTAGCCAATATGTCCTGGCTGCTTTGCACTTCTCCAGAGTGGCATAATACAGCTAGAGTGTACCAGTGAATCTATCCATAGAAGTTAAAAGGATGATTTTTCATATTTTCAAATCATTAGAAATATCAAATAAAATTCTTTGAGACTTTTGTTTAATGTTTTGATTTTTTTAAAATCAACAGCCCAAGAAGATTTCAAGACAAACTATATTAAAATGGAGTTAAAATTGAGATTACAAATCAGTATTTAGGATAAATTGGCAGGGATGTTGTAATTATTCTCAAGCTAAATGTTATAAATCCAGGAAATTCAGAGTTAAGATTCAGTGTAAAAATTTAAAATATGGCATCAGGTGGTAGGAAAAAAAAATCTAATGTTGAAAAATTTGTTTAATCTAAGACCACTAACACCAAGGTTTAATCCTAATAATATTTTTTAAGGAGTGTTACTGGGCAGATTTAAGGTTGCTTGGTTGCCCTACCACATTTCCTATCTTAACATGTTTGGATTTCTTTTATGACTGAGTAAATGACTACACAAGGTGCAAGACAGTAAAGATCAGGTCAAATATCTCCAATAATTGAGATATTGCTCTCTTAGAAAGCAGTCTAAATGTGCTGTGATGTATTTGGAAACTGGATACCAAGTCAGTCACAATTTTGAGATTTGTTTAGTTGCAGGCCAATAGTTCAGGTTTAGTCATATCTTAGTCATATATTTCGGAATAAAATAACCCTTTAGAGAATGCTGCCATAAAGCCTGATTGTTGATAACATGGCTGCCTCTCTGTTAGGCTGAGATACCATTGGGTTTAATTACACAAGCGTCTTTAAGTTTTAAGTACAGTGGCAGTCTGTATCAGTGTGATCTTTTGGAGCTGCTATTTTGCTTATTCAGTTACTTTTTTTTCTTCTGAATAATTTGAGTTGTATCAAAAGTGGCTGATCATTCCAGGCTACTTCAGTGAAGCAGTTATTTGTTTGTGTGCTGGTAAACTAATAAAAAGGGCTTTTAAGAATAGATAGTTGCTGTTGTTTTACTCAGCACAGTAATCTGAGTGTTCACACGTTACAAAGCAGTATTACAGGAACCTAACGTTGGTGATTGGAAGCCAGTTTCTATTTGTAGACAATTTGAAAAAACAGTCTTTTTGTTCTTTAATATTAACTTTTAACATTAAATGTTGTTGAAGTACATCATGCAGGTTGCTGAAGATGCAAATCTGTGTGGTTTTCCTGATGCATATGTTGAAAAGAGATTATACCGTTACAGTAATGTTGTAGTTACTGTAACAGCCATAATTGTGCTTTTCTGCTCCAACAGCTCCTTAAAATAAGTTTAAAAAATGGAGAGGACTCTATTTAAAATTTCAGTTGGGTTAGTTCACTCCATTTCCAGATGTCCCAGTACCTATCTATATGTAGAAAATTAGAAGTTGGGTTATCTAACTGATTATAACAGAAACAAATTCTGCTTGCTCTGGTTTTCATGGAAAGATGTTGAGAACATCCAAATGTAGTTTGCACTAGTGCTTATGCAGCTGCTGGGACAGTTATTGCTGGATTGGTACTAAAAATATAATTTTAAAACAGTGAAGTTCGGTTGCCAGAACCATTATTGGTGGTAACCCCTGAGAAGGGAAGAACCCAGCTTCCCCCTCAGATCCCACAATTTGCTGTATGTACAATGCAGACATATTGTGTCCAAGATTATTGTTTAAAATATCATGTATATCTTATGAAATATAGTTGCATTTAGCAAGGACACTTGTATACAGTATGTATCTTTTTTTATATTTTACTGACATTCCCCCTTAAAAAAAAAAAAAAAAATCAGGAGAGAATAGGAGAAAAAGGCAGAAAACCAAAAAGATAAAGGAATGGGATGGCTGGGGAAGGGGAAGGAGAGCAACATTTCAGTTTCCATCCACTAGGATAGTTTGCATATCTGATATCCAGAATCTTGATTGTAAGTAATTTTTGGAGTTCTGGTATCCTTTCACATTTAAGAGAGAAACTGATTAATAAGACTGTAAATTATTACTTTCATGTTGTCTGCTAACCCAATCGCTACAAAAGGTCTAAACAAAAATCAAATTTATTTTGTAATTGCAGTGATTTTAGTGCTTAAGAAAGGAGGTAGGATAGCTGATATTATATCATCTTAGTACTTACCTGCAATTACCATTTTATTTCAATGTTAGCTCTTTCTTGACCAGTCTTTGTATCTATTCGCCCTGTGCAGTGATTTTTTTTTTTTAAAATCTAAGACTAGTAGAAATCATTTTTTGCCTTGAGTAAGCAAGTTTAAATGCCAATTCTCTCTGTGTAAATGTTGTGCATTATGAGCATCATCTAGAGCCCACTGAAGTCAACTGAGGTTCTCTGGTTTCAATGGGGTTTTGGTCAGGCCCTAATATGCTACATGTCCTAATATGCTACACACACAAGGGTAATTTGCAGTATAGAAATGTTTCTTGCAACAAAGAGACACTTGAAAATAAACATTTTCTTCTTGTTTTGAAAAGAGAACTGTATCTGTTCTTTTTTTTTTTTTTATTTTGACAGAAGAGTAGCAGCTCTGAATCCTTAAGTGATAAAGGTTCTGCTGAACTGAAGAAAAGCTTTGATGCAGTGGTATTCGACGTTCTCAAGGTTACACCAGAAGAATACGCCGTAAGCAATCAACAAGTTATCTTTTTGTGGGAATACTTATACTTTTGGTGCTGTTTGTTTTCCCCTCTTAACAACCCTATTTCTCCCCACCTCCCACCCACAGGGCTTCAAAAAGAGGCCCTCTGTGGTTCCTTCGGTCACAGGTGCCGATTTCCTCCAGGCCCTGGGCTGGACAATACAGGACATACATTTCTGGGGGGAAATCTAAGACTGGGAGTGTGTTGGGGTCACCCTGCAGTATAACCAAGACTGATAGGAGCCTGAGAGTAATCCAGCTATGGCTGGCAGGCTGCAGTTACACACAAACACTCAAGTTGTGGCTTGCATGCTGGAAAGTTGTTTGTGAACAGCCCAAGTAGAAATTCCTTCAGCAAGGCATTGTAAAGCACCCAAAGTTGCAGGGCAGGGGTGACAGCTGCTCATTAGTCTGGATTGTACACTGGTATGTTACAGAAAGGTGGTTTTATGATTTACAGCATACAGACTCGAGATCTGTGTTGTGTTAAGAACATAAGAATGGCCATACTGGGTCCGACCAATGGGCCATATAAACCAGTTTCCTATCTTCTGACGGTGGCCAATGCCAGCTGCTTCGGAGAGAATGAACAGAAAAGGGGTAATGTTGAATGGTCCAGTCCCACCTTCTGGCAATTGGAGGTGTAGGACACCTGGGGCATGGGGTTGTCTCTATGACCATCTTGGCTAATAGTCATTGATGGACCTATCCTCCATGAACTTATCTAGTTCTTGTTTTTAATCCTGTTACATTTTTGGCCTTAACATCATCCTATGGCAATGAGTTGCACAAGTTGACTGTGCATTATGTGAAGAAGTACTTCCTTTTGTTTATTTTAAATCTGCTGCCTATTAATTTCATCAGGTAGTTCTTGTGTTATGTGAAGGTGTAAATAACATTCCCTATTAACTTTCTCTATCGCATTCATGTTTAATAGACCTCTTGTCATATCCTCCCTTAGGGCAGGTCTACACTAGAAGCACTACATCGGTGCAGCTGCGCCACTGTAGCATGTCTGGTGAAGATGCTCTGTGCTGATGGGAGAGTGTCTCCTGCTGATGTAGTGCCAGAGTGGACAGCGCTTAGGTTGCATCGCACAGCTGGGTGTCTTTTTCACACCCCTGAGTGATGCAACTTTGATTTAAGTGGTAGTGTAGAACTGCCTTTAGTCATCTTTTCTAAATTGAACAGTCCCAGTCTTTTTAATCTCTTCTCATATGGAAGCTGTTCCATAGTCCTAATAATTTTTGTTGACCTTGGGCAAGTCACTTTTACTTTTCCTCAGTTCCTCATCTGTAAAATATGGTTTATAATACTTGAATTATAATATCATTTGAGCAAGATTAGCTCCAGGTTTTAGCTCCTCAGTGTGAAACTGGTAGAATTCCCTTAGGTCATGAGGATTGGTAACCTTTAAGGGCAGCAGTAGAGGTGTAGAGCAGTGGTTTTCAAACTTTTTTTCTGGCGATCTAGTTGAAGAAAATTGTTGATGCCCGCAACCCAACGGAGCTGGGAATGAGGGGCTTGGGGTGTGGGAGGGCCTCGGGCTGGGGTGGAAGGTTGGGATGCAGGGGTAGGGCTGGGGATGAGGAGTTTGCGGGAGGTGGGGGGAGTTCAGGTCTGTGGCAGTGGGTTGGAGTGTGGGAGGGGGTCAATATCCATGTCCAATGCACAATTTGGTAGAGCAGTTTTTCCAGTCACAGTTGAATTAACCAGTACTGTGACACAGAATTCTATCAGACTATCTCTAGAGTAGGAATGTGTAGAGGTCACTTGGAGAAGCAGCACTCACTCACTCTTACATTCCCCTCGTCATCAGAGTTCTTATTACAGTTGCAGACCTGAGGAAATTGTGGAAGGGACTTATTGCCACACTCCCTTTTATAGCCTACCCTCAGAACATTTGGGAATAATGAGGAGGAGCAGGAAGGCATGTGAGAGTACTCCAATGACACTTCTATGAAGTGTTCCTTGGGGTTTGAATGTGTAGAGTCCATCTCAAACGGTAGGTACAGTGAGTAAACCTCTTTCTGTTAGCGTGTGGGCTAAGCCAGTCCCATTATGATGAGAATCTGGAACATCACCTAAAACCAGGCATGCATCTGGCCTTCATCCATACCCACAAGCCTAACATCCTGGTTTCTGGTAGAGAAGCAGTTCTGCAGCCCGGGTGACTCTAAGCAGGTACTCTGGTGTTGGATATCTTGGAAGTAAACTGAGAAGTATGCTGAGAATAACAAGTTTGTGGTGTGGGGCAAACAAACCAACAAGGACCCCTTTACCTGCATCATATAAAAACTGCTTGATTATTGTTAAGATTAATTCCATCAAGGAACATGCCAGATATTTTGACTTGTCATGAATTAGTCAGTTTGACTTGTCTCTGCAATTATATTCACATGGCTTTGTATTTTTAACCACTCAGTTACCATCAGTTAAAAAGTCTCCTCCGTAATAGGGGGGCTTTCATCAAAGCTGACAAAAACTTCTGTTGAACCCATGTAATCTTAAATTTCTTACATGGACAGTGACCTCCATTGCAGGGTGAATGAGGTTTAGGAACACTCTGAAGCCTCACCTTCTTGTTCAACTCAAAGCCTATTCTTTTGTTAGCATTGTTCCTATGCCCACATCCCTGTCCTGGTGAGGTCCTTTGCCATATGCTGAATGGTAAGATCATGGGTATTTTATCTGGAATGGTCTGTAAAGCCCATTTAAAAAGTCCGCCCTATACTCCTGGGAGAATACTGTGCCAAAAAATAAAAAATTCTGCACACAATATTTGAAAATTTTGCAAAATTCTGCATATTTTATTTGTCAATATAACACAATATAATCATGCCTGTTACAATTATTTTGGTAATTTATTTCAAAATATCTGTCACCAAGTATGTCTGTTACAATACAGACCAAAAAAAAAAGATTCTGGTAATTTTTTTTGACAAATAGATTCCTTACGAGGCATATTAATACAGAACTTCGTGTCATTCATTTAAATTACAATACAGAACTGTATTTCTTGCACTTGTCAGAAGCAGTGCAAAGGCTTGGGGGGAGTCAAGGGTAATGGAAGAGCTGAGGAAGAGGGAAGGAGCCTGAGAGTAAATCTGGAGGGTGTTGGGTGTGGGTGGGAGGTTTTTCTTTTGGGGATGGGGGGCGGGAATTGTTAGGGTGTTGGGAAGCCTACCCCATGCAGACCCTGGCTGACCCCAAGCCTCTCCCATTCAGTCAGGCATGTCTGCCCCTCTCCACACACCCCTCATTCTCCTTGGGTCTCTGCAGTCCCCATCCCCAGGCTCAACACTATCACCCCATTAGCTCCTGAGCCCATGCTCCAGTCTGTCACCCCCATTAGCCATTCTGAATCCCAGTCTGTGGACCCCCCTGCCCCCCAGCAGCCCTGTGTGCCCCACTCTGTCCTAACCTGGCTCTGCAGGCAGTGTGCTCTGATGAACTCTACTCCTGGGGGAATTCTGCGGCAGTGGACATAGAATATTGTATTTTCCTGCATAAAATACATTTTGCTAAGTGTTGCAGTTCTGTGTTTTGCCCACCAGCGGCCGCTGTGGCGCTAGACCAGCCAGCACTTCTTAGGCAAAATGTTTTTTATGTGGGGAAAATACAAAATGATGCAAGAGAGATGAATTCTGCATGTCCGCAGATGCACAGAATTCCCCCAGGAGTAACTCAACTTTGGGGGTATTTTTACACCAATTTGCTGGGCAATACTGTGACCAAAAGAACTGTATCTAAATGAATCTGGTATCTCTTATTGCTTTGGCCTGGCTGACTGGCAGATGGAAGGCTATATCAAGGTTCATTTATCTTGGGTAAGGTTGCCACAAATGTCTCTTCCAATGTTTCCATTGGAGATATCTGTATAATATACATGTGCAAAACATTATTGTTTGAATTTAGCCTCAAGAGGGAATCCTGTATGTGGCTTTCTAGTCCAGAGCTTGTTTCCAAGGTGAGGAGAGACCAGACTCTCCCATCCACTTCATTTTTCCAGATGTCCCTTTTATTTTTTTAAACTTGGATGATTTATTTACTTTACTGGAAGTTTAATTGTTGTCTCTTGACTGTTTTGTGCACTGTTGGATGTTTAAGAGGAACCTTGCTCCTCTTTTGTATTTATGAATTAGAAAAAAGTTAAAAAAAACAAAACAAAACAAAAACAAAAAAACTTTCAACACATTGCACCTGCAACAATCAAGACCAGGTTTATTGACTTTTTTTACTCTTCAGGAGTAAGAATTGTTCACAGATAATATCTTTAGAAAAAGGTAAATTACTTATTATGCTTCTCAATATTTTATTATATTCCTGGAATCTCACTGGCCTCCCTAGTTCCCCATAGTATTTGGCGATTCTTTTAGAATTATCTTTATTCTTGCACCTAGCTTTCATTTTTTTCTTGGTGGTATTTTTGATTGTGTTGATGATTTGGCATGGGCTGTCATCATGGAAGCATCACTTCCTGCGCAATCAAAATAACTAGAACATTTGGAGGGGGAAATATCTGTATTTAGCAGTAGGTGGAATGTGATGGATCATTAAATCTTAATGGCTCAGGGAGAACTGTTACCCTTGAGCTAAGACCCAGGAGTTGAAAATTCTGCACAAGAGATATCTTTACAGAAACTGAATTACAAGGAATTATTTTACCCTTCATTTCACAGGTATGTTATGAAGATAAATTCATTTGTTTGTGAGGCATTCAGATACTAGGCTGATGAGTGCCTTAGAAAAATCTTTTAAATTTAAAAAAAAAAAACTCTCAGCAAGATATTTAAAAAAAAAAAATGTCCCTCAGTACTGTATTTTTCTCAATCCTATACACTCTGGTCTTTGGCATCCCAAGCTCAGCTGCATACAATACCATAGTGCCTTCCCTAACCTATGGTACCTCTGTATGAAGAAAATAATGGTTTGGTTTTGGAATCTGGGTCTCGAACATGAATGGTCATTACACTTATGTATTCAGGTTAGCTGGCAAGGCTGAATGGAGCTCCATTGACTAACTCCTATTCAGCCAGTAGAGGATGATGTTGAGCAGCAATGAGGTATGTCGATTTAGCCCATCTGCAGAATTTAGATTACCATCAGAGAGCGAGATACAAAGATATTATTTGCCCTGTTTCATATTTCACAGCACTTCAAAGCCACCAAGTCAGCTTTAGTAAGAGAAACCATTAATTTGCATTAAGGTTTTAATATATTATCTATTGAGCCAGAATCTTAACATTGCATAAAAATCCTTATTATAGTCTTTTTCCGTTACTCAAATTATTCCCCAAACTGGACAGATGTTCATTTTGTTAAATGGCGCTTTTGCTAGAGTTTCTAAATTGAGGTTAACTGTTCTGCAATTGTAGTCCAGTTTACACTGTCCAGCAAATGACTTTCCTTTTTTGCCAACAAGGTTTGAATATGCATTCATTTTTTTTCTAATGAGACAAATCTTCACTTTAGGGTTCATGTTTGTGTGAATAGGCTTGAAGTACTCCATGGCTGAAGTTCTACACTGTTAACTGAGCGACCAGGAGGTGGCATATCTGCTTACTGGTGGAGGCATTAACTGGTTGTAACTCTTCTGGTGTTAGTTTATTTGTACGATATCCTATTCTGCCCATTCTTGCTGAGATGGGAAAACGGATAAATTCACAAAAAAAACCCCCTCAAAAACAAACCCTTATTTTTATTCCTGTAGGGAAGTCCATGCTTGGCTCTCTTAGTACTTCATTTTACTTTTAATTGTCCAATTCCATTTGGGTTTCCATTTATCCTGTCTGCTTCCCATATTATTACAGGAAGGCTATATGATGAAGCAATAGCTATAAGATTTTCAACTGGGCACATTGATGCTAATGAGAAAAGGGCAGAATGATATTGTATGCAAGAAGATCTGTTGAGATTTATAACACCCCTGGCTCAATCAGTGCCAGAACTGATGAAAACAATTAAATAAACTCAGTAAATACCTCTGAACATAAAACCGGGTCCACATTATCAGAGGAGACGTAGGCAGAGAGTACCAATCACTATACTAAGACCTTAAAGTCTATGAGTCTACATGCTATATGATAAAATATCTGATTTTTCATGTTTCCAGTTTGATACTTATAGACTCGTAGACTTTAAGGTCAGAAGGGACCATTATGATCATCTGGTCTGACCCCCTGCATGATGCAGGCCACAAAGCTGTCCCTATCCTTTCTCTTGACTCTGCTGTTGAAGTCCCCAAATCCTGTGGCTTAGAGACTTCAATTCGCAGAGAATCCTCCTGCCAGCGATCCCTGCCCCATGCTGCGGAGGAAGGCGAAAAACCTCCATGGCCGCTGCCAATCTACCCTGGAGGAAAATTCCTTTCCGACCCCAAATATGGTGATCAGTAAAACCCCGAGCATGTAGGCAAGAGTCTCCAGCCTGCCCCTTGTTCGTCATTATACTATTTACCTGCCATGGCATGGTATTCCTTTGACTAAAATCATGTTTTTCCATTAAACCATTCCCTCCATAAACTTATCTAGCTTAATCTTAAAACCAGACAGGTCCTTCGCCCCCACCGTTTCCCTCGGAAGGCTGTTCCAATATTTCACCCCTCTGACGGTCAGAAACCTTAGTCTAATTTCAAGCCTAAACTTCCCCACGGCCAGTTTATATCCATTCGTTCTCGTGTCCACATTAGTACTAAGCTGGGATAATTCCTCTCCCTCCCTGGTATTTATCCCTCTGATATATTTAAAGAGAGCAATCATATCCCCCCTCAGCCTTCGTTTGGACAGGCTAAACAACCCGAGCTCCTCTAGTCTCCTTTCATACGACAGGTTTTCCATTCCTCTGATCATCCTAGTGGGCCCTTCTCTGTACCTGTTCCAGTTTGATTTCATCTTTTTTAAACATGGGAGACCAGAACTGCACACAGTACTCCAAATGAGGTCTCACCAACGCCTTATACAACGGAAGCAGCACCTCTTTATCCCTACTAGATATACCTCGCCTAATGCATCCCAAGACCGCATTGGCTTTTTTCCCCGCCACGTCACATTGTCGACTCATAGTCATCCTGCGGTCTACAAGGACCCCGAGGTCTTTCTCCTCCTCAGTTACTTCTAACCGATGCGTCCCCAGCTTGTAACTAAAATTGTTGTTCGTCATCCTTAAATGCATCACCTTACACTTTTCACTATTAAATTTCATCCTATTTCTGATGCTCCAATTCACAAGGTCATTCAAGTCTTCCTGCAGAATATCCCTATCCTCCTCCGAATTGGCAATACCACCCAGCTTTGTGTCATCCGCAAACTTTATCAGCCCACTCCTACAATCGGTTCCGAGGTCAGTAATAAATAGATTAAATAAAATGGGTCCCAAAACCGAACCTTGAGGAACTCCACTGGTGACCTCCCTCCAACCTGACAGTTCACCCTTCAATACGACCCGCTGCATTCTCCCCATTAACCAGTTCCTTATCCACCTCTGGATTTTCATATTGAGCCCCATCTTTTCCAGTTTAACCAACAATTCCTCATGCGGTACCGTATCAAACGCTTTACTGAAATCAAGGTATATTAGGTCCACCGCATTTCCCTTATCTAATAAGTCCGTTACTTTCTCAAAGAAGGAGATCAGAGTGGTTTGGCACGATCTGCCCTTCGTAAAACCATGTTGTAATTTGTTGCAATTGCCATTGACCTCAAGGTATACTTCCTATACACCTGTAGTAAAGACTACTACAGCAAGTTTGGAGAGTGAGGAGGCTAAGTCCCGTTGCAGTTGCCAGTCATAGGCAACAAATTACTTGCAAAGTGGCAGGGAATTTTTGAAGTAGTGAGTCAGGTGAGGGATGTGGACTATGAAATACTTTTGTTGTAGAAAGAAAAGGCAAGATACGATGTACATTTATTAAAACCCCAGGGGAATAGGAAAATAGCATTGAACCTCCAGTACTGAACAGGTGGCAGTAACGTCTCCAGCTACCAGGTGGAGACCATACTCCTGTGCTCTTAGGGGAAAATATCTCCAATGCATAGATGATGCAAAGAGATGAATTTGATAAGTGTCTTCACCACCACAACTGGGAAGTCTAATCTTGCTGATTTTTGGATCCTGATCAAATCATGTTGGCAGTGCACATTCTGTGTACCATAGAGAATATATATATATATACAGAGGACATGAAAAAATGGGTGTTGCCATACTAACTATAATGAGAGCAATCAATTAAGGTGGGCTATTATCAGCAGGAGAAAAAAAAAGTTTGTAATGATAATCAGGATGGCCCATTTCCAACAGTTGACAAGAAGGGGTGAGTAACAGTAGGGGAAAAAAATTAGCATGGGGAAATAAGTTTCTCTTTGTGTAATTCCCAGAGAGGAACTCTTAATCCCAGAGTGTTACTTTTGGGCATCAGGATAGAAATATAAATGATGCTATGCTTAACAGAATCCTTGCTATTACTTTCGTGACAAAAAGCATTTTGCCAATTAGGCTAGACAATGTTAAGCCGAGTTAGAAGCCATGAATATGCCTCATGATAAACAACATAGTTATGAAACAAATTACAAAGTACTGCTTTCAGAATTTACAACATCCCAAGGAAATAGTGTTGTGAATATTAATCTGTAACCAAAATCTAGACTTTCATTTTGCATTATAGCCAGCAGTTTTAGTCCATCATCCATTCTAAAACCATTTTCTGCATCTCCGAGACCTATTCATAACAGTTGAGTTCTTCTTCATGACCTCACATAGCAGGCAGCAAAGTCAAATTGGAAACTGAAATGCTATAGTTCTTTCTGGCAGGCTGCCCTGTCTGTGGAGCTCAGATACTTCTCTGCCTCAAAGACAGCACACCAATTTATCTTCAAAACCAGCTGAGAGGTTTACCAGCAAGGACAGAAATTACATAAAATCTGCAGCTATGCTGCTTTTCACTATTCTGGAATAAATCTGCTTTGCCTGTAAGCAGTTGAACTAGTCTGAAATAGAGATATTTGGCCAAGTAGGATATTTTGGGCTGCCTTCATCACGCAGTAAAAAAGGATCTAGTCGTCTTCAGCCACCTTTATAGATGAACATTAAGTGGACAGAGTTCCTGTACACACGATCCCTTAAACCCAAGGCATGTCTCTGCCATGGAAGAAAAGAACACTACCTACACTATGCAACTGATTGCAGTTTAACAGCTCTGCACCCAGAAGCATATAGTCCTAACACCACTACAGTTGTCCTTGAGGATCATATGCCTACAGAGCCTGAGCTCTGGAAGATTTTTAAACTGAATGATATGGCCCCTCTTACTTGCATTTTTCCCTAAAGCAGTCCAGCTAAATCCCCAATAAACAATTTCTAAATTGTAGAAGGACCCTGTAGTCCTTGAGGAGGAAACTGAATATGTTGGTCATCATCCTACTGGCTGTAAATTTTCTAGTTTAGTCTGTCTGAGAATCTTTTCTTATATATTTTCTTTTCTTTGTCCCCCCTTCCCCCACCCACCCGCACACACAGGAAAAACTGTGTGATGGTAATCATTGTAGTATTTGAACACCTCAAAAATAATAATGAATTTATTCCCTCCACACCCATGTAAGTTAAAGTACTATTATCACTGCATAGACGGGGAGCTGAAATACTGCAACACCTTGCCCAATAAATCCTGTATGTGTTTCAGTGGCAGAGTTGGGAATTGAACCCAGATTTCCCAACTCCCAGTACAGTGCCTTAACCACAAGATTGTTTGCTTTTCCAGATGTTAACTTCACAAATTACATAAATTCCTTGAAAGATGAGCATTCCTCTTGAAGGATTCTTCAGTTTTTCTGGATCCAAGAAAACCAACATTCTCATATAGAAAGTAATGCTTCTCCCTGACACATTCTAGAACTATTACCTGGCATGCATAACCAAATATATTTCTCTTTGTCTGTCTCTGCTGTAGGTTGGTTGATCTTCCGAAATCTTTCTAGAATCTGTTTTATCTGTCCTTCCTCTTTCATTTTAAGCTATGAAGACATTCTTTAATTTATGTATAAGATTGCTAGACATACTCTATTTCTGGAATATAGAAGAATGAATTTTCCCATATTAATTTTTGTAGTCAAAATACTTAGTCACAAAGACCTACCCGGAGGACAGAACAAAGAGATATTGCAAATTTACAGTTGTATTGCGCTTACAAATTTTTTCTTGAAGGACACTGATAAAGAAAAATGATTGTGGGAAACATGTTTCATTTGAACAATTCAAGTCAAGATGAGCATTTCAGAACTCTGCTTGAAGTATCAAAAAAACGGAGCCACCCAGAGAAGATGGAGTTGGCCAGAAAGCACCAAAATCTTCTTCCATGGATTTGCGAGTGTTAAGGACTTGGGAAAGAAATTTTACTCTAGGTCTGCAGTACCAAAATCAAATTAATAGGCATGTTTTTAATTTAACTTCTTCGTATTCCATTTGGGCTGAATCTTTCCTTGCTTGGTTTTAAAAGTCATTTATTTCAGGAAGCTTGAGCAAAATTTGTTGAGTTGTTTTCATAAAGTAAGCATCATAAAATACATTTCCCCACATATTCTGAGCTGAAATGTTGTCCTCTAACTTAATCAGCTCAAGTGAGACACTTCAGTTTGGCTTGTTTTGTATATATCATTGAGACTTAAAAAGCAAGTCAGGTTTGGTGGGGAAATAATTAATTAGTTTTAAATGTGTGAAATCTGCAGTTTTGCTTGTGTGTTTTAGTGTTTTTTGTTTAATACAGTGTAAAATATATTTATTATAAAATTGCAAAGGAGATTGTAAGCTCTGCAAGCCAAATGGTTCCATATCAAGGAACTTATACATTCAGTACTGGGATGCCTTCGGGTTGTGGACCACTCTGCAGGTTCATGGGACTCTAACAGAGATTGTAAACCTTCCAGAGGAAAACCTCTAGGCTGGGGTGGGAGGTATTTAGCATATACCCACTGCTCAAGCAATTTACAATCTCTGCTGGGCGGAGCTGATGGAGATTGATATTTTTCCCCTAAGAATTGGGCAGTGAAATGCAAAAAAACCCTAATATTAGTGCAGTGGCCAATGCCAAGTGCCCTAGAGGGAATGAACAGAACAGGTAACCATCAAGTGATCCATCCCTTGTCGTCCATTCCCAGCTTCTGGCAAACAGAGACTAGTGACACCATCCCTGCCCATCCTGGCTAAGAGCCATTGATGGACTATCCTCCATGAATTTATCTAGTTCTTTTTTTAACAATGTTATAGTCTTGGTCTTCACAACATCCTCTGGCAAAGAGTTCCACAGGTTGACTGTGCTTTGTCTGAAGAAATACTTCCCTTTGTTTGTTTTAAACCTGCTGCCTATTAATTTCATTTGGTGACTCCTAGTTCTTGTGTTATGAGATGGAGTAAATAACACTTGCTTATTTACTTTCTCTTCACCAGTCATTATTTTATAGACCTCTATCATATCTCCCCTTAGTCATCTCTTTTCCAAGCTGAAAAGTCCCAGTCTTATTAATCTCTCCTCATACATAAGCCATTCCATACCCCTAATCATTTTTGTTGCCCTTTTCTGGACCTTTTCCAATTCCAGTATATCTTTTTTGAGATGGGGCAACTACATCTGCACGCAGTATTCAAGATGTGGGCATATGATGGATTTATATAGAAGCAATACGATATTTTCTGTCTTCTTGTATATCCCTTTCTTAACGATTCCCAACATTCTATTAGCTTGTTTGACTGCTGCTGCACATTGAGTGGATGTTTTCAGATAACTATTCACAATGACTCCCAAGATCTTTCTTAAGTAGTAACAGCTAATTTAGACCCCCATCTTTTTATATGTATAGTTGGGATTGTTTTCCAATGTGCATTACTTTGCATTTATCAACATCGAACTTCATCTGCCATTTTGTTTCCCAGTCACCCAGTTTTGAGAGATCTTTTTGTAGCTCTTTGCAGTCTGCCTGGGACTTAACTATCTTGAGTAGTTTTGTATCATCTGCAAATTTTGCCACCTCACTGTTTACCCCTTTTTCCAGGTCATTTATAAATATGTTGAATAGTACTGGTCCAAGTACAGACCTCTGTGGGACACCACTATTTATCCCTCTGCATTCTGAGAACTGACCATTCATTCCTACCCTTTGTTTCCTATTTTTTAACTAGTTACTGATTCATGAGAGGACTTTCCCTCTTATTCTATGACTGCTTACTCCTGCTTTAAGAGCCTTTGATGAGCGACCTTGTCAAAGGCTTTCTGAAAATCTTAAGTACACTATATATCCACTGGCTCCCCCTTGTTGACCCCCTCAAAGAATTCTAGTAGATTAATGAGGCATGATTTCTCTTTACATAAACCATGTTGACTCTTCCCCAACAAATCATGTTCCGCTCTGTCTCTGACAATTTTGTTCTTTGCTATAGTTTCAACCAGTTTGCCCGGTACTAGTTGTTTAGCAGTCTTCCTGTGTGTGATGTACTTAAAATTGTTTTTGCTATTATTTTTTGAGTCTTGGGCTAGCTGTTATAATTAATTATATTTTTACACTTCTTTTGCCAGAGTTTATGCTCCTTTCAATTATCCTCAATAGGATTTAATGTCCGCTTTTTAAAGGATGCCTTTTTGCCTCTGTTTCTTTTACTTTGTTGTTTAGCCATGGTGGCACTTTTTTGGTTCTCTTACTAGGTTTTTTAATTTGGGGTATACATTTAAGTTGAGCCTCTATAATGGTGTCTTAAAAAAGTTTCCATGCAGTTTGCAGGGATTTCACTTTTCGCACTGTACCTTTTAATTTTCGTTTAACTAATTTCCTCATTTTTGTGTAGTTCCCTTTTCTGAAATTAAATGCTACCATGTTGGGCTGCTGTGGTGTTTTCTCCGCCACAAGGATGTTAAATTTAATTATATTATGATCACTGTTACCAAGCGGTCCAGCAATAGTCACCTCTTGGACCAGATCCTGGGCTCCACTTAGGACTAAATCAAGAATTGTCTTTCCTCTTGGGGGTTCCAGGACTAAGTGCTCCAAGAAGCAGTCATTTAAGGTGTCAAACTTTATCTCTGCATCCCGTCCTGAGGTGACATGTACCCAGTCAATATGGGGATAGTTGAAATCCCCCATTATTATTGAGTTTTTTATTTTTATAGCCTCTCTAATCTCTCTGAGACAATGAATAGTGATTGACCCAGGGAAATAGAGTGAGAGTGACTGTATAGCCAGGTAGTTAGGGCACTCCCCTAGGATGTGAGACCCAAGTTCAAATCTGTGCTCCAAGGATTATTTATTTATAAAAAATTGAACAGTTTCAACAGGAGAGATTTGAGGAAAAATCCACACTGGACTAGCCTGTAATCCTGTGGCTAGGATATTCTCCTGCAACGTAGGAGATGAAAGTTTAAATTCCTACTCCACATCAGGTGATGGGGGGTGGGGGGAGAATTGAATTGGGTCTCCCACATCCCAGGTGAGTTTCCTAACTGAGCTAAAGATTATAAGGGAGGCTGCCGCTGCCTCTTCACCATTCCCTTTTTGCTCCCCGGCCATTGTATTCGTCTGGTTCTCCTGTGTTTGTGTCAAAATGCCTGAAATCTAAAAGAAAAGACTGAAGTGGGTGGAAACAAAATGTTTCATTTTGACCTCACTCAAAACATTTTTGACTCGACAATTTACCCAATTGAAAAATTTCATTTTGGGTTGACCTGAAAAAACAAAGTAAACATCACCCCTTGCCCCCTGTGTATTTGAACTAACCAAAAAATCCATTGTAAAGCCTGTTTGGATTGATAGCTGCAAGGAGGTAAAAATAATTGTAGTGGTCAATGATGAAAATGAGAAGAAGTAAACACCCTAACAGACATTATAGTTGTGATTGGAAATAAAATCAAAACATGAGGAGGTATTGTTGACAAAAGTTAACAGCTTATACACAGACATCATGCGTGTACTTAATATTCCCAGGGAGTTAAGAATTTCATTGGGTTTGATTATTGTGACAATTTTCTCCTGAATGATAATTTAATAACTATAGGCAGTTTTTTAACGATGTGGTGAAAAGTCTTTTCTTCTAGAATAATTCACCTTTTCCTTGTCTTCTAAAATACACTGATTTCGTTTGTTTTTGTAAGAGATGGTTTCAGTCACCCAGGTTTGTTTTTAAATTAAAAAGCAGCTCTTCTGTTTTTAGCATAAACACATAATGTAGACTATTGTGGTTGGTATGGGTGAAAGGATTGCAGGAAGAAACTCTTACGTAAAGGGTGAGTATGGAATAATAACTAACTGAAATTCACAACTTTGTTCTATTATTCGTTGCCTCTTAAATGAACTTGTGAGGCTAGGTCTGTCTGATTTCCCTTAGTTTAGAAAACTAAATACAAAACTCATCTCTGTCAATAGTTCTTCTCACACAGAAACACAGCTCCTCTCATCACCTTTGCTAAAAACACAAAAAAGCAAACCACTGTTTATTAATTTTAGCTGGTGGGAAGGAAGAAAATTCTTTTGTTTTTAATTTTTGGCATATAAACTGATACTATAGTGAGGGATGCCATATAAGAACTTATAGAGACAGGAAAAATAGACTTTTGTCTCGTGTGTCCTTGGGACAGAGGAACCACTCAACTTTGTGGTTCATATGTTACAAACATGAGAAATGACACATGATTGATTAATGAGATGCAGAAATGTTTCAAAAGAAACACACACGTAAGAGATGGCTGTTTGGAGGATTGAGAGAAACTGAGTTCGTAAGGAATTGAAAGTGCTTTCTTGGCGATTTTTAGAAATCTTTCTATATTTGACCTAATAGCTTATACGTTTTAAATCAGGACTCTCATAAACAAATGCAGGATTCAGGTCATAAGAATAACTTACTTGCTTGTAGATAGGATTATGTTTATTTGAATAAATGTAAAATACTGACCATTGGTTTATACTTTGGATATGCAGCATGTCTTAATGGTAATAGCAAAGATACTTGTTGGTAACAGATTCATAATATCGGATGTTTCCAGCATGATTATAGTGAAACAACAAAATACAGCAGAGTACAGTTGGCACCTTATAACCATGTAGGATTTTAAACAGACAGAAAATTAATTTTGAATGTAATGTATGACTTTGTATTTCAGGGTCAGATAACACTAATGGATGTCCCGGTATTTAAAGCTATTCAGCCAGAGGTGAGTAGTTCACAGGTTTTGTTTTCAATTTTAAATGAAAAGGGTCAAGATCTTGTGATGTCAACCAACAAACATAAATTCTGGAACTGAAGAATATGTATGCTCAATTATCCTGAGTTTCCATTTCTTATAGCTTTGAAGCAGATGGCTTTAAAACATCATGAGGCTATCTGGATCTAATAATGGTGTGTTTTGGGAAAACTATTGGAATTTAAACACAGTCAAGTAAAGATAAAATGAAGTGTCTGTCTGAATGTTTCTTTTGCAGTGTTTCTGAATGTTAAACATCTGTGGTTGAATATGTATCCTAATACTTTAAAACTTTTCTTACTAGTTGAAAGACACATTTGTTATATTGGTGGTGTATTGTCTTTGGACCTAAATGACCATAAATATGATCATAATACGCTTTTTGTACATTGATAGTATACTGATAGGCCCGTTTGACTTTTTAGTGTCTGGTTACATTTTCCATATAACAAGTGAGCTACATTGCTTGTCTTATTGCTAGTTCTCTAATTTACATAGAATACCCATACACCTGAATGGTAATGAAGTAGGTGATGAAAAGGAAATAGTGGATACAAGTATTAATAATACCCAAAAACATACATCAGCAGTTGAGTGCTTCATTCTTTTTTCTACCCAAAGCACATAAACAGAGTGAGGATTATAGTATTGTTCTACCCTGCCTGATAGAAGTGTAGAATAATGGGATGCCTTCCCTATGGTGAATCCCTTTCTCTGTCCCATAAACCCACTCTGTGGTTCTGAAAAAGGTCTTCCTGGATCAACTGGGATGTGGCCCAAAAGAAGGTGATGGGAAGAGACTGAGTGATTTTACCATTTCCACTACAGATGCAGCATGTGAGCATAAGGAGCTTTTATGTCTAAGACTATCTGAGTAGTCAACAGAATTCTTCTGCCACTGGCCATTCCAGTGTTAGCTGTTTAGCTCTGCATTTAATATAGCTTGGTCCATTGTTAGTACTATTTTCAGCTGTTGATGCTTTGTGCCAGTGCTGTTTCATGCAGTTACTCCATCACCTAACTTGTCTTCTTTTAACTTGACCTAACTTCTGGGCCACTTTATATAATTTGTCTTATATTCTGATTAGTGGCATGTTTCATTTCTGTCTATGGGAATTGTGGTTGATTTACACTAGATTAATTGCAGTTACAGCTGAATGCACAGTTCCCAACAGTCCTGGGTTTTGTGGGACTGTTATGCTTTGACTCACAAAATCCCCTGTCCTGTTAGAAGTGGGGGCTGAACAGTACTCTAACCCCACACACCGGGGCCAGATCGCAGCGCCTGGAGCAGGGAGCTGAGCTCAGGCATCACTTGGGACAGGAGTGGTAGAGGCAATTTCTGTGGAGCAGGCTCACTCTGCAGCTCCCTACCTACCGAGTGTGGCCATGACACAAGTCCCCCTTCCTCCCCTTTCTCACTTTGCGTTTTGTCAAATCTGCAGTGAAAGTGTTTTTAAAATGAACATGAGCTGGGTCATCATCAGAGACGATCTGCAATAACATACAATATATGGCATAATGCAGGTAAAACAGAGCAGGAGGCATACAATTCTCCCCCAAGGAGTTCAGTCACAAATGTAATTAAAGCATTTTTTTAATGAGCGTCATCAGCATGTCCTCTGGAATGGTGGCCAAAGCATGAAGGAGCATATGAATGTTTAGCAGATCTGACATATATAAATACCTTGCAATGCCGGCTACAAAAGTACCAGGCAAATGTCTGTTCTCACTTTCAGGTGACGTAAATAAGAAGCGGGCAACATTATTTCCTGTAAATGTAAACAAACTTGTTTATCTTAGCAGTTGACTGAACAAGAAGTAGGACTGAGTGGACTTGTAGGCTCTGAAGTTTTACATTGTTTTGTTTTTGAGTGCAGTTATGTAACAAAAAAATCTATATTTGTAAGTTGCACTTTCACGATAGAGATTGCACTACAGTTCATGTATGAGGTGAATTGAAAAGTTCTATTTCTTTTATCATTTTTACAGTGCAAATATTTGTAATCAAAAACAATGTACACTTCGATTTCAGTTACAACACAGAATACAATATATATGAAAATGTAGAAAAACATCCAAAATATTTAATAAATTTCAATTGGTATTCTATTGTTTAACAGTGTGATTAAAACCGCGATTAGTCGCGATACATTTTTTAAATCACGATTAATTTTTTTAGTTAAATCGCGTGAGTTAACTGCAATTAACCGACAGCAATCATTTTTAAACCTATTTTAGTTTTTCTTACAGCTTGTCTACACTAACAGTTTGTGGCAAGCTGGAGCGTGAACATACTCTGCACTAGCCTGCAACCGACTGTGTAGACAAGCCCTGAGAATCATAGAATTGTAGGACTGGAAGGGACCTTGAGAGGTGATCTATAGAGCTCTGTGTCTGTCCCGGATGTTGCGGAAGTCATGGATTCCATGACTTTCCGCGACCTCCATGTCTTCTGCAGTGGCCAGTGTGGCTGGCTCCAGGGCCAGCTGCTCAAGTGGCTCCAAGGACCGCCACACACCAGTCACTGGTGGAGCGGTCCAGGGGACAGCCACACCAGCTGCTGCTCCAGTGGCAGCAGGCAGTGGTCCCCAGCCACAGCAGCCGTGGTCCTCTGGATCACCGCAGGTGGCCGTCCCTGGCTGGGCAGCTGGGCAAAGCTGCCGCAGTCCACTTGTCCCAGGCAGGGGTCCCCAGGTGGCCAGCTGGAGCAGCTGTGGTCAGGAGCCCCTGGCAGCTGGTGCTGCTGGCCCCCTGCAGCGGCCCCCCAAGACATCCCCTCAGTGTCGTCCCTCCTCCCCTCCCCCCGGTTATACTAAAGATACCTGCGATTAAAAGTAATGGACAGGTCACAGGCCACTAATTTTTGTTTATTGCCTGTGACTTGTGCAAGACTTTTACTAAAAATACCTGTAACTAAATCGTAGCCGTAGTCATCTAGTCCAGTCCCCTGTACTCAAGGCAGGACTAAGTATTATCTAGACCATTCCTGATAGGTGTTTGTCTAACTTGCTCTTAAAAATATTCTACGATGGAGAGTCCACAACCTCCTTAGGCAATTTATTCCAGTGCTTAACTACCCTGACAGGAAGTTTTTCCTAATGTCCAACCTAAACCGCCCTTGCTGCAATTTAAGCCCATTGCTTCTTGTCCTATCTTCAGAGGTTAACAGTTTTTCTTCCTCCTCCTTCTAACAACCTGTTACGTACTTGAAATCTGTTATCATGTCCCCTCTGTCATCTCTTCTTTGAAAAAATTGGGTTTGTTTAGTCTAATCTTCCCTCATAAGTCATATTTTCTAGACATTTAATAATTTTTGTTGCTCTTCTCATTTAGTCATTTTGTTTCTCTTAGCACAGATTAAATCTAAATTTCTGAATATTCTTTACGGTGTTGAAATATTTTTAATTAAGTTCTAAATGCTTGCTGTTTAAGTGACATCAGAATTTGATTTCTCTCACATAAGCTTAATTATCTGACAAAATCCAGAGCTGAATATCTAAACTTTTTATGGTAATTTTTTGTGGTGGTTATCTTTTGGCATCAAAATCAATGGAGAAACTCAACCGACATACATAAACACATCTTGAGCCTTTTGCCTAGATCTATAGCATTGTAAATATATCTCAGAGCTAATTCTTCCTGTCTATATTCAGATATTTACCATAGTGTTATAGTCCACAGTGAAACATAAGTTTTAGAAGAGGTAACTTTTGAGGGCTGGCTCATGTCAACATTTTTCTCCTAGAAGCAGGTATATTCTAACAAACAACCGTTTGAGAGTGTACTTTTCTAAATTATTAAGAGAATTTTAAGCTCTTTGATAGATGTGTAGAAGGCATATCACTCTCAAGCATCTCCTCCAAAGACCTGGGTGGTAACGGTATGGCTGGGGGGAGGGGGACTGTTTCTCCTATTAAATATTTGACTTCTTTCTTGACAATAATAAGTCAAAGTGAAAAAATGTGCACTTATGGTACCCACAATATCTTAACCTTTCTTCATACTCCTTTAGTCCCTTCTTTTTGGGTGGAATGCATTACAGAACATTAGTTTCGTCCCCTCAGCTGATTCTGAGTATTCCTGTTTGTGAGATATTGCTGTCTGGTGTTTATGAACTTCAGGAACCTTATAATGAAGTATTTTTTGTTTGGATTGCACTGTAAGTCCCTGACAACACCAAACATTCGGAAAGGAGGTTATAAACAGTAGTGCAGTTCCCCAGCCACTTCACAGAGTGTATGGATTTGGCTAGCACAACACTGTATCACTTTCTCTCTCTCGGAGACAGAGGTCCTCTTTTGAAACATATAGGAAGATAAGAAAAGCTAGCTTCTATCAAAGTAACACTACATATCCTCTGATGCCTCCTCTGCTGTCACATCATTCTTTGCTACATCTCTTCTTTGCAAAACACTGACTTGAAGAATGTGTTTTAGGCTTTAGATGCAGACACCATATCCAGAAAGAAGCTAGTTCAAGTACTCTTTGATAAGTGTTTTTAAAAGTATGTAGCTAATTTTCTTCTATTGGAACAATAATCCCAGTCCCAGAAAAGAGAGATGCTCTGTTTTCTACTTCAGGTTCTCTGCATCAGTAAAAAGATCTTTGTCCAGTTCTGGACATCTCTATCTTCAAACTCTCGGTGCACATGTGTTCAAAAAGTTGATGGTCCGGGTAGCCAACTTGAGACAAGCGCAGCTGCACATACTGCCACTTGAACCATCTACTGATAAAGGTGCAGTTAAATGAGGTGATGGCTTGACATTTCTCCACAGTCACTAAACCATCCAATTCCTGGCACATCATGGATTCAAAGTGAAGCAGCAGAACTTTTTGACCCATCTCAGTAATTCTTAAATCTGGGATTTCTGAGCCAACCTAAGTCTTGTGCTAGCGCTGAAGAAGAAATTCAACAAAATTCATGCCCTTCACAATTTGCAGCTAGTTGACCTGATAGTAGTTTGTGGAAATGATTTTTGGGGCAGTACTCCACCTCTTTCCCCTTTAGAACTTTCTAATCAGGCACTGGTGGGAACAGAATATGTATCCTTATTGAAAATCCTAGATATTAGTCTGTCTCTTCAGTGGTAGTCTCATCTCTTTAAGGACAAACCTTGGGAAATTCAAATAACTGTCACTCACTATTAGGTTGGAAAGCTCATGTAACCTTGCATGGCACAGGGCAAGTGGCGACCTCAGGAATCAAACTCCTGGAAGTGTGGGGAATGTAATAACCAGCTTTCTTCCCAGGGTCCCCCTGCAAATTGCAGATATCCATTAGGAGAGTGACAACAAAACCATTATGACTCAAGTCAAGTGCCAAGATGGAATAAAAAGTAGGAGCCTAAACAGAGATCAGATTCTTTACCTGATACACCTGTCTCTTCTTCAGAGCCATATACTTCTATGGCAAAACCAGCATTCAGGTTCACTTGCAAGCTAAATGCAGGAATAAAGGAGCAAGACTAGCACACCATTGTTCAGATTGCATGTAAGTGATTTCATACGTAAATAGACTGTTTACACCCAAGTCCAATCAAAAGATAATCCAATTCTGCTCTTGGCCATGGCACCCATAGGCCAGAAGAGTGGATGCCCAATTATTCTCTGTCTGAGCCTCCAGGGTCATGCCTTTCCCCTCCTATCCAGTGTAGCCAGAAAGATCAGCTAGGGTTTGGATTCAGTAATTTGGATCACCTCTTACTGATATAGGTACCCTTTCCCAGCCTGATTTGTATATGCATCAATGGGTGGGAATGACCGTTCCTCATGATCTCTGTTTATAAAGAACAGTCTTTTACTACTTTTATTTACCATACAAGATGACTTTGCAAGTGAGTAAAATACTGAGGACGGTTCTACACTAGAAGCGCTACATCGGCTGCAATGTAGCGCGTCCGGTGAAGATGCTCTGGTGAAGTCCTGTTGGCGGTGCTGCCTGGCAAAGGCAGGCTACTCCCTACCTGTTCCGACACTGTGCTGTGCCCCGGAAGTGGCCAGTAGCAGGTCTGTCTCCTAGGTGGTGGAGGGAAGGGTGGCAAAGGGCTCCGCACTCCGGCCAATGGGAGCTGGGGGGCGAGGGGGGATGCTTGCAGGCGAGAGCCACTTGTGCGCCTCCACCTAGGAGCCAGACCTGCTGCTGGCCACTTCCAGGGCGCAGCGTGGTCCGCAGTGCTAGGACAGGCAGGCAGCCTGCCTCTGCACCCCTGCTGCGCTGCTGACCAGGAGCCGCTTGAGGTAAGCCTGTGCCCCAAGCCCCTGCCTGAGCCCCCCCAAGCCTAGAGCCCCTTCCTACACCCTCATCCCCCCAACCCTCTGCCCTAGCTCTGAGCTCCTCCCACATGCCAATCCCCTCATCCTCAGTTCTATTGGGTTGTGGGCTTCAACAAGTTTCTTCAACTGGGTCACCAGAAAAAAAGTTTGAAAACCACTGCTCTAGAGTGCAGTGATTCCAGAGCAAAAACCTAATCAGTGATTTAATCAGTTGTACTGCAGCTAGTTATATTATGCTTTTCAACTGAGGCCAGGTCTAAAATACAAACTTACATCAGTATAACTACATCTCTTGGGTGTGAAAAATCCATACCCCATGAGCAACGCAATGATACCAACCTAATCCTTGATGGAGACAGTGCTATATCGATGGGACAGCTTTTCCCGTCAACATAGCTATTGCTTCTCATGGGGGTGGATTAACTGTGCTGACGGGAGAAGTGTAGCAGTGTCTTCACTAAAGTGCTATGGTGGTGCAGCTGTGCTGCTGTAGTTTAAGTGTAGACCTGCCCTGAGTTCCAGAAGACGCATCTGAGGAATGTATTAACTGCTTTTCATTGAAACATTGGGTCCTTTTCACTTCAGTTATTCAATATAATGAATTATAAATTATCAAGACAACTACTGCTACTAATATCCACACCAGTGAGTTTTTAACTTTTTGTAATGTGTTTAGTTCCTTTAGCTAGATTCTGACTAGGTTAGATAATAAAGTTTTGAATCATTTGGATGAGACAGTGCAGGAGGGATTATAGTTGGGTGTGGGGTTACCACTAGCTATAAAAGTTGCATAATGATTTCCATTATGAACACTTATTTTAACTCACTCTGATTCGCTAAAACTTTCACCTTCCAGCTGAAATATTTTTCATACTTGTTCTCTGCCCCAGTCTTTCCCTACCTTAAGCCTTGATTGCACTAGAAAACTGAACTATTTGTTAGTTTCTATTCCATTGGTATAGAAAACAATTTAAATGCCAGTGTAGAGCAGATAGTTTTCAATACCATTCAAGAAGTCTGTCATTCCTTCTAAAATGGTGTTGAAAATGGGATTGAAATGGTACTTAAACAGTTTTTGCTACCAGTTCAGAAAGACATCTTGCTTAAAAACATTTTCTGTAATAGTTTCATTTCTTAATGTAGACTGAGCTGTAGATTCTCCAGACAACTTGGTTTATTTCAAGGCTCAATCAGGTTCCCTACTCCAGTGTTGGGAGATTTCCACATGAGTAGCAGGTATTGACATTGACAAAAATTTTGATCCTTTTCTACAGATATTGGAGTACCCTGGTGCCTTTTAGAATGAAGGTTTAGTGCTATTTGAGTTGGAACTGTATGTTTGATGCAGCATAGCTGGATATTTGACCTGAGACTGCTTTGGCTAGGTCTACTAATGTGAGTGGCACTGATAAAATGGGATCATCCATTTTTTTTTTTTATTTTAACTCCGTTTGTAGGTATTCAGTAAGGCCAGTACTTGAACACAACACGACTGTTTTGGTTCCAACTTTTGATGCACAAGATACTTACTGTTTTGAGATGTCCTTTCAAACCATAACAAGCCAGTCATAGGAAGTAATTTTATATCCATGATTCTCAATTTTTTCTCACTTTCCAGGTAAATAAGACATACATTACTGATTTACTGAATTTTAGGAAGTTTGCTGTCACGCTGGAGAATGTAACCTCTTATAAGGGACATTTTTCATGATATTACAGCATCTGTTTTGCATTTGGCTGTTGTTTAAAGCTGTATATCTTTGTCCTCTTCGTGTCCACCAAACTGTGATGGATATTTCCTGTTCTTTGAGAACTTTGAGGCAGATCACACTTTACAGTTGGTCTGAGGGTTAGGACCACTCCTTTTGGAACCTTCTCAAAATTCTGTCTTCATATAGCACAAATAGCGGCACACAGTCCTCCTTTGATTCACATCTTTTCAACCAGTTTAGGGGTGGGGATTCATTCCTTCTCCAAATCTACAGTTTTTCTTCAGTTTGGCTTTGTCACTGCTCCCCCAAATTTAGTTTATTAATTTTAATTTGAACGGAGAGCTTTTGAGGTGGCACTAAGTTGCTCCTTGCTCTCTCTGCTCAAGCACCAAGATGATGGATCTAACACAGACAGTGAACAGGACCAGATTCCCCTGGTACCTGGGGACAGGCTAGATTCCAACAGACACACCTCTCAGGAGTCCAGCCCTTTGGTTGGCATGTGAACTGGGACTCTGTCCAGTGGAAGAGCAGGCAGAAGCCAGGAAGGCTCTCACATTTCCTGTATCCTCAACTAGAGCAATCATTAATAGCATGCCCAGACAGCACTTAATTCAGTAGCTGAGCTGATTTGCATGCCCCTCCCCTCCATTGCAATTGGGGACAAGTACTATGGGACATCTAATAAGCATCATGTTCTTAGCACTCCCATTAATTCAGTATACCCCAACCTCACTCGTCCAGAAGGTAGTTAAATATTTCACCTTCTTACTGGCATTTCTGTTCCTTGACTCCCAGCAAATGTCTCCCAGGATATGTCGCTTAATGTCAATGGATTGGTAAACTGTACTCCTTCCCACTTCCAAATTATGCATGGGACAGTTCTCTGCCCTCATAAATAGGATAACCCTCCTAGTGGACCGTCAGTTCAGCCCTCTTAAAACATAGGGGATTGGCAGTCTTGAGGGCTCTGCAATGGAGGATGTCATCCTCAGACTCTGCAAAAACTGTGTGAGCAAAAGAAACTCCTGGTGTCGGTCAGTCTCCTCCCTTCTCCTACACCAGCCCCAAAGGAAAAAGAAAAACAAACCAAAGACAAAAAGTCCAATGGTATTCTGAGCTTGAATTCCCAGTTTAGCCTTGATCTGTCAGCACCAATAAGCACATGTACTGCAGAAGAAAAAATGAAAAAGATCAAGAACATAAAAAGCTTCTTCACCTTTATCATTCTCTTCCCTCCCCTGATTAACAGACTCTCACATTGAAGTGGAAGAAATAAAAATCAGGAAAAATTCAGGCTGTTTCCATCTATATATGACTTTTCAGTAGAAAAAGAGGAAAGTTTCTTCATCCAACCCAGGTGAAGCAGAGGAAATGGCACAGGAGACACTTTTGCTTCCACAGCTATTCAAAACCCTGGAAATTCAGTCTGAAGCTGCAGGGGAAAGGGAATCTGTTGAGTATGACAAGCAAGCAGCCTGCAAATACTTGCCATTTTTTTTAAAAATATCAAACCAGATTATAGGTAAATCTAGAAGCTCTAGCCTTTGCCTGAAGATGAAGATTGTAACTTTGACCAAAGAAGATGCACTGCCTTCTCTTGTTCAGGATATGTGATTTCCCATCAAAGAGAGAGAGAGAGTTTCTTCCTAAGTCTCCCTTATCAGTAGGGTAAATGAATGGTGATCTTCGAGGTGTAGCAACAAAACCTCTTGTAAGCCTTGAGATCCTTGGCTCAGTTATTCTGCTTCTCTAAAACCATCCTGGCCTGGACTCTAATGAGCTTATACTCTACTTCTAAGGTCAAAAGGCTAAGGGAAGCACTCCAGAAAGTTTTCCTAAAATTACATTTGTCTCTGTGGCACTGGATTCATTTGAACACATGGAATCAAAATCCCCAGTAATCCCTCTTTCCTGAGGCAGTACAAGAAAGATACTGAGAGCCATATTCCTATCTTGGCTTCAGCAGAGCTATGCTGATTTACACCAGATGAGAATCTGGCCAAGAAAGAGTACATAACACTGTTCCCAATCTTTTAGCTACAGAAAGGGCATTAAAACTAGAACAACCATGTTGATGTACATAAAACAAGTATATGGAATAATACAGATAAACATACAGGAACCAACAGAAATGCAAGCCCCACAGCATAAAACTCTTATGAAGGTGACTTTTTTGTTTCCCTGTATTTCAACTATCTTGTGGAATCCCTTTGAGACCTGATAGAGAAACACTAAATATAAGTGAACAGCAATAGCACAAACTCTTTAAATGAAAAGAAATTGATACAAAGGAACAGGAGAAAATTAAAGATTACTGTCATAAACTCCACTACAAAACAAATAATTCCAAATTTCTTACCACAAGCGAACTTCAGAAACACCTCAAATGGTCAAAGAATCCATTGCCTTACTAGAAACTGCTTACAGAATTCAAGGAAAATACACCCAAAAAAGTGAAGAGCACCGGAATATCTGGATGAAATGGTCATTAAACACTCCCTCGCCAAAATAACACTGAAACGACAATCCCAGATTGAGTTAACCGGGGAACAGTAGGACAAATCAAAATTCTAGAAGTTTAATGAAGAAGAAAAAATAGTCCATAGTTATGTAAAAATATTTAGAAAGGAATGAAAGAAAAGGAGAGGGTGAGAGAAATACAAATATAACAATTACAACATTCCCTGCCACAGAGACCAATGTGTCCACCCATGAGAAAAGTCTCGAGACATAGTAATATCACGTGCCTCCTAATAGAAATAAAATGACTTACATGAAGAACAAAATCCATGGAAATATAAATTACTATCTTCCCACGGTTCCTCTGTCAAAACTCATTAAGCCACAGTTGTTAAACATTATATAAATAGACTTGAATGGAATATGCTTAAAAGAAAACTACCTAATCTCAGGGGAAAAACGAGTCAATCACATCTGCCACTATCGATGAAGTAAAACCTACTCTAATGAGACAGAACCGTACAAATCCTGGAGTGGACATCTAAATATGCACACTGGAATTAATGTTCTAAGAAAGGTAGATAAACATATAGATTTCCAAGTACCCATGGCAAGATAATGAACAATGAAAAATTATCATTCATTAAAGCCACCATTTCACCCTGGAGTCTTTCCTGGATCTGAGCTTTTTATTGCAAGGCTTGTGAAAATCTGAGGTCTAGAATTTTGACCTTTCAGGGCAGTAATAGCAACACTTGGACCATCAAGCATCACATGCCACTATCCACAGGCTATAAATACTCCATCTCCAGAATTCAAGCCCAATCCTTCTTATCCATAGATGGCGAATGTGTTTCTAGTGTTACTACATTCTGTCTCTAGCCCTACATGTCTTTTAAATTCCCACATTCCAGTTACTTTCCAAAACCTTTTTGCCTCCGCGCCTTTTTCCTGTGTGCAGTGTTGGCTTTGGTGGTTCTTTTTTTCTTGACACCTTGCAATCTTTGCTAGATCTTTTCCAGTGTTAATTCATTGTGTTTCCTGTTATTGTTTATGCTGTCACTTTTTTGTTTAACAGGTGTGTATTCAAAGGAGAAAGGAAGGGAATTTATGCTCCTCAAGGCTTGTTCATATGACAGATACGAAGTTGACAGCCACACGTATTGTCTGTCTAGACTCACCTATCACATAGAGGTAGGGAGTGGAGCGTTGAGACTTGGCCCCATCTACACTGGCAAGTTTCTGCGCAGTAAAGCAGATTTCTGTGCTGTAATTCCCGAGAAGTACACACTGCCAGCCATTTACTGCACAGAAACTGCGCAGTTGTAGCACTCTTAAAAAAAAAACAAAAACACTCTGAGAGGTGTAGAGCTTTCTGCGCTGGGGCTACAGCGCCATGGTGCCAGTGTAGACACCGTGGCGATTACAGCGCTGCGATTGGCTTCTGGGAGGTGTCCCACAATGCCTGTTCTCACCTCTCTGGTCATTGGTTTGAACTCCACTACCCCGCCCTTAGGTGACTAATTGTCATTCCCACCCCATACATTCCTTTGCAAATTTGAAAGTCCTCTTCCTGTTTGCTCGGTGATGTGTGCAGTGATCTCAGCGAATCTTTCCAGGTGGCAATGCCTGCTCTACGCACCAGGCGATCCCCCGCTTTGAGTAATGCCGAGCTGCTGGACCTCATCAGAATTTGGGGAGAGGAGGCTGTGCAGTCCCAGCTGCACTCCAGCCGTAGAAATTATGATACCTATGGACAGATTTCATGATGCATGATAGAAAGGGGCCATGACCAGGACACATTGCAGTGTAGGGTAAAAATGAAGGAGCTGCAGAACGCCTCCACAAGGCGCCGGAGGCAAACTGCTGCTCCAGTGCTGTGCCCACGAGCTGCTGGTTCTACAAAGAGCTGGACGTGATACTTGGTGGCGACCCCACCTCCACTGCAAAGGCCCCTGTGGATACTTCATTGGCTCGCGTGCCAGTCGAGAGTGGAAATCTTGGATGAAACCAGGAGGAGGAAATCTTGGATGAAGAAGGGGAGGGGGAACCAGAGGCAGAGGATGGCTCGGAGACCAGAGATGCATGCAATCAGGTGCTCTTTTCTACCCTGGAGGAGCCTAGCCAGTCACAGAAGTCAGATCTTGGTGAAGAGCAAACAGGAGAGGAGGCCCTT
This sequence comes from Trachemys scripta elegans, assembly GCF_013100865.1. Classification (NCBI taxonomy): domain Eukaryota; kingdom Metazoa; phylum Chordata; order Testudines; family Emydidae; genus Trachemys; species Trachemys scripta. Next base: position 51,503,062 of record NC_048305.1, read on the forward strand.
GGTAAGTGGATCTGATTTTGGGATTTGCTGAAGCAATTTATTGGGGCAGGAGGGTTGCAGAAAGCAGGCTTGTCTCCCACCGCATGCCTAGTCTGAGCAGCAGAACAGGCTGTTGATAGACTCCCTCACTTCATGGGAATCTCCCTCAGAGGTCTCCAAGAACCTCTCATGGAGATACTGGGCAATCCGCTACCACAGGTTCCTCGGCAGAGCTGCTGTGTTTCTTGCCCCATTAATGGTAACTTTCTCGTGCTACTGTGCGGTCCTGGGCGGGGGACCATTGCTGCACACAGGCGAGCTGCATAGGGGCCAGGGTGGAAGCTGCAGTCTTGGAGGAGACCCTCCCTTGATTTCCCTGCTCACCCTCAACAGCGAGATATCTTCCATGATGATCACATCCTGTGGAAAGTGTGGGGACAGGAATGGTTATCAGGCCCCCCCTACAGTGCTGGCTCTCCCCAAGAGCCACATGCCCAGTGTACAGCAGGCTCCAGGAAGAGTGATTTACCCTGCCCCTGTGGCTGTTCAACATTTTGGGAGTCTTGTGTCTCGTGTGCTTGCCTGGGGGTCAGCCAGCTAGTGACAGGTGTGTGAGTACTGGCTGTGTTTTAAAGCACTGAATCAGTGTTGTCTGTGTTGCAAACAATACTGCTTCTGTAAAATGTTGCATTTAAACTTCACAGAGATGACCTTGGGAGCCCAGCCTTCCTCTGTTATTGGCGGCAGAACGGCTGTGCAGAATTAGAAAGTGGCCACAAAGAACTAAGGAGGACTTTCTCTGTGAGGTTATGATGCACTCTGCTGCTGAGAAGCAGGAATTGAAGGAGTGGTGGGACAGCGAGAAGAGGGAATGAAAGGAGAACATGGCATACTAGAAAGAAGCCATGGAGCGGCTCTTAAAGGTTATAGAGCACCAAGCGGACACGCTGCAGGCGATATAGCTCTTCAAATGGAGCAGCTCCATGCCCCCCCTCCCCTGCAGCTGCTGTCACAAAACTTTCCCAAGTACCAACCCCCCCCCCCCCCCAACCGCCAACACACTGTTATCAACCTCCTGGCTCCACTCTCTCTACCCGCAGCATTCCATTCCTCTCTCCTCACAGTCCATCAGTGTGGACTCCCACTACCCATTGCACTCAACACCCATCCCTCTGCAGTTTAGCCCTGCTGAAGTACAGCACCCGCTGCATTGTACTCCAAAGGAGAAGGTTGTGTATGATCCGTGGCCATACACAAATCTTTAGTCATCCCAGAAACCCTTCTTCTTTGGAGACCTTCCCTTCCTCCATCTTTCTCCCTGCTGATGTATTTTTGTCATTTGACACTTTCCTCTGGTTGCTGTCTTTTAATAAAATAATTGTGTTGGTTTGAAAGCAATCTTTATTCTATTAAGTGAAAGCAAAAAGAGCACTGCAAAGCAACATGCAATTATGTTAAACCCCCTTATTGTATCATGTGCACCAGTTACCTCCTAGCATTACAAGCCCTGCAATCCTGAGCATAGCACCAAATATTAGTGGCTTTCAGCTTCAAATTGCTGCTTCAAGGCATCCCTGATCCTTATGGCCCCGCGCTATGCCCCTTTAATAGCCCTGGTCTCTGGCTGTTCAAACTCCGCCTCCAGGCACTGAGTCTCTGCAGTCCAGCCCTGAGTGAAGCTTTCACCCTTCCCTTCACAAATATTATGGCATGTACATCATGCGACTATAAGCATAGGAATATTGTCATCTGCCATGTCCAGCTTCCCATACAGGCATCGCCAGCGGGCTTTTAAATGGCCAAATGCACACTCCACGGTCATTCTGCTCGTACTCAGCCTGTTGTTGAACCACTCCTTGCTGCTGTCAAGTTGCCCTGTGTATGTTTTCATAAGCCATGGCATTGCGGGATTTCCCAGAATCACAATGGGCATTTCGACTTCCCCTATGGTGATCTTCTGGTCTGGGAAGAAAGTCCCTGCTTGCAGCTTTTTGAACAGGCCAGTGTTCTGAAAGATGTGTGCATCATGCACCTTTCCGGACCAGCCTGCGTTCATGTCTGTGAAATGCCCACGGTGATCTGCAAGCACCTGGAGAACCATTGAGAAATACCCCTTGCGATTAATGTACTTGGTGGCTAAGTGGTCTGGTGCCAGAGTTGGAATGTGCGTGCCATCTATTGCCCCTCTGCAGTTAGGGAAGCCCATTTGTGCAAAGCCATCCACGATGTCATGCACGTTGCCCAGAGCCATGGCCTTTCAGAGCAGGATGCAATTAATGGCTCTTCACACTTCCATCAACATGACTCCAATGGTCAACTTTCCCACTCCGAACTGGTTAGTGACCGATTGGTAGCAGGCTGGAGTAGCCAGCTTCCACAGTGCAATCGCCATGCACTTCTCCAGCAATGGGGCAGCTCTCATTCTCGTGTCCTTGCGCCGGAGGGCTGGGGTGAGCTCATCACACAGTCATGTGAAAGTTCTGCAGCCAATGCTTGTCATCCGAGATGTGCATCACGATGTGTTCCCATCACTCAGTACTTGTTTCCCAAGCCCAAAAGTGGCGTTCCACTGTGGTCAGAAGCTCCGTGAATGCCACAAGCAATCTCTGATCTTGCCACATGAAGTAGCTAAGACACATGTTGCACTGCTCTTGCCTTTGCAGTTTAAGGAATAACTCCACTGCCACTCATGAGGTGTTGGTCAGAGCGAGCAGCATACTGGTCAACAGTTTGGGATCCATTCCTGCAAACTGAAGAGGCAGGACGTGCAGTACACAAACAGTTGAAAGATGGTGCCAAATATGACAGAAGCACAGGGATTGCTGGGATACGAAGCATTGCATCATGGATTATTGGGACAGGACCCAGGATGCCCTGTGATCCCCTCAGTCTTCCCACAACTCTTAGCAGCAGAAGAGGAAGAGGTGCTCTGTGGGATAGCGGCCCAGAGTGCACTGCTTTGAATACTGCTGAAAGTGCCACAAGTGTGAACATGCTATTGCGCAGGCAGCTGTCAACGTGAACACACAACAGCGGTTTTCCTGCTGAGTGGCGCTGCAACTGCTGGCGCTGTAACTTTGCCAGTGTAGATGTGCCCTTAATGATCAGATGTCATTCTGTGCCCTTAAGATGTGGGTAATGCCTTTGATCCTTCTTGAGGCATTCCAAGAAGACTTCTTAAGTCTGGTACAAAGGCTGGCCTGGAATGCTTCAAAGAAGAATTTTTTCGGGTTTAAACCTGATTCAGTCAGATTGCAAAGTGCTGAGACTCCATGCTAGTACTACCGATGCAAGTCTGAGGTACACGTTTAAAAAGGAGGTACCATTTCATTCTTAATGCATGTAAAATGGTGCTTTTTCATGAACCCTGACTCTTCTCCTCTCCCTCACCTTTCTTGGTCTTGGAAGTCTTTCTTCTGCTCCCATCAGCTATTCCTTCAAACTGCTCCCTCGACGACATTCCCCAGCTGATCTTCTTTGTTCCTATCTTATCCTCTATGCATGCTTCTCATTCACCACTCTACTCATTTGGCATGTCTTCTTCAGACTTTCAAATATACCAATGTCAAAAAACAAACCAGCCTTGCCCTGTCTTCATCTCCCCTCCCTCCCCACCCTCTTCACCTTCGTTTTTCCATTTGCCTAGGATTCCTCTCTTTCCTTTCCCATCTGTTTAGGTGCCCTCACCAAGTCTCGAAACCTTCTCTGCCAAAGTTGTTAGAACTTTTTGAACACTAACTACAGTCTGTGTTAAAGTTAATGCAGCTTCCATGTGATATATTTTATGATTGTCAAAATATCAAGGATAGGGATGATTTAGATAGGGTGGAAAAAATAATATAACAAGGAATAATGGGATAAATTTCAGGAAAAAATTTTTAGGCTGACAATGTCAGGAGGATTTCCTTACACTGCAAAATTTTTAGGCCGTTCACAAGTTTTCAAAGGGAAATGGTAGAAGGCTTATGGATTCTGATCTTAAAAAATCTAGACTGAACAGAACACTAGAATACACACTTAGGAAATGACCCTGTGTTGTCACTGGAATGGTCTAGATGACCTATAGGAATAATAATTAGAGATGGGGGAAAAGCTATTTAAAGGAGGTCTGATCTAAAATCTTCGCAATATTGCCTTTGCAGTTGGATTATGTTGCCATGATACTGTCTACTTTTAGTAAAGGGAATAACTTGAGAGTGCTGAAGTCATGTTACTTGCTTGGCAAAGGCAGAACTTTAAATATTTTAATGGAGACCACTGATTGGTTTTCTGTTTAGTTTCTGAGATTTTTGTTTGTCTTTAATCCTTTTGAAATTTGTACTTTGCATCTGAATAAATGGCTTGGTGTGGGATCAGTTGCTAAAATAATCTGAAACTAAATATTAGTTAGGCAATGCACGAGTGGTGCTGCCCTACGATATTAATCTTCATAAATAGTTTACAGTTTGAATTTTATTGTGGCAGGAAAAATTTATTCACTGATTATATAAGAAATGCCATATCATCAGACATGCAGTTATATGAATGTTGTGCAGCTCTTGTGTGGATTATAATCTTGAAATTAAAGGCTCTCTCTTCAACTGGCAAGCAAATCCAAATATTCCTATAAAAACCTATTTTTCTGTTCTAAGATATTATTTTTAAAGTCAGAAAACAGTATTGCTTTAGTTCTTACTTCTGCAGTTGTACTGGATACCTGTATAATTTAGAATTTACTCAAATAGCAGCTTTTTTTATCTTGTAAACTGGAAATTCTGTTTGAAGGCTCTGACTCTGTCCTTAATTCACCTTGTATCTGGGTATTGCAATGCTTGTGGTATGGGAAATTAAATGTTGTATGTTTAAAAACAAACACAAAAATGTCTCAAAGCAAATTTATAGCTGAGCAATACACTGCTTAAAAAAGGTTAATATAGAAACTGTAAGAATAGCTTTAATTATAGATAGGTGAATGTTGCTTTTATGCTAATATAGAAAGACCATTACTGTAGTCCAGATGAATAAGCCTAGCAAATACGTTCTTGTAGATAGGCAGTATTTAAAATAAGGAAAATATAAGATGTTCAAAATATACTTGGTGGCTTGCCCACTTTTGATTATTGTACTTATTTAGGCTAAGGGTGGACTCGATTTAATTATGGATTTCTACATAAAAGTGTATTTTTGTTGGTTGTTATAAGCTTAATACATATTCTTCACAACTCAGATAGATATAGGTTTCATTTTTAGAAGGTACACACTATACATTTTTAAACAGTGATTTATTTTGAAAACTTTTCAGACTAGTTTTACAGCTATATCAGAAAATGAATGATTGTTTGGTTATTTCATTTACCAAAGGTAATTGAAGCAGATAGTTCACCTCCCAATGACTTCATAAATATCTCCAATTCAACAGGTTAATCATTAATATTTGGAGGATTTTCTTGCCATACTGTATTAGGAGGAGAACATCACGAGACAGACATTTAAATTGTTTTATTTAACTGAAACAACAACATTATGTATTCTGTTTTTTTTTTTTAACAGCAAACATAATATTTTAACATAAGAATTTTGGAATTTAGTTAAACATTCAAGTTTTTTTTTAAATCAGGTTTGTTTTTGTTAAAATTGTTTTTAACTAAAATAGTTAAATGAAATATATATTTAAACAAAAAAAAACAACCCAAAATTAAATTGACTATGTTAGCCAGGTCAACATGAGAAACTTAAAATATTGTCTTCTGCAGCTAACTCTGTCGTCTTCACCTTCATTTTACTGTTTGTTCATAATCTGGAAAACAAAAACAGGCTTTCCTGCTTTTTTGAGGTCCCAAATGATTTCTCAATTTGGAATGAAGTAGTCCAAAGGAAGAAAATATTCTTTCTACACTGGCAGAAGGAGCTACTGCTGTTAAAAGTGAAATTATCACTTCAACAGTCTCTGAATCCAAATGCTTAAGTGACTTCCACCAGTTCACTGGTGTGACTTCCTTTAAACATCATCAGCAAACATATATTTCTTGAATGGTTCTTATTTCCAAACTAGGTCTCTTTTACAGCCTGCTGCCCTGAAAGGTTTTCCTTTCTAGTGAGAGAATGGTATGGTAGATCTCAAATCAATGAAGTCTACATTTAGAAAGACCTCAAGATTTCTGGAATACGTTGCTCAAACAGTTTTCCTTTTGTTTCTACTGCCTGTCCCTCCCTTCACACCTTTATCTCCAGACTTCTTCTCCTTGTCCAGATCTATTCCGCCCCCTACAATCTTTTCTATTCATTGAACTTTTTGAAACTTTGCACTTTTAGAGAGAGGTAAGGGATTGACTCAGTGTACACAAATTTGCAGAGGGACAATAGGGTTGAGGTCTGTTATTTCTCACCTCTCTTATTTCTTTATTTTTATTTATTTATTTTTGCTGTTAAGAAGCATGTTATCTCTTGTCAGGGTTCCCTCCCCACTCTGAACTCTGGGGTACAGATGTGGGGACCCGCATGAAAGGCCCCCTAAGCTTATATTCCAGCCCTTATAAAACCAGCTTACATTAAAAACTTCCCCAAGGTACAAATTCCTTTCCTTGTCCTTGGACAGTGTTGCTGCCAGCACCAAGTGATTTAAACAAACATTTAGGGAGGGACCACTTGGAGCCCAGTCTCTCCTCCCCCCCCCCAATATCCCCCAAGCCCCTTCAACCCCATTTCTTGGGGTGACTTGAGAATAATATGCCAACCAATAGGTTAACAAAGTGAGCAGAGACCAACCCCTTTGGTTTTTAGGACACTAAAAATCAATCTGGTTTTTAAAAGAAGAATTTTATTTTTTTAAAAAGTATAAGAATCACACCCGCAAAAATCAGGATGGAAGGTACTTTTTACAGGGTAATAAAAATATTTAAAACACAGAGGATTCCCCTCTAGGCTTAGTTTTAAAGTTACCAAAAAAAAAAAAGGAATAAAACTCCCTCTTAGCATAGGGAAAATTCACAAGCTAAAACAAAAGATACACTTCTACCCCAATATAACGCTGTCCTCGGGAGCCAAAAAATCTTACCGTGTTATAGGTGAAACTGCGTTATATCGAACTTGCTTTATCTGCTGGAGTGCGCCCCCCCCCCCCGCAGCACTGCTTTACCGCGTTATATCCGAATTCATGTTATATTGGGTCGCATTATATCGGGGTAGAGGTGTAATCTAATGCATTTCCTTGCTATTACCGTATATACTCGTTCATAAACTGAATTTTTTAAGTAAAAAAGGGAAGCATCAGAGAAGGGGGTCGCCTTATGAATGGGTATAGAGAGGGAGAGGTGGGACACGGTCCCTCCCCCCAACAGAGGGAGCAAGGAGAGGCAGCACAGCCAGAACGGAAGAGGTGGGGCCAGAGTCTCTCCGCTTCTGGCCATGCTGCTCTCTCCCCAGCCTCCGAAGCAGCTGCAGCTCCAGCTCCAGGGCTGGCAGGCTGCAGCTGTGCTGCTCGGCTCCGCCCCTCAGAGCAGGCTGTGGCCGCGCCACCGGAGCACACTGTGGCCATGCTGCTCGGTCTGGCCCGCCGTAGCAAACTGCAGCCGCGCTGCCCAGCCTGCCGGAGCAGCTCCAGCCAGATTAGAGACATCCTCCCCTGGCCCATCCCAGATAAAGTGGGATGGGGAGAGAGTGGGGGTCCCGGGCAAGGGGTGGAGTCATGTAGGGGGTGGTCACAGGGGTTACTCCCCTGACTCCCAGCTTCTCCGTCCCCTCCTCCCCCCAAATTTCCCCACCAGTTGCTGTCTCGGCCCGTCAGGGTAAGCAACTGGCATGCCGGGACACTTTGTTTACTTAGGTTTACCTCCATGCCTGCAGATGCTCAAGGTAAACAAACCATCTCGGCCCGCCAGCGGCTTACCCTGATGGCCCGGGAACCATACCTTGCTGACTTCTGATTTATAGAGTCGGCTTATGAACGGGTTATAAAAATTTTCCATTTTTACTTATCCATCTTGGGGGGGGGGAGTCGGCTTATAAACGAACCGGCTTATGATCAATTTCTGTAATTTTAGATGTATCATTATAGGATCTTTTTTGGATCTGGTTTACCTACTTGGTCTCTTTGTCCCAAGAGGGAATCAACAAAGAGAGCACAAACAAAACCTTCCTCCCCCTACCCTTTCCTCCCCCCCCCCCCAGATTTGAAAGTATCTTCTTTCCCCATTGGTCCTTCTGGTCTGGTGCCAACTAGGTTAATTGAACTGATTAACCCCTTACAGGTAAGTGATTCTGTACCTCTGGCCAGGAGAGATTTTATGTTACTGCATACATAAAGGTTGTTACCCTTCCGTTTATATTTGACATCTCTGGAGACACAAATCCACAGTTTGAGAACTGCAAAACTAAGCATCTCAGATGGTATCTTCTAGACTGAACACTTGCATAGATAGAAAGATTAACCTAAATAATCTATACAGAAGCCCCTGGAACTCCATGAAATTGGGTCCCTAATCCATGAACTATTGGAACTCATTTACAAAACTTTTCTTAATCATTACCTGAATATATTGTCTCCTACTATAGAATTAAAATTTATAATCCCTATTACATGAGGCATCTAATATTTTGTTCAGGACAAGTTAGGTGAGAAAAGGCCTTATCCACCAAATTGCTGCCTGGTGTGTCTGTCTCTGCAGTACAGCATGGCAGGCTTTCCCTTTTAATTTGATTTTTCTTTTCCTTGAAGGAATACCCAGACATTTTTCTCCCCTTCTCTTTTATTTTACCTCCCTTTGCTGAACGGTGATGGCATTGGTGAGTTAGACTGGTTTCTTTCCTTCTGCAGTCTCTCCAGATCCTAAGCCCACACAGCCTAGTCACAGTCATCCCAGTGAACTTCAAGTGACTTATAAAAGCCAAAATCTTCCCTCAAAGTAAAATAAAATAAAATAAACATAGCTGGGCTTGATTCTCTGCACCCATTCTCACAGAATTAATCAACAGGGTTGACGAATCAAAATGCTACAAGAAAAAGACAAAGAAGGCAGTATAGCCATCTTCAGTATGACCCCTCAGATTCTACATCACTCAAGGAAAGAGATTTGTTAGAATCTGAAGAATCAGATTTCCTCACAGAACAGTCTATTTCCTCATGAATATTTTAAAACCACAGTAAGGAGACACTGATCTTAGTTGTACTTCCAGAATAAACCAAGCAGAAATCCAGTCTCTTTATAGGGGAAATATTTCCCCTCCAGCTCAAAAATTGAAACTTATTTCCCATCAGTGCAGTTGTTGAGGAAGTGATCAGTTCAGAATGAAAATAGCCATTGAAAGAAGTGCCTTAATAGACATATCATGAAATATTATAAATTCCAGGATTAAAAAAACCTACCTACTGTTTGGTGCAGATACCAGGGATGTGGCTGTGACTGCTGAGGCAAAATAAATGGTCATGCCCATTGACAAAGTGGACTGGAAAATAGAATTCTCATTGTGTAGGAATTAAGCCACAGATAAATCTCTTCTGTCTGGCCATCTATTTTGCTTGAATATATCTAACATGGTTTAGAGGACTGCTCCCACTGAAAGACAGAGACAGCCTTTCTTAACATGAAATCGGTCACATCATCCTTCAAGGAAAATGCCACTGTGGATTCAATCACAATGTCCACCTGGTCAAACGCATCCAGTTCAATTACTAGGACACCCATGAATCCTGTCCAGAGAGCCGACAAGCAAGCAAAACAACTTGTGGCTTCCATTTCTTTTTGCAGCTGAAAAGGTGAGAGAGACTAGGCAAAAAGTGTGTGGTGGAAATTCAGAAAAGGAAATCTTTCTGCTGTAGGGTGCCATAAAAGGGATTTCAGACAGGTCCATTTGTTTTCTACTATGATCACTCCAGGATCAACAGAAGAGGTCAGACACCAAACATTGGAGGATATGGAAACAGGAATTTAATGGGAGGAAAGTCCTGGCAGGAGCGTATGCAATCCTTAAGCGCAAGAAATGCCCAGGCTCTCCACTTGGGAGAAGCAGCAGATCTCTGTCTGACTAGCAGATCTCTCTCTTTCTCTCCCTCTTTTCCCCCTCCCCCTCCCCCATGTGAAAGAACTCCATTGTAGACAGATGGGTTCTTATGATAGAAGAGCAAGGGTATTTCAGTCTGAAAAATTCCCAAAAGACTGCTGCATTACAGACATTTAAAAAAAAAAAAAAACTTCAAAACAAACTGGGTTGTTCTTGGCAGTAGAACCACTACTTTCCATTGGGACTGTAGAACCAGTTCCCCAAAGGAGAAGTTATCCAACTTCTCTTTTACTGTACAGAAAAGGTCTGGAGTGATCAGGCCCTTTTTGGACATTAAAGGTCTTCAAGTACAGAGGATTCCAAATGGAGACTCTTTCACACTGAGTATTTATCAAAAGTGATTTTTCTCATTCCAGTTGGGTGCATGGATGTGTGTCTCAAGATTTGCCTTCTCTCACTCATATTATCATTAGAGGCCCTATATTTTGACCATAAGTATTTCCTAAAGGTTCTAGTCACTCATTGCCAAACTTTGCTCTGGGGAATATGAATGTAATGCATTCCTGGATCACTTCCTCATTTGGAATATGAATGAGGACCACAGAGATCGCTTTGAGAACACTGCAGGAACAAAGATTTTTTCATTAATAATTAGAAAAGCATCCTACTTTCCACTCAATTCTACAGCTGGAAGAAATCGTTTATACTTCCAAAGGCATCATGTATCTCTTAACAAACAGTCTGACAAATTAAAGTCTGTAATCTCAAAGATCCACTTTGGAAATACTTGTGGTCTCTTGTTGGTACTATGTTAACAGTATACAGTGTGTTGTATATCATATTGATATGAAATTAAAGAATGTGTGTTCTTATATTTGAAGCCCTAAATGGTTTAGGTCCTCACTATTTGAGACCTCCTGCCTCTCTGATGTACCCACATCTGTTAGTCATGTGAGGTGCTTCCTGGGATGGGAGGGGATTACTGGGGCCGAGGAGGCCTTCTCAGTGTGTTTGTGATTAAACACCTTATGAGTTGAATACAATAGTTGTGTATTAATTTTGTTGTACCAATAAAGTGGAAGCCAACTGGAAGCATGGAGTAGTGCTTGGTTTTGATAAGTTATGGTACTATGTCTGTGGTGTTAAAATTGTGTAAATGTTTAAAGGGCTTGAGAGAAACAGTAATAAATTGAAACAAATGAAGCTACTTTGCTATTTGGCCATTTAATAATTGCAGATTGTCAAATAATAATAATTGGACCAGATTGTCAAAATACAAGTATTCATGCAAACAAACTCTGTTGCATGCACTTAACCCCAGATTTGTGCATGTAGATAAAGGATTGAGCAGATGCAAAACTGTGCATACTGAAAATCTGACCCATACTATGTAGGATTTTGCATTACTTTGTGAGGTAGATTTTTTTTTTTGTGCTGTGTGTATGTTGTGTGATGTAGACGAGGCAAATGTATCGTTGGTGCCTGTACCTATACAATTCGGAAGTAAGAAATTTTAACTAGATCTGCTCCTTCAGAATTAATTGTAGATAAATAGCAATGGAGAGCAGCATTTTCCATATAAAATCCTGATGGTGGTTGGGGTGGAGGTATTAGGGAAGGAATCATAATTTGATAGTTCTGAAAATCTTTTTTTCAGATACTAGAAATTAGAAATAATTTGTTAGAATTTAGAAGTAAATGAATTATTAGGGGCTCTATTTTTAGGTTTAAATGAGAAATGATAAATCACCTGTTTTTTCTCTCATGACTTGCTGCCATGTTACCTAGGTTGTTTGACATGACATTCTGGGCTAATTACAAGGCCAGTGGTTCACATTTTCAATGCTGGCAGTCAAGCAGTCTCTTAAATAAGACTGGGTATTGTGGATAAACAACTAACACAACAAAGGGGCCATTCTAGTTCCTGCCACTGCAACCACCGGAGGAGATGATGTCCCTCTCAGTTTTCTTTGTAAACTTTTTTTTTTAAATTTAGTGTACAGTTTAATGAAACATACTGGATTATGTATATAAGATGCAACTGTCGATGCATATCAGTTAGATACGTTTTTTTTTAATAAACGTCTTGAAGAAATTACCTTAAACCAAACCTCTAAACATGTCATCCCTCTATGCTCTTCCAGGCCACATGTAAATCTAAAAATAGAACTTTCAGTCTGAAACCCACCAAATTGCTATTGTGTTATTTCATCCATTTCAAAACACAACAAAACAAAATACCCCAAACCCTGAATTCAACCAAAATCAAACCCTAAAATCAGATTTTTGAAAATTTAAGAATAGTATTTACTTAGTAAACAATGAGATTTTTTTCTATTTATGTCTTATTTGCATCCATCCCAATAGATGCAAACATACCAAAGCAGTCTGGAAAAAGTTTAACTCTACATATTTGTTACCGCAATGCATTGTTGCATTTCATTGCCAAAATAAAGAAAATGAAGATTTGAGTACCTTGAAATGTATATAACCATGTCGGTCTTTGTTTTGTACCATACATGCTGAATATGCTGATGGCACTCAATAAACTATAAATATTATAAACCAATTGTCATCCTCATATTCTAGGAATTGTCAAGTTGTGGGTGGAATAAGAAAGAGAAGTACAGTTCTGCTCCAAATGCAGTTGCCTTCACAAGAAGATTCAACCATGTGAGTTCTTATTATAATGGCAACATGATTGTATGTATCAGTGTTAAAAATCATCCAAGTGGAATGTTTAATCTATATATTTTTGTCATTCACTGCTAAATATTTGGGGTTGACATGCCTGTGATGTAAACGGCTTGCTTAGGTGCAACAGTGTGATTACTTTAGTCCTGTTTAGTATCAGAGGGGTAGCCGTGTTAGTCTGAATCTGTAAAAAGCAACAGAGGGTTCTGTGGCACCTTTAAGACTAACAGAAGTATTGGAGCATAAGCTTTCGTGGGTGAATGCCCACTTCATCAGACGCCTTCAGACGCGGCGTCCTCTGTTGCTTTTTAGTCCTGTTTGTTTCTATTAAGCTTTTTTGTTAAATAACAAATTTTGATGAATAAGAGAAGGAAAAGATATTAAGTAGGTTTTCCCCCAGATGTTTGCTGTACATTTCCTTTCATAAGGTGGTCTGGGTGAAGGGTTTAGTGTAAAAAGGGTTCCTGATAAAATAGAAGAACAGGAGTACTTATGGCACCTTAGAGACTAACAAATTTATTAGAGCATAAGCTTTCGTGGACTATAGCCCACTGTAGTCCACGAAAGCTTATGCTCTAATAAATTTGTTAGTCTCTAAGGTGCCACAAGTACTCCTGTTCTTCTTTTTGCGGATACAGACTAACACGGCTGTTACTCTGAAACCTGATAAAATAGAAACATTTTTCCCATTTATAAGAATATTTAGTCTTTGATTTGTGTAGCAGTTCTTGTCCCAAAAACCATGGTGTTGAATTCTGTCAGAATGGTTACATTTTTACTGTGCTCCTGAGAAGACTGTTGAAAATGTGGCTAGATGGCTATATACCGCTGTTAATCCCAAGTTATGAAAGGCAGTGGAAATCTGACCACTGAAAGCAGTTGACTAAAGCTTGTTACAAATCGCAAACAGCCTGTCTGATTGTGCTAAACTGACTTGCCAGTGAGTCTTCTGTTTGACATAATTTATCAGCCAGAATGACCTGAAGAAAAGCTCTGTGTAGCTCAAAAACTTGTCTTTGGTTGGTCCAGTGAAACATATTACCTCACCCACCTTGTCTCAGCCAAAATGTCTTCATTTGCTCAAGCTTATGAAAGTCAGTTTGTCTTCTTTATTCAGTTTTTATTTTAAAATGCATCTTTTTATAGAAGTCCCTGATACTGTGTTAAATAATTTAGTTGTCTCAACAATTACTTGAAATTAGGGCTATCAAGCAATTAAAAAAAAATTGCCATTAATCGTGTGATTAATTGCACTGTTAATAATAGAATACCATTTATTTAAATATTTTGGGTGTTTCCTACATTTTCAAATGTATTGCTTTCAATTATAACACAGAATACTATGTGTACAATGCTCACTTTATATTTATTTTTGATTACAAGTATTTGCATTGTAAAAAAACAAAAGAAATAGTATTTTTCAATTCACCTAATACAAGTACTGTAGCATAACCTCTTTATCATGAAAGTTTAACTTACAAATGTAGAATTCTGTTCAAAAAAACCTGCATGCAAAAATAAAATGTAAAATTTTAGAGCCTGTAAGTCAACTCAGTCCTTCTTCTTGTTCAGCCAATCACTCAGACAAACAAGTTTGTTTACCTTTGCAGGAGACAATGCTTCCCTCTTCTTGTTTACAATAACACCTGAAAGTGAGAACAGGCGTTCGCGTGGCACTGTTGTAGCCGGCGTTGCAAGATATTTACGTGCCAGATGCGCTAAAGATTCATATGTCCCTTCATGCTTCAACCACCATTCCAGGGGACATGCGTCCATGCTGATGACTGGTTCTGCTCGATAACAATCCAAAGCAGTGTGGACCAATGCATGTTTATTTTCATCATCTGAGTCAGATGCCACCAGCAGAAGGTTGATTCTTCGAGTGATTGCTCCTGTGTATTCCACAGTAGGTGTGCGTGCTCGCCATGTGAACCGGTGCCGGAAGTTTTTCCCTTAGCAGTACCCGTAGTGGGGGAGCACCGCTGCTACCCCTGGAGTAGTGCCTCTATATCGCGCTATAAGGGGAGCTGTGCGCTCCCCCCCCACCCTCAGTTCCTTCTTGCTGCCAGTGAAGATAGTCGGAACTTAGTGCTCCGGCTCTGCTGCAGCATTGCAAACCTTAGTAGTACAACTCTTCTTAGTAATCCGAATTTCTAGTTAGTGGCCTGGCTCGGGGCATGCGCCGTGCCCCAGGCTTCAAGTCGTGCGACTCCTGTTGCAGTTCTGTGCCCAGAAGCGATCCACATACTCAGTGTCTTCGCTGTCTGGGCGAGACTCACGTAAGTGAGCGTTGTAAAATCTGCTGGTTGTTCAAACCAAGAACGAAACGCAAACGAGATATCCGTCTCCGGGCCTTACTAATGGCGTCGGCATTGGCACCCGCACGCCATCATGATCTGGCGCCGGGCACGTCTTTGGTGTGCAGCAACGCCCCATCAGCTAGTCGGCATCGCTCCCCCGCTAAGAAGCAAGGGAAGACTCAGCAGCACCGAGAAAAGGACAGGGGCGACGCCACACCTGAGTTGGGCAGCCCACGATTCCCCTCGGGACCCAGACCTCTGACTCGCGCTGAGTGGAGTAGTCCGGTCCCGTCAGCGCGTGCCTCCCTGGCAGTGAGGGTATCACCGACGCCGGAGGCAGCGCAGGCAGTGCGTTATAGCCTCGCCCTTCCGGTACCGAGTGTGCCGCCCGAGATGGGCCCTTGCTCCAGAGGGAAGCCGCCACTGGGAGCTCATCAACCCTCCCCAGTTTGGCATAGCCGCCGCTCCGAGGATGAGGTGCCTACCCATTCTGTGGGACCATCTCGTAGCCCGTGCCAGATGCCCATGCCGTTGGCTGACTCGCCTGAGAGGGAGTCCTGAGGGTCCTCCGCTACTGGGAGGGGTCGCAGGTACTGAGGTAGGAGGCGTAGATGAGCCTCTTCCTACAGGAGCTATAGGAGCAGGTCTCCATGCCATCGGCACCAACGCTCAGACTCGAGTGATCGCTCCGACAGGAGTCGTTCGCGAAGCACCCCTCGGCCAGCACCGGCACCTAACCGTCGTAGCCACAGTCTCCGTGGTGACTCTGGAAGCAGTACCTCTGATGGGTATAGGTCTTCCTCATCGAGATCTAAATCTCAAGGGCGGCACTGATGAGGCCGTGGATGTTCCCGTCGCTCGTGTGGCACCGTGTGCGTGTCAGCAACGTTATCCTTGGCACCCAGCCAGTGCCAAGTGCAGAGCTCCCGGGCCGCGCCACCCCGCACTATCTAGCGGCTCCGCTTGGTCCCCAAGTGGGGCACTGGCAAGGGGCACCCTGGCATGGACAATGGTGTCAGTGGGCACCTTGGCCCCAACCGCCGGTATCAGCACGACCCTGTTTGGTGGCCGGGGCATCACAGGTGCATTCAATGTCCCCGCCTCGACACCGGGAGCAGATCCAATCCCTTCACCGGCACCGGAGGAATCCATTGTGGTGCCACCACCCGCCTTACAGGAAGACTTTAAGGCTTACCAGGAGCTCCTTAGGTGGGTCGCCTCCATTTGCCAGCTCCAGGCCGAGGAGATGGAGGAGCCGTTGGACACGTTGTTCCACGTCTTGTCGTCCTCGGCACTGGGCCGTGTGGCCCTACCTCTCCACCAAGGGGTGGCCAATATCTCCGCGTCGCTTTGACCAACCCCGGCGTTCTTGGCGCCTATTTCAAAAAAGGCGGAGAGGAAGTACTTTGTGCCAGCAAAGGGGCACGAATATTTGTACTGTCACCCGGTACCCAACTCTTTGGTGGTGGAATCGGTAAATCACTGAGAGAGGCATGGCCAACCCGCGCCCACCCCCAAAGATAAAGACGCCAGAAGACTGGATACCTTCGGCAGGAAGGTTTATTCATCGGCGAGCTTCCAGCTCTGGGTGGCTAATCATCAAGCCTTCCTGAGCCTCTATGATTTTAACCTGTGGGGGTCCCTGCCAAAGTTCAAACCTCTTCTTCAGGAAAAGGATAAGGAGTTCAGAGCTTTGGTCGACGAAGGCACGGCGGCGGCGGCGAAAGCGGCCCTCCAAGCAGCTTCGGACGTGGCAGGTACAGCAGCCCGTTTGATGGCCTCTGCTGTTGCCATGCACAGGGCGTCATGGCTCTCGCTGTCAGGGCTGTACGCGGAGTCCCAGTCCCTCATGCAGGACTTGCCTTTCGACGGGAAAGCCCTGTTTGTGGATCAGACAGACAGCCGTCTACACGGGATGAAGGACTCCTGCACCACCCTGCAAACTCTGGGCCTATATGTCCCACTGGCTAAGGACAAACCCAGGCCACATACCTCGTCTCCTCCAAGTAGGGGCAGATATGAGCCCTCCACCTAAGAGGGTGAGGGAGCAGACACGTAGGTCCCAGTGCCAGTCCCGCTCGGCCCCGCGATCTGGGCCCTCCAAGGGCAAAAGGCAGGGGAAGAGGTGCTTTTGATTCTTTGTGGGGGGCCACCGGGCCTGTTGCCAGGAGAGCCCCCCAGTCAATAAAGTTTGTGTTCTGCAACCATTTATCTGCCTTCCGAGTGCAATGGTTCTGTATAACGTCAGACCAGTGGGGGTCCTCAGCACCATTTCCAGGGGCTAAATGTTGCAGTTCATTTTGCCCCCCCTCCACCACCCCTCGCCCCCCGGAAATCCCCGGGGACCCGGAGCACGCCCTTCTTCTGGACCAGGAGGTGACGCGCCTCCTCACCCTAGGCGCAGTGGAGAAGGTGCCTCGGGAATTCCAGGGCAGGGGTTTCTACTCCCGGTATTTCCTCATTCCCAAGGCAGAAGGCGGGCTCAGGCCCATCCTCGACCTGCGGAGCCTCAACCAGTTTATGGTTCGTTACAAGTTCCGCATGGTTTCCCTGGCCTCTGTTATTCCATCCCTAGACCCGGGGTTTGGTTTGCAGCCCTGGATCTCCAGGATGCCTATTTCCACATCCATATTTTCGAGGGTCACAGGCGCTTCCTCCGCTTCCTGGTAGGGCAGGACCACTACTAGTTTATGGTCCTTCCTTTAGGCCTCTCCACGGACCCCAGGGTTTTTACCAAATGCATGGTGGTAGTGGCAGCCTACCTCAGGAGGAATGGGCTGCAAATTTTCCCCTACCTGGATGACTGGCTGCTCAAAGGCAAGTCTCGGTCTCAGGTGCAGGCCCAGATGAAATTCCTGCTGGCCACTTGCGAGAGTCTAGGCCTAGTGGTAAACGAGGACAAGTCCACGTTAGTGCCGGTTCAGCACATACACTTCCTAGGAGCGCAGCTGGACTTGGTGGTGGCCACGGCCTCTCTTTTCAGGGACAGGTTCGAGATGCTCAAAAGTCTCAGAGCCTCGGTCACATCCTTCCCCGTGACAACGGCAAGCATGTGCCTTCAACTCCTGGGCCACATGGCAGCCCGCACCTCCATGGTGCCACATGCCAGGCTTAGAATGAGGCCCCTCCAACTTTGGCTGGCCTCCCAATATTTTCTGGACCGTACTAGGCCGTTCAGGAAATCCTCGCAGCTGTTCATGGCATCGGCCGAGCATATGAGAGGGCAGCGCCTTTCCCGCTGGATCACCTCGTGCATATGCACGTGTTACGACTTGGCAGGGGTTCCCCCGCCACCTATTGTAAAGGCGCATGCTATGAGAGCACAGGCCTCGTCAGCCGCCTGTGTAGCCTACGTCTCTATCCAGGATATATGTAGGGCTGCCACGTGTTCCTCTGTCCACACCTTTTCCTTGCACTATGCGATTGTCTCCCAAGCACGGGATGACGCCGGGTTTGGTAGGGCGGTACTCTGTCCTGATAACCTTTAAACTCCTACCCACCTCCATCAGATTTAGCTTGGAGTTACCTACTGTGGTAACTGTCCTTTTTCTTTTTTGGTCGTTTGGGTTCTGTAGTTTCCGAATTAGAGTGTTGCTCTTTTAAGACGTCTGAAAACCTGCTTCACACCTTGTCCCTCTCAGATTTTGGAAGGCACTTCAGATACTTAAACCTTGGGTTGAGTGCTGTTGCTATCTTTAGAAATCTAACATTGGTACCTTCTTTGCATTTTGTGAAATCTAAAGTGAAAGTGTTCTTAAAATGAACAACATGTGCTGGATTGTCATCCGAGACTGCTATAACATGAAATATGTGGTAGAATGTGGGTAAAATAGAGCAGGGGACATATAATTCTCCCCCAAGGAGAGGATTGCCAGTCACATATTTAATTAATGCATTATTTTTTTTAATGAGCGTCATCAGCATGGAAACATGTTTTCTGGAATGGTGGCCGAAGCGTGAAGGAGCATACGAATGTTTAGCATATCTGGCACGTAAATACCTTGCAATGCCAGGTACAAAAAGGCCATGCAAATACCTGTTCTCACTTTCTGGTGACATTGTAACTAAGAAGCAGGCAGCATTATCTCCTGTAAATGTAAACAAACTTGTTTGTCTTCGCAATTAGCTGAACAAGAAGTAGGTCTGAGTGTTGAAGTTTTACATTGTTTTGTTTTTGAGAGCAGTTATGTAACAACAAAAAAAATCTACATTTGTAAGTTGCACTTTCCTGATAGAGATTGGACTACAGAACATGTATGAGGTGAATTGAAAAATTCTATTTCTTTAGTTTATAATTTTTACAGTGCAAATAAAAAATAATATACACTTTGATTTCAATTACAACACACAATAGAATCATAGAAAATCAGGTTTGGAAGGGACCTCAGGAGGTCATCTAGGCCAACCCCCTGCTCAAAGCAGTACCAATCTCCAGACAGATTTTTGCCCCAGATCCCTAAATGGCTCCCTCAAGGATTGAACTCACAACCCTGGTTTTAGCAGGCCAGTGCTCAAACCTCTGAGCTAAACAGTCAAAAATATTTAATAAATTTCAATTGGTATTCTATTGTTTAACAGCGCAATTAAAACTGCGATTAATCGTGATTAATTTTTTTGAGTTAATCGTGTGAGTTAACTACGATTAATTGACAGCCCTACTTGAAATAGCTATATCTCTGGGCCCCTTGGAACTCTATTATACTCCAGGTTGTAACATTTTTTATAATGCCATATTTTTGTATATCAGATGCAGTAATTCTCCCCTCTGTTGGAGTCTCTTAGGGCTCCTTTCTTGAATTGACTCTAGTTCATTAAATTCACTTCCCCCCTCAATGTGGAGAGAAATATGCAACAGCTTTTTGCCCCCCAGTTATGAATTCCACAAACTGGGTTTTAGACAAAACAAAAACAAGTTTATTAACTACAAAAGATAAATTTTAAGTGATTATAAGGTATAGCAAACAGATCAAAGCAGATTGCCCACAAATAAAACAGAACGCAATCTAAGATTAATTTACTAAAGAAATTGGTTACAAGTAGCAAATTCTCACACTAAATGATGATGTTTTAGGCAGATTACAGAGACTTGCCTTCAGCTTAAAACTCCTGATATTCCTTTCAGAGGCCAAACAACCTCTAGCCTGGGCTCAGCCCTTCTCCCCCCAACTCCCCTCAACTCAGTCTCTGTTTCTCAAGTGTTTCCAGCAGCCTTCTTTCTCAGGTGGGAACAAACCACAATGATGTCACTCCGCTGCCTTAAATAGTTTTTGCATATGGTGAGAATCCTTTGTGTCCAAGTTTGATCCCCACCCCCAGTCAGTGGAAAAACACTGGTATTCCAAGATGGATTCCAATACCAGATGACTTGGTGACATGCCTCTGTAGGGCCATAGCAGCCATGATTCGGAGGCTGTTCTCAGAGTCCCCAGGAAGACTTCCCAAGAAGGTGAGATTAGCATCTTCAAAGACCTATTGCTCTCTCTAATGACTCTTCCTCACAGTGAGCCATCTAGACTGATTGCATTCTGTCTGGTGGGTGTCCCCCCGCTGTAAACACACTTGTAATATTACTAACTTCAGATACAGAAATGATACATGCATACAAATAGGATAATCGTATTCAGTAAATCATAACCTTTCCAATGATCTCACATGCCTTATCTTGCACAAAATACATCATAATCATGCCATATTCATATCATAACAATATCTCTGTGAAGAATATAGGGGCGTGCACAGGCAGTTCTATGTCAACTTAACTTTTGTCAACCAAACTTTGCAGTGTAAACATAGTATGAAGTTCTCCGATGAACTTCAGTCTACTGCACATGATCATTGTTGCTTCCAAAATACTATCAGCAGACCAATACTTCTGGAAAGCATCTGTAAGTGATTTAATACTCCCTTCCCTGCCACAATATGAAAGCTGGCCATGACTTTCTTTTGAAGGCTTGGGGGAAGAAGGAGGAAGACTAAGACTTGTGTACTGTTGTGATGGGGTCCCCAGGGTGCAACCTGAAACTGGGGTACTGCTGAGCCCTCTGTCTTACCAACCAGGGCTCCCTCTTGCACTGTGATAATGTGGCAAACTGCAAATCCCTCCAGGTCTTGCACTCACACAAACATCCACAGGCAGGGACACGCCCAGCTGAGTTACATGAATGCTTTCATGAGCCACCCATGAACCAACAATAGAGAGACTCCAGCCAGTTCCCCAGCCTAGGACTTGGTGCTTGGTGTAAACCAATAGAGATACTCCTTTTCCAAAATAGAACTTTGCACACAATAAAGAAACAGACAACAAAATTAAAGTGCTAACAAACAAAGCCGAAATCTCATTACAAGCGAGTCTCATCTTACGCTGGGGTTTGTTCCGCTGTCAGCGTGTAAAGCGAAAATTGCATATAGTCAAAATTACATTGAGTGTAATGGCGGGTGGAATCGCCCGCACTACAGGTACAGTATTAAAATTGTTATTTTTCTCTTTTTTTGTTTTTGTTTTTGTTTTTGCCTACCGCGCAAAGCTGAATTGGCGCATGTTAAATGCGCGTAAGATGAGACTCGCCTGTATTCAAAGCGGGTTGTAAAAATCTCTGAAAGGAGATGTAGAAACGCGATGGAGCAGCAAAACTACTCGTGTTTAAGACAATCAAGGAGCAGTGGGACAGAATATATGCATTTTTGACAGAAAATGGGGATACTCAGCTCATTGATAGCATTGACCACAATACCTTGAACATCTTAATAGAGTTCCTTAGCCTTCAAAGAAGTGTCAGATGCACTAGAGCAGTCATCTAGAGCAGTGGTCTCCAAAGTGGGGTGTGCGCAAAAGTATTCTTGGGGGTGCGCGGCAGGAGGAGTGTTTTTTTAAATCATTTATTTTATTTATTTATTTATTTATTCTTTTACCCCTCTCCCCCCCCTTCAGCAGTTCGGGTGGGAGTCCGAGCGGCTTTTTTTTTTTTTCCTTTGCTTTAGCAAAAATGGTAGAGCTGGTGCGGCAGGGGGTGCGTGCTCAAAAATTTTTTACTGATAGGGGTGTGTGATCAAAAAAGTTTGGAGACCACTGATCTAGAGTAGTCATCGCAGCCCAGTCTCCACTTAGTGCCCATTTGGTACAAAAGGCTGAAAAAGCATCTCCATCCTTCTACCACTGATAAAGATAGTCTAAGTCAAAGCTTTGCAATGTCTCATGGAAAAATTTGAAATTAGACCTATGCATAGAGTAGTGGTTTTCCTACACCTGCGAATGAAGGGGATGAAATGTTTTCACTGAAGAAGAGAGACAGAAAGATGATCAAGAAACCAAGAAGCTTGTCTCATTGCATGAAGAAAAATATTGCTGCAATGAATCTTATGCTTCTTTTGTCACCTAGATAGACTACATTAACAAAGGAGAAAAATTGTCACATAGAGTTTGAGGATTTGAATAACGAATGTGGAAATGATGATGATGAAGTGTCAAAGTATGTCACCCTGATGCTGACAAAGAATGAAGATGTGCAGCTGCTGGAGTGGTGGAAACAACAGAAGCACAATTTTCTTCTTTTTTCAGTCGAGTTGCGCGGTTTGTGCATTCCACCGTCCCTGCATCCAGGGTACCGTCCAAGAGAGCCATCTCAGTCTCTGGTTGCACAGTTAATGAGAATCAAACTTCACTTTAGCCAGGAACTGTGGATGATTTAATGGTTTTAAACAGTAATATTTCAAAGAAAATCAACTGTTCCGAGAGACATCTAAGACGAAGTCCCACAATTCGGGGCTGATATAAGTCACAAGCTAAACAGGCGCCCAACTTTTTATTTTATAGTTCAGTTTGTGATTTTGAGTATTATTGACTTGAGATTTATTTTATTATTTTTGTATGTAAAATGCTATTTGTTCTGATGCCTGTTTAAAATAATATAGCAAGTGTGTGCATTTATGAAGCCATATAGCTTCCTTGTACAGTATTGATGCATGCACATTGATGCTCCTCCTGAGAGGTACAGTGAGATAGGGTGCTGGTGCATGAGCAGATGCGGATACATATGAAAGTTGGGTGCGGATCGCGGGTCAGATACAAGTTATTTATTGTGGATGCGGATCCAAATTTTTATATCCCCACAGCTCTCTATCTGTAAGAAGACCTCAGTTTCAAGTCTCCTTTTTTAAAAGGTCTTCCCCTCCGCACGGATATTCAGGATAGGTAAACTTTAGACAGGATGTCTTTTTCTGGGTTGTACAATTTTTCTAGGTGCTTTTAGCTAGTATCGTCTGGTTATGGAGGCAGCCTCTTTGCCAGATTGCACCACAAATTGTGAGCATGGTTTTCTATGTACACTAATACATACATTCATAACCACACTCTTCATACATATCTCCTAATGACCATTAAGTTTAATACATTAAAGCTTTCATAAAAAATCTTACTCGCCTTTTATAATATAATAAAGTTGTATATAATCTGTTGATTCAACTGCTTATTCTTTGGGGTCAAACTCCCTATTCTCCCCTTGGCGTGTTTTGGACCCTGATTGTCACAGGTGCAGAGAACCCAGCTGCTGGTGGTGTCCCAAAGCTGCCTGGGCCCATATGCTGCTGGCCTGTTTACTGCAATAGAGCTAATCAAACTCATCCCAGAATAGCATAGGAAAGTCTCCTGTCACCGGGGAAGAAACAAGGCTGACATAACTAGAAATCTTTGAAAGGATTGCAGAGTATCTCCACGAAAGCTTCATTTAGATCTCTCAAGAGGATAAAAGGGATGCCCTCATTTAGATAAACAAAGTACGCTTCCTCTCCCCCGCCTAGCCCAGTAAACCAAAGAATTGAAAAGTGGACACTGAATCTACTTTCTGACACTAATCTGATGTGGACTGTGTAATCAGATTGCCATACTAATTTCTTTGAATTTATTCCCTAATGTTTTATTTTCTGACATTATAGTACTAAAGTAAGCAATCAAAAGTCAATGCCTTTGTTCTTTAAATCCGCGGATGAGATGGGCACCATTTTAAAATGGGGAATGATGGTGGAAGGGGGTTTAGGTAGGAAGATTAGGTTTTGGGTAACAAAAGGCAAAAAAATTATTATAATCGCATGTATGTGCTTAACGAGCTCCCTTCCCCTTCATCAGCAAGCTTATCTGCACTCGGTGGGACTGGTTTGAAACCGCTGCTGTGTTTTCCACCTCCAATTATCAGTAATCAGTTTGCTTAAAAATTATTGAAAACTGAGCTCCGTATGTAATGCTCCTCTAGGTATTACACAGTTTTGTAGTATTTGGAATATAAATGTCTGATTCTGAACCTTCGTTTGATACCAGAATGATGTCAAAGAGCTGTTTTGCTCCATGATTGTGCGTCTAACCAAATTTCTGTGACTTCAACAAGAATACAGTACTTTAGGGACTTGACTCTCTCTCCTGGTGCTGTTCTGTATAAACAAATATGGAACTGTAAAACTGCACAGTGTGAGGTTAGATAGGATAAACAAGTTTTTTTCTTACTGGAAGTAGACACTGGGATAGTGTCTGATTATACATCCAGCCAGAGTCTGCAAGAAGTAATTTATTAGTTTCTCAAAAGTTGAAGAAGCAGTACAAGTTTGGGGATGGGAGGAGTAATGCAGCAGAGAATGAGTCTATAGTGTTTATTTTTTAGAACTCTGTAAACAGCAGTTGCATTACATCCTGCTAAACCTTGATCTTTTTTCAGCATTTTTAACAGTGTAACAAAGAAAAAGTTGCAAGATAAAGTACATCAGTTTTCACTTGCTAATTCATCATGACTAGAAAGTATTTTTATTTTTTTATATTAAAACTTTGTCAATTTTATTTTAATTTTTAAATATTTAAAGTGAAAGCTTGAAATGTTAATACAATTTTAGATGTGTTGTATTTGGTAGCAGCCACACTTTAAAAAAGAATGTTCCAGTAACACATTTGCTGTAGACTTCACACTATATAGCAGGGGTGGGCAAACTACGCCTGAGAGCTGCATCTGGCCCACCAGCCGTTTTAATCCAGCCCTTGAGCTACCGCTGGGGAGCGGGATCTCCTCTCCGGCACGTCAGCCAGGGAGCAGGGTTGGGGGCCGCTCCACGCAGCTCCTGGAAGCAGCGACATGTCCCCCCTCCGGCTCCTACACATACGAGCAGCCAGGGGGCTCCACTCTGCACGCTACCCCCACCCCAAGCACCGCCCCCTGCAGCTCCCGTTGGCTGGGAACCATGGCTTGAGGTAAGCGTTGCCCGTAGCCTGCACCCTGAGCCACCCCCACCCCAGCCCCAACCCCCTGCCCCATTCCTGATCCCCCTCCCGCCCACCAGACCCCTCAGTCCCAGACTGGAGCACCCTCCTACACCCCAAACCCCTCATCGCCTGCACCCCCAGCTGGAACCCTCCTTCCGCCCCGCCCCAGCCTGGAGCCTGCACCCCCAGCCAGAGCCCTCACCCCCTCCCGTACCCCAACCCCAATTTCATGAGCATTCATGACCCACCATACAATTTCTATACCCAGATGTGGCCCCCGGGCCAAAAGTTTGCCCACCCCTGCTATATAGTATATAATCTTACTACAGTAGAACCTCAAAGTTACGAACACTTTGGGAATGGAGGTCGTTCATAACTCTGAAATGTTCGTAACTGAACAAAATGTTATGGTTGTTCTTTCAAAAGTTTACAGCTAAATATTGACTTAATACAGCTTTGAAACTTTACTATGCAGAAGAAAAATGTTGCTTTCCCTTTATTTTTTTTAGTAGTTTATGTTTAACACAGTACTGTATTTGTTTTTTTTGTGTCTGTCATCTGCTGCCTGATTGTGTACTTCTAGTTCCAAATAAGGTGGTTGAACCGTCAGTTTGTAACTGGTGTTCATAACTCTGAGGTTCTACTGCAGTATATTAAAAATACAACATTTGTGAATCTTATAAGACTTTAACAAGGACATTTTATAGTATAAATTACTTGTAAGTATCAGCTTATCTAGCAATGACAAGACATCAAACCGTGGAATCTAGAATATAGCAAGGCCTTCCTACTTTAGGCCTTGATTTAGTTTAAATATTATTGGTCAGATTTTCAGAAGTGCTGAGCATCCACAAATCCCATTTGAAGTTAATGTAAGCTGCTTGTGCTCAGTACCTTTGAAAATCAGACCATATCACTTTGTAGTAATGTAAACTTGTAATTAAGGTTGCAGTTCAACTTTTATTGTATCCAGTTATGTCCATTCATAACTGTCTCAGATTTTCTTTTTGCCTTGGAACTGAAACTTTCCACTCTAGGAATGAAATCCTGGCCCCATTTAAGAGAGTGGGAGTTTTGCTATTGATTTCAGTGGAGCCGAAACTGAACTCAAGCCAGGTCTCAGCTCAAAAGTGAATGTTTTTGGGACGTTTACACACAACATATTCAGTTGTTTTTGAGATGGGTGATTTGGGGGGAAAATACTTTCTCCGTTTAAAAATAGGCTTTCTACATACACTTACTTCAAACAGCAGAACTTTAAAGCTTACCTTCATACATGGTTAGCCCTCAGTGAAGAAATCTATGAGGCAAGGTTAGCTTTTGTGGGAGAGGAGGAAAGGTTTAGGAACAACTTTCAAATGAGAAAATAGGAATTAAAAATCGGTGTATGCATGCAACACACTTTTCTTTTTAACTGCAAGTTTTTAGTTATGTTATTGCCTGAAGTACTGTGGAGTTATCCAATTTCATAGTGGTTAAATTCATAATTCTATAGTATCAAAATAATAATTTCCCTCTAAATTCAGAATAGTGTAGTTTAAATTCTCTGGCATCACAGAAAAACACAATTGCATAACTTCATAAGCAGAATTTTTGTTTATCTGTTGTAGCTGTTGTAGGTCTTGCAGTTTATAGAATTTATATAATAGAATTCTAAACTTCATATTATAGTTAGCTATAATTTTTTAAAAATCTAATGTAATTAAATGCAAATATTTACATTAATGCAACTTAAAGTTGTAAACTTCAAATATTATAGGAAATTCGAAAGTTCAGGATCTCAGAGCAATATTAATGTAGTCACATTTTGCATATAGGGAAGTGTTTTGAATTATTAAGGCTTTTAAGTTAGTTTATTTAATAAGTATTATGTGCAGTTTGGGTCAGCTAAGATTTTTATAGCAATGTTAACTTTTGCATTTCCTAACTTACAAAGTTGCTGTAAGTATATAATTTTTTCACTTCATATATGAAACATACTTGCTTTAACTGCCTTTTTATGTGTTTTAAAACTAGGTGAATTTTCTTTTTCAGGTAAGCTTCTGGGTCGTTAGAGAGATTCTTCATGCACAAACTTTAAAAATAAGAGCTGAAGTTTTGAGCCACTATATTAAAACTGCTAAGGTAAGACTTTATTTGTTTTGGGACTTGATATGCTGTAACTTTTATATGCGAGTTCACCCTTTCAAAAATGCATGTGGATAAATATTTGTTTAACACTCCATTTGGCTGCAGTGGTGTCTGTTAACATGTGGTAGTGTTTGGCCTCATCAGTGTGACAACATCAGCAGAAAGGGTGACAGACCAAAGCTCCAGAACTGGAGTTATATGCCTAAAGAAAAATTTACTTGGATTAAGAAAATGCTTTCAGATGCTGTATTTCAAATAATTTACTAATTAATTTTTACTAATTTTATTTTTCTATCAGTATAATTTATTTCCCGTTTTGATGGATAATCTGAATTAAGCATCTGTCGCTATTTGCAGGCTCCGAATATTTTACTTTGCTCTGGCTGCTGTTCTTTAAAATACATTGTTTATTTTTGCTGCTTGGAAGGAAAGGGCCTGAGACCTCTTTTCTTCTAGTAATAATGGCTAATATCAATCTGTCTGGTATGAAATACTTTCTTTTGGGTGTAATACAATTTCAAAAATATTTTTTTGAGTAAAGGTGTAGTAGATCAAGCAGCCGCTAGCCATGTTTCCCTCATCTCATATTAATGTTGCCTGTTCCAATACGTTAGCTAATCATCCATGTACAAATCCTGTTGTTACTTGTGTGAATACTCTTCCATTGTGCAACCTCTGCGTGGGGCTGCGTTCCCTGCGAAGCTCTAGACAGCTCCCTACGAAGTACTATGAAATGTTTTGAGGGCAAGATAGAAGATCTCCTATTCTCTTCCCTGTCTCTCTGCTTCATGGTTTCTTATAGCACCTATCACTATAATATCTAGCAAAAAGAACAGGAGTACTTGTGGCACCTTAGAGACTAACAAATTTATTAGAGCATAAGCTTTCGTGGACTACAGCCCACTTCTTCAGATGCATACAGAGTGGAATAAATATTGAGGAGATATATATACACACATACAGAGAGCATAAACAGGTGGGAGTTGTCTTACCAACTCTGAGAGGCCAATTAAGTAAGAGAAAAAAAACTTTTGAAGTGATAATCAAGATAGCCCAGTACAGACAGTTTGATAAGAAGTGCGAGAATACTTACAAGGGGAGATAGATTCAATGTTTGTAATGGCTCAGCCATTCCCAGTCCTTATTCAATCCTGAGTTGATGGTGTCTAGTTTGCATATCAATTCCAGCTCAGCAGTCTCTCGTTGGAGTCTGTTTTTGAAGTTTTTCTGTTGTAATATAGCCACCCGCAGGTCTGTCATTGAATGACCAGACAGGTTAAAGTGTTCTCCCACTGGTTTTTGAGTATTATGATTCCTGATGTCAGATTTGTGTCCATTAATTCTTTTGCGGAGAGACTGTCCGGTTTGGCCAATGTACATGGCAGAGGGGCATTGCTGGCACATGATGGCATATATCACGTTGGTAGATGTGCAGGTGAACGAGCCCCTGATGGTATGGCTGATGTGATTAGGTCCTATGATGATGTCACTTGAATAGATATGTGGACAGAGCTGGCATCGGGCTTTGTTACAAGGATAGATTCCTGGGTCAGTGGTTTTGTTCAGTGATGTGTGGTTGCTGGTGAGTATTTGCTTTAGGTTGTGGGGGGTTGTCTGTAAGCGAGGACAGGTCTGTCTCCCAAGATCTGAGAGAGTAAAGGATCATCTTTCAGGATAGGTTGTAGATCTCTGATGCGCTGGAGAGGTTTTAGTTGGCGGCTGAAGGTGACAGCTAGTGGTGTTATTTTCTTTGTTGGGTCTGTCTTGTAGGAGGTGACTTCTGGGTACTCGTCTGGCTCTGTCAATCTGTTTCTTCACTTCAGCAGGTGGGTATTGTAGTTTTAAGAATGCTTGATAGAGATCTTGTAGGTGCTTGTCTCTATCTGAGGGATTGGAGCAAATGTGGTTATATCTTAGAGCTTGGCTGTAGACAATGGATCGTGTGGTGTGTCCTGGATGGAAGCTGGAGGCATGTAGGTAAGTGTAGCGGTCAGTAGGTTTCCGGTATAGGGTGGTATTTATGTGACCATTGCTTATTAGCAAAGTAGTGTCCAGGAAATGGACCGCTTGTGTGGATTGATCTAGGCTGAGGTTGATGGTGGGATGGAAATTATTGAAATCATGGTGAAATTCCTCAAGGGCTTCTTTTCCATGGGTCCAGATGATGAAGATGTCATCAATGTAGCGCAAGTAGAGTAGGGGCGTTAGGGGACGAGAGCTAAGGAAGCGTTGTTCTAAGTCAGCCATAAAAATGCTGGCATATTGTGGGGCCATGCGGGTACCCATAGCAGTGCCACTGACTTGAAGGTATATATTGTCCCCAAATGTGAAATAGTTGTGGGTGAGGACAAAATCACAAAGTTCAGCCACCAGGTTAGCTGTGACATTATCGGGGATACTGTTCCTGATAGCTTGTAGTCCATCTTTGTGTGGAATATTGGTGTAGAGGGCTTCTGCGTCCATAGTGGCCAGGATGGTGTTTTCTGGAAGATCACCGATGGATTGTAGTTTCCTCAGGAAGTCAGTGGTGTCTTGAAGATAGCTGGGAGTGCTGGTAGCGTAGGGTCTGAGGAGAGAGTCCACATAACCAGACAAGCCTGATGTTAGGGTGCCAATGCCTGAGATGATAGTGCGTCCAGGATTTCCGGGTTTATGGATCTTGGGTAGCAAATAGAATATCCCTGGTCGGGGTTCTAGGCATGTGTCTGTACAGATTTGTTCCTGTGCTGTGTCAGGGAGTTTTTTTAGCAGGTGGTGTAGTTTCCTTAGGTAATCCTCAGTGGGATCAGAGGATAATGGCCTGTAGAATGTGGTGTTAGAGAGCTGTCTAGCAGCCTCTTGGTCATATTCCAATTTATTCATGATGACGACAGCACCTCCTTTGTCAGCCTTTTTGATTATGATGTCAGGGTTGTTTCTGAGGCTGTAGATGGCGTTGTGTTCAGCATTGCTGAGGTTGTGTGGCAAGTGATGTTGCTTTTCCACAATTTCAGCCTTTGCACGTTGACGGAAGCAATCTATGTAGAAATCCAGTCTGTTGTTTCGACCGTCCGGAGGAGTCCATGCAGAATCCTTTTTTTTTTGTAGTGCTGGTAGCGGGGATTCTGTGGGTTAGTGTGCTGTTCAGAGGTATGTTGGAAATATTCTTTGAGTCGGAGACGTCGAAAGTAGGATTCTAGGTCACCGCAGAACTGTATCATATTCATGGGTCTGGAGGGACAAAAGGAGAGGCCCCGAGATAGGACAGACTCTTCTGCTGGGCTAAGAGTATAGCTGGAAAGATTAACAATATTGCTGGGTGGGTTAAGGGAACTACTCTTGTGGCTGCTTGTGGAATGTAGCAGTTTAGATAGTTTAGTGTCCTTTTTCCTTTGTAGAGAGGCAAAGTTTATCTTGTAAATGGCTTGTCTAGTTTTTGTAAAGTCTGTCCATGAGGAAGTTTGTGTGGAAGGTTGGTTTCTTATGAGAGTATCCAGTTCTGAGAGCTCATTCTTAATCTTTCCCTGTTTGCTGTATAGGATGCTGATCAAGTGGTGTCACGGAGTATTGGGGGACTCAGGGCCCTGCACCCCCGGCCTCCTGCGATTCACCATGACTCTCAGCCAGCCAGTAAAGCAGAAGGTTTATTTGGATGACAGGAATACAGTCCAAGACAGGTCTTGCAGGCACAGACAACAGGGACCCCCTCAGTTAGGTCCATCTTGGGGTCCCAGGGCATCCCAGCCCCCCCTTGGGAGGTCAGAGCAATCTCTGCCTCCCCACCATCTCACCACCCAGCTTCCCAGACTCTGCCTTCAGCGACCCCTCCCACAGCCTTTGTTCCGTTTCCCGGGCCAAGGTATCACCTGGCCTTCAACCCCTTCCTGGGTTCTCATGTTACACGCTCAGGTATGCGCCCTTGGGCAGACTCCCATTCTGCAATGCAGACTATCCCAGCCACACTCCCCTGTCAGCATTCACAGACCACAGTAAGAACAGTCCCAGTTCGTCACATGTGGTTTCGCAGTTTCTTTGAGAGTGTGTGACACAGTCTCTCAGCATAGTCTGTGTGATATGTAGATTGTAATGGATTTTTTACCTTTAGTCCTTTTGGTATGATGTCCATCTGCTTGCATTTGGAAAGGAAGATGATGTCTGTCTGTATCTGTACGAGTTTTTTCATGAGGTTGATGGATGGATAATATTTATTCCATTTATTATGCATCCGAAAAAGTGGGCTGTAGCCCACGAAAGCTTATGCTCTAATAAATTTGTTAGTCTCTAAGGTGCCACAAGTACTCCTGTTCTTTTTGCGGATACAGACTAACACGGCTGCTACTCTGAAACCTTATAATATCTAGGTGATGGAAGCTATCCCAAGCATTAGGTTCCCACATTTTCCCCCATAGATCTTAGCATCCATCTGGAAAAAAATCAGAGGGGGGAGACAGGGTTTTAGAATTCTACTTGTTTAGAATTCAAACCCTTGTATGTCTCTTAACAGTGTTACTGGAGTTGAAGTGATGTAGGTTTTGTCAGTTAAAACTTGTCAGAGTTGTGTGCAAGTGTTGGGCATGCCTTTTCTATTCAGGTCCTGTCAAGGCTGGATCCCCACTTGGAACTTTAGGGTACAAATGTAGGGGCCTGCATGAAAACTTCTAAGCTTAACTACCAGCTTAGCTCTGGTTCTGCTGCCACCATTTCAATGGATTCCATTCTTGGGAAACCTTGAAAAACCTTCACCAAATCCCTGGTGAATACAAAATCCAAACCCCTTGGATCTTAAAACAAGGAGAAATTAACCATTCCCCCTCCTTCCTCCCACCAACTCCTGGTGAATCAAGATCCAAACCCCTCGGATCTTGAACAAGGAAAAAATCAATCAGGTTCTTAAAAGAAGGTTTTTAATTAAAGAAGAAGGTAAAAATCATCTCTGTAAAATCAGTATGGAAATAACCTTACAGGGTAATCAAACTTAAAGAGCTCAGAGGACTCCCCTCTAGTCTTAGGTTCAAAGTACAGCAAACAAAGATAAACACTCTAGTAAAAGGTACATTTACAAGTTGAGAAAAACAAAGGAAAACTAACACGCCTTGCCTGGCTATTTACTTACAAGTTTGAAATAGGAGAGACTTGTTTAGAAAGATGTGGAGAACCTGGATTGATGTCTGGTCCCTCTCAGTCCCGAGAACGAACACACTTCCAAACAAAGAACACAAACAGCCTTCCCCCCCAAGATTTGAAAGTATCTTGTCCCCTTATTGGTCCTTTAGGTCAGATGCCAGCCAGGTTACCTGAGCTTCTTAACCCTTTACAGGGAAAAGGATTTTGGAGTCTCTGGCCAGGAGGGATTTATAGTACTGTACACAGGACAGCTATTACCCTTCCCTTTATAGTTATGACAGGTCCTTATAGTCTTCATCACTATTTAATGCCTTAATTTTTGCCCTGAAAAATAAGATTAGGAGAAAGAAAAGGGATAAAACCTCTAGGATCTATTTTAACTGAAATTTTATTAAAAAGTAGTAACATTAAAAAGATTTTGTTCTGTTCCTGACTGCACTCTTTAACAGAAATATATGGCTAGGATCACTCCCCTGTTTACATCTGGAGAAACTGTCATAGAACTAGGCAAATGTCCCCAAAGGTCAACCAGGAGTTGGGGAGGTTATGGCAGGAGATCAGTAATAGTACAGAAGTTTGGAATGGCTGATTGAAAAAAGGACCTGGTCAGGGGATGTTAGGTGTGCACACATTCAGCACCAACTTGAAGCCGATTTGGCTCCAGTACTCCTATATATTGCCCATTGGGTAATTAAAGCTTCTCTTTTCTGATGGAAATCCCTAAGGGAGAGCAATGGTGGAAACTCCACCTGACCTTCCTGTAAGTGAATTTGCCTGGGTGGAGGTAAATTAGCTCATTAGCTAGGAGGGATTCAATTTATACCCTGTTCTGTCTTCAGAAAATCTTGTCCAGTTAGCACTTGTAAATACCATTACTGAACTGCCACTTACTTTCAATTCATTGTTGTATTACAGCTACTGACACACAGCCTGAAATACTGTATGCAATATTCTGCCAAGATCTCCCTCTCTGAAATGTCTGCAGTTTTGAGATAATTGTGGAAGCCCACTACATTTTATCATTCGCTTTAGCCATGGAATTGAGATTTGTGTTTAATAGTAAAATGCACAAAATTTACTGAAAGTAGTTCTTGAGTCTTTAATCTGTTAACACATTAACCCTGAGCTAAATGTTCGCTTCAGGAAGCGTGCTTATTCTAAAGCACCTTCTATTACCAGGCATGTAATGCACCTTTGTCAGCTTTGTGGAAAGTACTTACTGGTACTTTACCTGCCTGCCAATATTCATAACTCCAGCATTTTTATTAACACGCAATTCCCAGTTGTTGGTTGTGAAGTGACTCAAATTATATTCTAATCCCTGGAAAACTCTGCAGATTTCTCCACTCAAATCAGGAAGAATCTTGTGTTGTTGATACTTAGAGTGTCACCCTCATTGCAAGGAAATATAACTAAATTCTAATCATCACACTTATTCACCTCATACAATATAGTTTGATTTCTGATACATTAAAGGAAACATCAAAACACAGATTCTGCTAATATGTTCTCCATCCTGTACTTTCATAACACAGGAATTCTACTTGGTGTCTGACTTCATCCCTGGAACTAGAATGTGGTTTCTGAACTTGTGAACACAAGACGCCTCTGTATTTCCTAACTTTTCTTCTGTTTAGACCCAAATTCATTTCTGTTCTTTGTACATTTGGTATTATCTTTTATTGTAAATTGTTTTCGTCACAAGTTTAATGAAATGGAGGTTATAGAAAATATATGATAACACGAATCCCACATTATCTAAACTGTTCTATTTTTCAAAAGTTGTCCATTTTGCACTTGCAGAGTTTGAGACACATGGAAGCTTCTTTCAGAGATGTTGAGAAAATGTACACGCATCGTTTGGTCAATAATAGGTTGTTTTTTTTTTTTTTTTTGTCTACACAGATTCCCACTCTTGGGGGTATTCTTCCCTTTTAAAATGCAAGCCTGAAGCACTTCAACTGTCTGTTCAAGTCAGTTCATAAGTTTAAGGAGTCAAATGTTTTCAAGTGAGGCTATATCAGATACATACACCAGAAACAATCATTTTAAGGTTTAGTTTTGCATCTTATCAGTTTAAACTGAGGTCCTCTCAACATCCTCCTTACTTCAAGCATGCAGAAAAGCCAACACTAGAGAGAGAAACATGTTCCATCTATACCTGCTGAGTCTGTGGCCCTATTGGCATCAAATCAGCAATTTTGATGGGATGCCTTAGTTTCTGTAGAAAATACAGAAAATACCCTCCACCGTGGTTCCCATTTGTGGACTGTTTCTCTTAATGTTCTGTGACACGAAGTGGAAAATACATTAGACCAGTGAGTACTAATAATAATCCAGAAACGATTTTCAATCCTATTCCACTCCATCATTGTTGTTCATTATTTACATTACCGTAGCAGTACTAATGCACCAGGACCCTATTGTGCTAAGGACTACAGAAACAGAATGAAAAGAGAGTCCCTGCCTCTAAAGTGTTTATAATCTAAGTCGAAGACAGTAACAACAGATGGAGGAGTGGAAGGAAACAGTGACACAGTATTCATCAGCATGAAGGCAGTGGCCTAATCATTGTCAAGCTTTTTTGTTGGCATCATAACAAAGGAGAGTTTTCTTTAAGAGGGATTTGAATGAGGGAAATGAGGTAGCTTTGCAGATGGTTTATGGGGAGCTCCTCCCAAGCATGAGGGGTAGCATGGGAGAAAGCACAATGATGCTAATTTGAAAAATCTAACAAGTGGGTGACGGACACTGACATAGTTGCCTGGTCAGAGGAAGGGGCTGACACTTCAACAGTGAATGGGAGATGGTATGTAGGGTGGAGAGGGCCTTAAAAGTGAGAACAAACAGTTCATATTTAATGTGATCGAGAAGGTGGAGCCTGTGGAGGGATGCAAAGAGAGAGTTACCATGAGCAAAGCAGTGGGCAAGGAGAATGATCTTTGCAGCAAGATTCTGAATGGATATGAGGGAGGCAAAATTACATTTATCAGGGCCAGAGAAAGATACTGTAGTAATCAAGATGAGAACCAGGACAAGAAATTTTGCTGTGTGGACTGACTAGGATAGGCTGTATCTTAGAGATGTCTTGCAGAAAGAATGTAGAAAATATAGATATATCTTGATGTGAGGACATAGAGACATCAGAGTCGAAGATGACACCCATGTTACAGGCCTGAGTGACAGGCAGAATGGTGGTGGTGTCCACAGTGATCAAGAAAAGAGGTAGGGGAGAGGCCTTGTGGGCAGAAAGATTAAGAGCGCCATTTGACTTATGTTGAGCTTGACTGACAGGCAGACCTCCATGAGGAAATAGCAGAACGTGATGCCAAGATTTTAGCTTGGGTAGAAGGAGACAGGTCTGTAGTAAAGAGCACTCCATGTTCCCTGCCTTTTCTTCGTGCCTTTTCAGTGATCTTGTTCACAAGAAAGCTATTGTGATCCTAGGATGTGTAAACAGAGAAATTTTGAGTAGGGTTAGAGAGGTTTGGAGCTCTATATTTGGCACTGGTGGAACTGCTGCTGGAAAACGATGTCCAGTTTTGGTGCCCATAATTCAAGAAAGATGTTGATAAATTGTAAAGGGTTCAGAGAAGAGCGCTGAGAATGATTAAAGGATTAGAAAACATGCCTTTATAGCAGGGGTGGGCAACCTATGGCACGCGTGCCAAAGGTGGCACGTGAGCTGATTTTCAGTGGCACTCACACTGCCCGGGTCTTGGCCACTGGTCTGGGGGGCTCTGCATTTTAATTTGATTTTAAATGAAGCTTCTTAAACATTTTAAAAACCTTATTTACTTTACATACAACAATAGTTTAGTTATATATTGTAGACTTATAGAAAGAGACCTTCTAAAAATGTTACAATGTATAAATTAGAGTGAATAAATGAAGACTCGGCACACCACTTCTCAAAGGTTGCCGACCCCTGCTTTATAGTGATATAGTCCCAAAGAGCTCAAACTATTTAGCTTAACAAAGAGAAGATTAAGGAGTGACTTGATTAGTCTGTAAGTATCTAAATGGGAAACAAATATTTAATAATGGACTCTTCTGTCCAGCAGAGAAAAGTATAACAGGGTTCAATGTCTGGAAATAAAAGCTAGACAAATTCAGACTAGAAATAAGGTGTACATTTTTAACAATGATGGTAATTAACCACTGGAATAATTTACCAATGATCATGGTGGATTCTCCATCATTGACAATTTTCAGATCAAGATTGGATGCTTTTCTAAAAGATCTGTTCTAGAAATTTTTGGGGAAGTTCTATGGCCTGTATCGTACAGGTCAGACTAGATG
Source organism: Trachemys scripta elegans (assembly GCF_013100865.1). Lineage (NCBI taxonomy): Eukaryota > Metazoa > Chordata > Testudines > Emydidae > Trachemys > Trachemys scripta. The sequence continues at coordinate 51,539,779 of NC_048305.1, forward strand.
GTCATAATGCTCTCTTCTGGCCTTTGACTCCATGACCCTAACCTCCCCTGCTAGGAAGTGCAATTTAGGTAAAGATACTGGCCAATTAACTATTTAGCTGAAACTCAGACCACTTTTAGGGGAATGTTAGGGTGCGGACACATTGCCAGTTTGTCCTTATGAACCATCACATAATGTGGATCAGCCCTCTTAGCTCACTATCTCGTGTTCCTGAAGTGTTTGCCATCAGAAACACTGTCTCCTGGAAAAAGAGTTTGGAGAATATTCTGAAAGAGGTTAGTGTGGTGGTCTTGTAGGTTATGAGCACCAAGTTCTGTCTCTCAAAGATGGAGGTTCAACAACCAGCCAAAAAATGTTTCTGAATTTCTTCAGTGTGGTATATGCAATGACTAAAGGAGTGATTTTTACAAAGGCACAAAAGACAAGTAAGCACCAGCTGCCATTTGTGCTTTTGAAAATCTCTGCTAAATGTCCCTGTACTGGGGAGCAGTGAGTTGAAAAAACGGAGGGGAACTTCAGCTGTAGTCAGTCACCCTAGAGTTCTTGAGACTTAATCAGTTTGGCTGACTCAGGAGCTACACCTTTCTTCCATTTCAGAAAGTAACTTTATCTTGTACAAGCTTTGGAGATCTCTAGCGGGATCTGATGAACCTCTTCAGAGTAGGCTGTGCATGAAATTGGAAAAGTATCATAATCTCAAGTGCTAGACTCAAGTCCTGTTGACCTGACTCTCTTGGGATCAAAAGGTCCTGAAGAATTGAGGCTAGAATTTTCAAAGGCGCCTACGGGAGTTAAGCGTCTAGCTCCTATTTCAATTTCAATGGGGACTGGGCACATGAGTCCTTTAGGTGCCTTTGAAAATCCCAGCCTGAAAGTATTATCAAAGTTTAATTCCAGAAGATCCAAATACCAAAATACCAAGTTGGAATTATCAATATTTACATAAGTTTTATCCTGTTATCTTCATTATAACCTCTGGGATCAATAATTTCATAGGAAAATTTAAACAAAAGTTTTGACTCCGGTCCACATAAACCAAGACTCCTGGCACTTCAGAACAGAATTACACTTATTAATTGTAATATAGTAGTTTTATTTGGGGCTTATTGTAATATAGAAGTTTTATTTGGGGCCTTTGCCACCACAGGAATATTGACTTAATAGCAGCATTTTTTAATGTGTGTTCGATTCTGATCATCTGATAAGGTTAGTTTTTCCCCCCAACATTTTCTTGTTTAATCTGTTCTATCTTGTATTTAGCTGTGACATTTAGTATCTTTCCCAGACCTGAAGAATAACTTCGTGTATCTCAAAAGCTTTTCTTTCACCAACAGAAGTTGGTCCAATAAAAGATATTACTTCACCCATCTTTTGTCTCTGTCATGGGACCAATAAGGCTACAACAAAACTGCAAACAATTACCAAAATGTCTGTTTTGCAGTCTAGTTTTTTAGATCACACCTCTTAGGATAAAGGGTTATATTTCTTACGTAGTTTTGTTTTTCCTGAACCCATACTATTAGCTATGATCTCATTAGCTAAGAAGAATCGGGCTTGATTGATATTTGGGTAGGAGACCTCTAAGTTTGTGACAGATTTCACTTACTAATCTACGTGAGGCGTCAGGTGATCAGGCTGAGGCCACAGGATCGTTTGGGAAGGAGATGACGAAACACACCAAGAGTTTAAAATTTAAAGCTTTATTAATAAAATAATAAAATAACAGCGGAGAGTGATGGGTGCTCCCCACGTCACTCAGAGGAAGGAAGAAAGCATTAGTGCTCCAAGCTGTAACCCACTTTCATATACACTTAGTTCTCCTCTTCTCACAGCTGTGGAGCTGTAGATTTCTTGTCTAGCCCATGACTTTGGGCCGGGGCCAGCGTCTTATCTCCACACGGAGCTAGCTGAAGTGCCGAGTTAACCCGTTCTCTGCTCTCTTTCTTCTTTCCCCCTCTTGGCCTCTTGCACCCTGCAAGGAATCTTCCATTCCATATTCACACCTTTGGCTCTCCCCCGAAATGCCTTGCGTTGCTTGCAACCGCGTTAGCAACATACAATGCTGATTTGCCTCCTTATGGGACCCCTGAGGGACGGAGTCCTTGGGCCTGTGACAAGGTAAGCTTAGAGTCCTACAAGAAGCAGTATTTCAGCAGGTGACATTCTAACCCATTAGTCAGCACTTAACCAATGCTTCAGCATGCTGCTGAATATTGGGATAAAGTACTGTTGGAGGTATTTATCTTTTGAATGAGACATAAAATTACAGTTTTAAATTTAACACTTGTGACTAAACACCTGGGGAAGTTTTTGCAAGAGTAGTGGTGTTTGTGCTGGCTGTGTTTATTATTACTATTACTTTCTGCTTACCTTACATTCCTTCTAATTTCTGTTAGATATTGTATTATTCTCTTCTTGTAACACTGTTTGCATAGTGCTTGTATGGACTATCAGTTATTGAGTTTTACCCAAGAGAAAGCTGCATTTCAGTGGTGGAAGAAGGGTTCTCATTATATATAAACATAATCTTATAAAGTACTTTAGTTTCTCAAACAGCTTAATAGGACTAAATCGGGGGGCCCAGATAATCTTCATCCAAGAATATTAAAGGAACTGGCACATGAAATTGCAAGAATTTTTAATGAATCAGTAAACTCGGGGGTTGTACTGTACGACTGGAGAGGTGCTAACATAGTTCCTATTTTTAAGAAAGGAAAAAAGTGATCCGAGTAACTATAGGCCTGTTAGTTTGACATCTGTAGTATGCAAGGTCTTGGAAAAAAATTTGAAGGAGAAAGTAGTTAAGGACATTGAGGTCAACGGTAATTGCGATAAAATACAACATGGTTTTACAAAAGGTAGATCGTGCCAAACCAACCCGATCTCCTTCTTTGAGAAGGTAACAGATCTTTTAGGCAAAGGAAACGCAGTGGATCTAATTTACCTCGATTTCAGTAAGGCATTCGATATGGTTCCACATGGGGAATTATTAGTTAAATTGGAAAAGATGGGGATCAATATGAAAATTGAAAGGTGGATAAGGAACTGGTTAAAGGGGAGACTACAACGGGTCATACTGAAAGGTGAACTGTCAGGCTGGAAGGAGGTTACTAATGGAGTTCCTCAGGGATCGGTTTTGGGACCAATCTTTTTATTACTGACCTTGGCATAAAAAGTGGGAATGTGCTAATAAAGTTTGCGGATGACACAAAGCTGGGAGGTATTGCTAATGCAGAGAAGGACCGGGATATCATACAGGAAGATCCGGATGACCTTGTAAACTGGAGTAATCATAATAGGATGAAATTTAATAGTGAAAAGTGCAAGGTCATGCATTTAGGGATTAATAACAAGAATTTTGGTTATAAATTGGGAACACATCAGTTGGAAGTAACAGAGGAGAAGGACCTCGGAGTATTGGTTGATCACAGGATGACTATGAGCTGCCAATGTGATATGGCCGTTAAAAAAGCTAATGCGGTCTTGGGATGCATCAGGCGAGGTATTTCCAGTAGAGAGAAGGAGGTGTTAGTACCTTTATACAAGGCACTGGTGAGACCTCATCTGGAATATTGTGTGCCGTTCTGGTCTCCCATGTTTAAGAAGGATGAATTCAAACTGGAACAGGTACAGAGAAGGGCTACTAGGATGATCCGAGGAATGGAAAACCTGTCCTATGAAAGGAGACTCAAAGAGCTTGGCTTGGTTAGCCTAACTGAAAGAAGGCTGAGGGGAGATATGATTGCTCTTTATAAATATATCAGAGGGATAAATATCAGGGAGGGAGAGGAATTATTTAAGCTTAGTACCCATGTGGACACAAGAACAAATGGATATAAACTGGACATTAGGAAGTTTAGACTTGAAATTAGATGAAGGTTTCTAACCATTAGAGGAGTGAAGTTCTGGAACAGCCTTCCAACGGGAGTAGTGGGGGCAAAAGACATATCTGGCTTAAAGACTAAGCTTGATAAGTTTATGGAGGAGATGGTATGATGGGATAGCCTAATTTTGGCAATTAATTGATCTTTGATTATTAGCAGGTAAATATGCCCGATGGTCTGTGATGGGATGTTAGATGGGGTGAGATCTGAGTCACTACAGAGAATTCTTTCCTGGGTGCTGGCTGGTGAGTCTTGCCCACATGCTCAGGGTTTAACTGATCGCCGTATTTGGGGTCGGGAAGGAATTTTCCTCCAGGGCAGATTGGCAGAGGCCCTGGAGGTTTTTCGCCTTCCTCTAAAGCGTGGGGCACGGGTCACTTGCTGGAGGATTCTCTGCACCTTGAGGTCTTTAAACCACGATTTGAGGACCTCAATAAGTGAGGCATAGGTTAGAGGTTTGTTACAGGAGTGGGTGCGTGAGATTCTGTGGCCTGCGTTGTGCAGGAGGTCAGACTAGATGATCATAATGGTCCCTTCTGACCTTAAAGTCTGAGTCTATAAGTCTCTCATCCAGACAGATTCTATTTAGTGACTTATGGTGTTTAAACTCTCTAATTTGCAACAGACAAATATTTTTGTTGGATACATATTTTTGTTTTTGGTTTAAAAATTATTTGTGCTTAATGGCAATAAAAACTTAATTAGCATTACATATGCAATTTTGGATGGGAATCTTTTTCTTTATTGGATAGTGCTAGGAATACATAAAAACATGGGAAAATCAGGAATCTTTATAATAGAACAAACAAATGAATTTCAACTAATCACATACTGTGTAAATCATACTTTCATTTACATAAATGCAAATTTAATTTGAGTTGTATTATTGAACGTTCAGTATAATATTGAAAAGTATTTTGTGTGTGTGTGTGTGTGTGTGTGTGTGTGTTTTTCTTTAAGTGCTCTTTAATGACTGTAAGGTACAAATCATGTGTTGGGTCAGTGTGGAAGAGCACCACCACAGCAGGAGCTACAGTTGTCCCTAAAGTAGTCATGATGCCTTACAGAGCTCTAGGGTGAGCAAATGATATAGTATCTATTTCCCTTTGCACCAGGCCAGCTTGCTGGCTTCCATGCAAGGTGGGCAGCACAGGGTCTTGCCCCATCCTCTTAGCAGAGGCAAGTACTCTTATGATACTGAACTATAAACATGGGGCTGCCTGTATGGAGCACAAGATATGGAGAGTCCCTCCTCATTGCCTTGTGCACGCTTATGGGATTAGGTACCAGTATTGGCCTAAGAATTTTTTTAATATCAAGCATTGTGGGATGATAAAAATTAAGGGTTTGTCCACCCGGGGATCTCAGAAAAATTAGTCCAAATTAACTAAAGGTTTCAATTTAAAGTGGATTAGCTAAACAGCATTAAGACCCCATGTGAATGTTCTTATTTAGAATTAAAGTGGCCTTAATGTGGGTTAGTTTAATTCACTGAATTGAGATAAACTGAATTAAGGCCACTTTAATTCTGATTGACTGTCCCCAGAGGGGTTTAAGGCCATTTAACTAGTCCACTGTAAATTCACACCTTTAGTTAATTAAGACTAATTTTTCTGAGTGTCCCCATGTAGACAAGCCCTAAGTATTGAGACGAAATTGTTCTTTTAACAATGAGACCAAAAGATGTGAAATATTTCTAAAGGTTTGTCTTCGTGGGGGAATAGGTATTGCGGAATAGCTATTCCTCACTAGTTTCCCATGTGGACATTTATTCCACACTAAGAATGCCTTTGTGAGGTTTAACTTAATCAATTTTGGAAGTGTATTAAGCTAAACTGCAAGATATTTTAATGCAGAATTGGTATGTCCACATTTGGAGCTAGTGTGAAATAGCTATTGCACTTTAAAATCACACTTCAGCTTATTCTGCACTTCTCCGTGTAGGGCTTAGAGAACAAAATATGTGAAGTATTTCTAATAGTGTTTCGACTCTATAGGGTTTGAATTCACTAATTTTGCAATGTAGGGAAGACAGTTAATTTGCCAGTATGTTTATCATTTATTGCATTATATATAGGATGGTGTAAGAACGTATAGGGTGGTGTAAGACATTCATATATCCTGAATGTAATAGAAGTAGAGAACTAAAAATAAACAAAACCAAATCTAATAAGGGCTATAAAGACCAAAAAAAGAGACCTATTTCCTAGTTATAGTGAGATCTACTGTATAAGCTTGGAAAATATTTGTACAAATCACTTTTTGGTATGGCTTTTGCTTTTTTAGTTAAAAATGAAAGGATGGGGATTTAAAACAAAAACTTAACTATTAATTTCCACATAAATAGGGAATCTGTTAAAGTGTGTAGTGAGAGAGGTTCACATATGGTGATCATCTGTGCAGAATCACAAAGAATAAAGTTTCCATGAAACTCAGTCCCCTAAAGATAATAGCTACAGTCATCCAAGGATTCACCAGTTATACACTGTAAAGATTTAATTAAGATACCATTTTTACACTGTTCCTACAATATGGTTTGTTTTTTACGTATGAGCCTAAATTGCCTTCTGTATAATCTTAAAATGTTTGATCAGTATTTTTAACCACTGTACATCCATCACTTTACTGCAGTTGGAGTATTTTTTCAGTTGTATGTGTTTTCATCTACAGAAACTTTATGAGCTGAATAACCTGCATGCCCTTATGGCAGTGGTGTCTGGATTGCAAAGTGCCCCCATCTTCAGGCTGACTAAAACTTGGGCGGTAAGTAAGCTCAGTAGGGTAATTTGTGATTTTGTTTATTTCTTCTTGAAAAATAGATTTATTATAACCTTTTGTACCTTGCTTCAAGGATACAATTATTATTAAAGACACTTTTGAGTTCAATTGTACTGCGTACAATGTGTTTCTAGTCATTTAAGTCTCTATTCTCCTCTTGAGCCTTTTTCCATTTTAACATTGAAATATTTTCCTTTGAAAAATTGTTCCCTGCAGACTCTGTTAAATACAATGGTTCCTAATTTGGCCAAATGCTATTTTGTATTAGTTGTTGGAATATTATGAAAGCCAAAGAGAATTGTATTTTAATCATGCAAGAGATCATATTGCTGGAGTTTTTTAGCTATAGAGAATAAATGTCCAAAAATTACTTGTTCAGATCCCATAAGTAATTTTCTTGTTTCTATCACTGATAACTAAATTTGATCTTTTTCAGTGTTTCCAAATATGATATTTCATAGTTGTAGTAAATGTACTGAACAGTATATTTGCATGTCTCTTTTTTAATATCAAAATTTGAAAGTGTGAAGTTCTTTTTGTTTGGCAGTTTTTTCCCTCTGCTACACTATATTTGGCTAAAATAGAAAGTAAGATGATTTTTCTGTACAAGTTTCATTAGTCAGCACAATTTTGGGACTAGCTTTTGCTAATTGCTACTGCAGAGGCAAGAAAATTGTCTGATTTTTGCCATAAATTATGTGCCTGCATAGCCATACAGATGGGCTTCATCCTTTGCAATGTATTCAAACACGGTAAGGTTTAATCAGCAATTGAAATACTTGCGTGTAAGGCATACACATGAATTGACTTGTAAAATGACGGCTGACAGTTCTCAGCGAGGGTATATCGGTGTACAGAACTTTCTCTTCTCCTTTGAGTGATTGCTCATGTGTATTCCACGATAGCTGTGCATGCTCACCACGTGCACCGGTGCTGGAAGTTTTTCCCCTAGTAGTACCCGTAGGGGGGAGCGCCCCCCGCGACCCTTGGAGTGGCACCTGCCTGGCGCGGTATAAGGGGAGCTGCACGCTTCCCCCACTTTCAGTTCCTTCTTGCCACCAGTGAAGGTGTGTCGGAACTGCTCTACTCCAGCTCTGTTCGTTCGATCAACGTTAGCACCTGTAGTTAGTTAGTCAGTGTGCCCGGACCAGGGCATGCCCCATGCCCTGGGGTTTAAGTTGTGCAGCTCTTGCAGGCGTTCTATGCCAAGGAGAGACCCGCATGCAGACACGCTGCTTGGGAAAAACCCATATCAGCAAAAGGTGCAAGATTTGCAAGTCGTTTAAGCCGATATGAATTCAGTCTGTGGGGCTCCCTGCCTAAGTTTGAGGACTCCTTCCAGGAGCGCGATAGGAAGGAGTTTAAAGCACTAGTGGAGGAAGGGACAGTGGCTGCTAGGGTGTCCCTACAGGCAGCCTCAGATGCCACGGACACGGCTGCATGATCAATGGCCTCTACAGTGTCCATGAGACAGGCGTCGTGGCTCCTACTCTCAGTGAGGCGCAGTCTTCCATGCAGGATCTCCTGTTTGATGGGAAAGCTCTGTTTGCGGAGGAAACAGGTACAAGGCTGCATGGCCTGAAAGTCTCTCACACGACCCTTCAGACTCTGGGCCTCTATGTCCCTGCTCCGGCAAAACATAAATTCAAGCCGCAGCAGACTCCCGCCCAGGCCACCCTCCCGAAGTACGAGGCCGCCCATAAGAAGCGGGACTATAAGAGATGCCCTCAGAGGCAGTCTCGGCCTGCCCCCCAGCAAGCAGATGGGGAGAAGGCGTCCACTCGGGGGCACCCTGCCAGTCCCTATCAGGGATCCACCCCCAATAAAGCTTCCCTTCTCTAACCGGTTGTGTGCTTTCCTCCCGGAATGGTTGCGGCTAACCTCGGACCGATGGGTCCTCAACACCATTTCCCGGGGTTACACCCTCCAGTTTACTTCTTCCCCACCCAACCACCCTCTGCCCCCGTTCTTCTTGGGGGACCCCTCACACAAAGTTCTGCTCGAGCTGGAGGTGGGGCAGCTCCTAGGACTAGGAGCGATAGAGGCTGTGCCCAAGGAGTTCATGGGCAAGGGGTATTACTCCTGTTATTTCCTTTCCCGAAGGCCAAAGGGGGGCGCAGGCCCATCCTGGACCTCTGAGGTCTGAACCAGTACGTGGTGAAGCTCAAGTTCCGCATGGTCTCCCTGGCCTCCATCATCCCCTCCCTGGATCCCGGGAACTGGTACGCTGCCCTCGATCTACATGACGTGTACTTCCACATTCACTTATTCGAGGGGCACAGACACTTCCTCAGTTTCATGGTGGGACAGAATCATTACCAATTCACAGTCCTTCCATTTGGTCTGTCTACTGCCCCCAGGGTGTTTACAAAATGCATGTCGGTGGTAGCAGCCTACCTCAGACGGCGGTCTGGATATTCCCCTATCTGGACGATTGGCTTGTCAAGGACACCTCCCGGTCGCAGGTGAGGGATCACATGGCGCTCCTCCTGTCCACATGCACTGCCTTGGGCCTGTTGGTAAACAACATCAAGTCCACATTAGTCCTGGTCCAACGCATAGAGTTTATTGGGGTGCTCCTGGACACAGAATCAGCCAGGGCCTCTCTCCCGCCAGACAGGTTCGAGACCCTGAAAGGTGTCATAGACTCAGTCACAAGGTTCCCGGTGACAACAGCCAGGGTTTGCCTGCAATTCTTGGGTCATGTCGGTGTGCACGTACATGGTCTGTTACACCAGACTCAGGATGAGGCCCTCCAGCTCTGGTTGGCCTCGAAGTTCTCCCAGGCCATGGACAGGATGGACAAGGTCCTCACCGTGCTGGACTCTGATCGCCTCCCTACGATGGTGGTCCGCCCCAAACAACATGCTCCAAGGGGTCCCGTTCAGGGGCAAGGCCCCATCATTGGAGCTGGTGTCTGATGCATCGGACCTGGGTTGGGGGGCTCACGTGGGGAACTTTCAGACCCAAAGTCTGTGGTCGGCTCAAGACCTGACCCTACATATAAACGTCAAGGAGCTCAGGGCAGTGCGGCTGGTGTGTATGGCCTTCCGCTCATACCTAGAGGGCAAGGTAGTCAGAGTTCTCACGGACAACACAGCCTCAATGTTCTATATCAACAGGCAAGGCGGGGCCTGATCCTCTGCCGCGAAGCCCTCAGGCTGTGGGACTTCTGTATAGCCCACGACATCCACCTGCCTGGAAGTCTTCCACGTACTGGGCGCCCGGAACAAGAGGGTGGATCGCTCGAGCAGGGACTTTTCCTCGCAACACGAGTGGTCCCTCCACCTGGAAGTGGCCCACTGGCTCTTCCGAAGGTGGGGAACTCCCCAGGTGGACCTATTTGCAACTCGGCAGAACTGGAGATGTCCCCAGTTCTGCTGGGGGGGTGTGGGAGGCCTGGGTAGGGGCGCTATCGCCGATGCCTTTCTCCTGTCATGGTCAGGCCGGCTTCTTTACGCCTTTCCCCCGTTCCCTCCTAATCAGCAGGGTCCTAGAGAAGATAAAGTCGGACAAGGCCCAGGCAGCATTGGTACGGGACCCTCACGGGCCTGGCGGAAGCTCCACCGATGCTGCTCCGCCTCGACCTGCTCTCTCAGGACCAGGGCAGCCTCCTACACCCCAGCCTAGCGGCTCTTCACCTCACGGTGTGGCTGCTCAGTGGTTAGGTGGAGAGGAACGGACATGCTCGGACCAGGTTCAGCGCAGCCTCCTCAAAAGTAGATGGCCCTCCACTCGCCACGCTTATTTGGCAAAGTGAACCCAATTTTCTAGGTGGGCGGTGGACCAGGGTGACCGCCCCGATCCAGCTTATCCTTAATTACCTCCTCCACCTGAGGACCCAGGGCCTGGCGCCCTCGTTGATCAGGGTGCACTTGGCAGCCATATTGGCCTTCCATCCGCCAGTGCAAGGGCACACGGTATTTTTCCCATGCTATGACTGGCCAGTTCCTTAAGGGTTTGGACCGTCTTTTTCGTATTCTAGACCCCCAGTCCCACAGTGGGACCTAAACCTGGTGTTTGCTCATCTCATGGAGCCCCCGTTTGAACCACTGGCCACGTGCTCCTGGTCTCACCTCTTGTGGAAGGTTGCCTTCCTGATTCCAATCATATTGGCCAGGCGAGTCTTGAGGGCCCTGACCTCCGAGCTGCTGTACATGGTCTTTCATAAGGACAAGGTCCAGCTCCGTCCACACCCCGCATTCCTGCTGAAGGTGGTCTCCGCCTACCACACGGGTCAGGACATTTTTCTACCAGTCCTCTGCCCCAAGCCTCACGCATCCAGTTAGGAGCGCCATCTCCACACACTCAATGTGCGGCAGGCTCTGGCTTTCTACCTCGAGCAGACTAAGCCGTTCAAAAAGTCCTTGCAACTGTTTGTCGCCTCGGCTGAGCGCGCGAGGGGCCAGCCGATTTCCACTCAGAGGCTGTCCAGTTGGATCACTTCGTGCATCCGTTCCTGTTATGAACTGGTTGGTGTTCCCCCGCCACCCATTGTCAGGGCACATTCGACTCAGGCGCAGGCCTCGTCGGCTGCCTTCATGGCCCACGTCCCCATCCAGAACATTTGTAGGGCCACCATGTGGTCTTCGGTTCACACGTTCACCTCGCACTATGCGATCGTCACCCAGACCAGGGATGACGCTGGGTTTGGCAGGGCTGTCCTTCATCCTGGGAACTTGTGAACTTCTACCCACCTCCAACAGATACAACTTGGAATCGCCTATTGTGGAATGCACATGAGCAATCACTCGAAGAAGAAAAGACAGTTACTTTTTCCGTAACTGGTGTTCTTCGAGATGTGTTGCTCATGTCTATTCCACATCCCACTCTCCTTTCCCTCTGTCGGAGTTGTCTGGCAAGAAGGAACTGAGGGTGGGGGGAGCTCACAGCTCCCCTTATACCGTGCCAGGCAGGTGCCACTCCAGGGGTTGCCGGGGGCGCTCCCCCGCTACGGGTACTGCTAGGGGAGAAACTTCCAGCACCTGTCCCCATGGCGCGCACGCACACCTATTGTGGAGTAGACATGAGCAACACATCTCTAAGAACACCAGTTATGGAATAGGTAACTGTCTTATATGACCATTCTCAGCATAGGGAAATCCTAATTAAAGTGGACTGAGCAAGCATTCTGAAAGAATTAGTGGGTTGCAGGACTGAATGCTCTCTAAAGTGAGGCTCTAAATCCTTCCCCACTGCGCTACAGGTAGTCATGTCCGCTGTTGTCTTTGTTCACATAACTGTATCTTTGCCACCAACATGCATGATACTGGAATGGCCTTTTACAAGGTTCTATTGGTCATTTTCACCTCAGTGGCAGAGAAACTTTGGCTGTTTCAACTACAAGGACAATAGGTCAGATTGTTGCAGGTGGTTGGCCTCAGTATAAATACCTTCACAAAGGGAACATACTGACCACACATGTCTGGCCCTGTCTATCTATCACCCACTCTCTGCATTCTATGATGAAAAGGGACTGGAGAGAAATGATTTAATGAAACAAAACCCTAAGATCCATTAAATTGGCTCTTGCTTTTCCTTATGACACTGCCTCTGATGTTGCCACAGTCTCTGTAGATGTCTTCTCTGAATTACTTTAGAAAGCGGATACTTATATTTCAGGACTTCTGATCTGTATCCCACCATAACAAGGCAGTTACATACAGGAACCCTTTGGGTGCCCAATTGACCCACTTTGAAAAAAACACAATTAACTAATGAATAATTTCATCCTGTTCATAACTTCCTGTGTTAGTATTGCTGGTAGTTCTTTCATCCCTTTCATTCTATCAGAGTTAGAAGATGCTTCCCAAACAGTATCCAAAAAGGTCACACAAGAAGTGACTTCTTCACATGACAATGAATCCCTGATAGCCCAGGAGCCTGTCCTTCTAGAAGGAAGACAGTCAGTTCTTCAGGGGAAGGTACACGTTTTTGTAGTTATGTATAGTGCCTAGCACAATGGAGCCTTGAGCCACAGTTGTGACCCCCTGTGCACTACTACAGTTCAAATAATAATGAAAACTTCTCCTTTGAGTGATTGTGCACATACATGTTCCACTGTAGGTGTTTGTGTTCCAGTGCACATAAATTACACACTTTTTGCCATCAGTACCACTAGGTGGCCCATGTGCCCCTGCTCTCCCCAAGTTCTTGGGTCAGGGCATGCAAAGGGTGTGTCCACTGCCTCTCTTTCAGTTCCTTTTCCTGTTGTGAGAGTTGGGGCTTCCATAGTGTTAGCTTCGATTAGCCAGCTTTCAAAAAACTTGTAGTGTATACATTTAGTATATTTAGCATACTATAATTAGTTATAGTTTTTATTAGAACCTGGAGGATTTATTATGGAAAAAATCCCCAGATTTTAAACTGTCATGTGTAGGGCTGATATCCATATCACAAATAGGCACAAGAGCTGTTTGGTTTGTCTATGTGAGGGCCATGTGAGAGACAAATGCCCTATTTGTACTTTCATTCCCCCCCCTCCCCCCCACTGAAAAGCAGAGATACTGTCATCGTAAGATTCACTTCTTGAAGGAGGCAAATGTGACCTGTGTCTGAGCCAGGTCCCGATTGTGATCCAGGAGACTCTGGATTAACTTGGAGTGTCTCTCCAACTACTTCTGAGTCAAAACACAAGTCTGATAGTAAACATTGTTTCCCCCTTCTCTGTCCAGGTCAGAGCATTCTGACTATGACAAGACCTCTAAGTCTCAATCTCTTCTCCCAGAAAGTCATCTGTTAAGTCCTCTGGTACTGGTTAGAAGCTTCACAAATTGAAGTGTTCATCGGTCCCATTTGAGATGGCACCATCAATTCCATCAGAGCCATTGAGACAGATGTCCTCAGCTGTGCCGGTCCTTCTCAGACTGTCCAGTATACTTCAGCTTCACCAACACTGTTGGCATCAATATGATCACGTGGGGAGCTTTCTACTCCCTGGGTATGGGCAGTTAGGGATCTTCTTTGTTTTTCCCTGCCTGACTCTCCTCTGCTGCAGCTGGCTCCAGTATTTGTGCCGACGACGCACTCTGCACTGAAGATATACCCAGCACTGACCTATTAATCGGCTTTTCGGCCACCTAAATATCTTCCCTGGCCCTATTTCTCCATGGTCCTATTTGTCTTGGGCTGCTCCAAGAGACTCTAGACCTCTGTCTCCATTCCCTTTCTAGGAGGAGGTATACTCCTCCCTCAGTACAAGAGGAATCTTCTTAGTATCCTGCAGCCATCCCTCAACCTGCTGTGATGGAATCTATGAAGGAGGAAGAATTACTAGAGGAACCCTTAGATGCTCCTCCCTATATTTCCTCCTCTTCACTGGACAACGTGTTTACTCCAGAGTCAGTGTCTCTTTCTCCCCTCCCTACCTTTCCCTTAAGAGAATTTTGAAGTCTTCCAGAATCTGATGAGAGTAGCTGCTTCTCTAAGGGTGCAGGCAGAACCTGTGCCAGAGAATACACATATCTTCCTTGATGTACTGCAGACTCCCACTTCAGGAAGGGTTGCCTTTCCTATCAATGAGGCCTTACTACAGCCAGCAAAGAATCTTTGGCATACTCTAGTCTCTATATCTCTCAAGGCCAACTGAGTGGACAGATGATACCAGGTCCCTCAGTAAGATTTTGAGTATTTTTTTACTCCCCCAATTCCTGATTCTCTGGTGGTAGTGACTGCTAATGAATAGTTTTGTCAGCCTCCTAATAAGTCCTCTCCAAAGGATAAGGAGTTTAAGAAACTGGATTTATGTGGTTTAAACTATTCTCCTGCCACTCTTGAGAGTTGACAATTATCAGGCTCTTTCTTCAAAATATAATTTTATTCATTTCTCTTCTCTTTTTAAGTTTGCTGATAAGTTAGTAGAGGAATTTAGGGACCAGTTTCTAGCTTTGTGCTGTAAGGTGGCCCTCAAACTACATTTTCCTTCAGGCAGCAATAGGTGAGGCTGATACCACTTTGCACTCTATGAGCACTGAAGTCTCCCTGTGACATTCCTGATTGCAGGATTCTGACATTACAAAGGAGCTGCTGAATACAATACAAGACTTATCATTTGAGGGGTCTAAACTGTTTTCGACCAAAACAAACAAACAAAAAAGATAATGCTGTGTGCACACTAAAAGATTGTTGTGCAATGCTTTGCTCTTTAGGAGTTCATAGACCAGTTATGAAAAAGAAGCAGTTTATGCCGCAGTATTACTTTAGAACCTCTTTTCATCAGAGACCTTGATATGTCCCTAAGAAGAGGTCACCAGCTATCTTTGGCTGTGGCAGGGCCTTCCCACCAGACATCTGCAACCTCGAAGCAGTCGTTTTGATTTTTTGATCAAGAAATGTATACTGATGATATCTCCTCCGTTTGGATTATGCCTGTCTCTGTTTTACTATGCTTGGGAAAACATCATGTTGGACAAGTGGGTACTCGGCACTTTAAGGGAGGGATATGCTATCCAACTCTTACCTTCCTTTTCCCAACCCGCCTTCCCCATCCCTTTTCAGGGATCCCCCTCATAAGTTTGTGTTACTTCAAGAACTATGGTCTCTCCTAGAATTGGGAGCAACAGAAGAAGTTCCTTGCCAACACAGAGGGAAAGGCTTCTGTTGTTGGTGCTTTCTGGTCCTGAAGAAATGCTTTCACCCCAAAGTTGAACTATTTCATAAAAAAAAAAAAAATCAAGTTCAGGATGGTCACAATATATCCCTGCCACAGAAAGTATTTTTGATTTGTTATAGGCACCAACCATTACTAGTAAATAGTGTTCTACTTCAGTTTCTCTTCATCCCCGATGTTCTTCACCATATGCATGTTGGTGGTAGCAGACTACCTCCATCGTTTGAGCATTCAAATATTTCCTTATCTGGATAATTGGGTAGTTTGTGCTCTATCAAGCAACTGGGTCCAGAGCAATGTCCTACTCATCAGACTAATGTTCTTCCATTTAGGGCTGAAACTAAATTTGGGAAATCACAGTTAAAAACCCACTCAACTCATGACTCATAGAAGTAGACCTCGATGCCAGAACAGCCCTGGCTGATTTCCCAAGGGATTGTTATCAATATCAATCTGTAACCTCAAGTCCAGGACAAGAAGAACAGTGCCTGCCTGCCTTCAGCTCCTGGGTCACATGGTCTCATACATATATGTAACTTCGCATGGCAGACTTCACTTTTGCTGTCTGCAGGCCTGACACGATTTGGTGTATCACCAATAAATCCTCTGGACATGTGTATTTGCGTACCTGGATTGGTAGCTGGATCCACAAAATGTATGTAGATGACTTGCAAATTCTCACAGACAACACCACTGACATGTTTGTTTTTTGAACAAGCAGAGAGGAGCAAGAATCTCCCAACTATGCAAGGAGGCTGTCCTCGTCTGGAATTTGTGAATCCTTCACAACGTTTCCCTGAAAGCCTTCTGGGAGTAAGAAACATGCTAGCAGATTTCCTCAGCAGGGTTTTCATAGACCAACATGAGTGGTCAATCAAGAAAGACATCCTTCTTCAGATTTTCCACTGCTGAGGATATCTAGTAATAGACTTGCTAGTGACCAACCTCAACAGCAAATGCATGAGGTTTTGCTCCAGGGCGGGCCTCAGCCCAAGTTCCATCATGGATAGTTTTCTTCTCTGGTCTGGACACCCCCATCTGCATTTCTTCCAGTTCCTCTCATTCCAAGATTACTGAGGAAACTGAAACAAGAAAGGGTGTTGTTAATCCTTATTGAACCAGCATGGCCAAGACAATATTGGTTCATGGATCTACATCGACTGTCCCCTCACCGATAACTACTACTACTAGTCACAGAACTTCTAACTCAGCACCAGGGCAAATCTCTACATCCAAACCTCAAATCTTTCCACCTTACTGCATGAACACTCAGAAGAAATTGCTGCTGGGAGGTTCAAATCATCTTGGTGAGCATCAGAAAGGAATCCACTAGAGCCAGGTATGCAGCTAAGTGGAAGAGATTTTCCATTTAGGTACAATCCCACAGTTTATTGCCCCATCTCACAGAGGTTACACATGTGCTGGACTATGTTCTGCACCTGAAATTCATAGATTCAAAAATTCTAGGACTGGAAGGGACCTCGAGAGGTCATCGAGTCCAGTTCCCTGCCCACATGACAGGACCAGATTCTGTCTAGACCATCCTTGATAGACATTTATCTAACCTACTCTTAAATATCTCCAGAGATGGAGATTCCACAACCTCCCTAGGCAATTTATTCCAGTGTTTAACCACCCTGACAGTTAGGAACTTTTTCCTAATGTCCAACCTAGACCTCCCTTGCTGCAGTTTAAGCCCACTGCTTCTTGTTCTATCCTTAGAGGCTAAGGTGAACAAGTTTTCTCCCTCCTCCTTATGACACCCTTTTAGATACCTGAAAACTGCTATCATGTCCCCTCTCAGTCTTCTCTTTTCCAAACTAAACAAACCCAATTCTTTCAGCCTTCCTTCATAGGTCATGTTCTCAAGACCTTTAATCATTCTTGTTGCTCTTCTCTGGACCCTCTCCAATTTCTCCACATCTTTCTTGAAATGTGGTGCCCAGAACAGGACACAATACTCCATCTGAGGCCTAACCAGCGCAGAGTAGAGCGGAAGAATGACTTCTCGTGTCTTGCTCACAACACACCTGTTAATACATCCCAGAATCACGTTTGCTTTTTTTGCAAGAGCATCACACTGTTGACTCATATTTAGCTTGTGGTCCACTATAACCCCTAGATCCCTTTCTGTCGTACTCCTTCCTAGACAGTCTCTTCCCATTCTGCATGTGTGAAACTGATTTTTCCTTCCTAAGTGGAGCACTTTGCATTTGTCTTTGTTAAATCATCAGGCCTTTCAAATAATTTTGTGATAGTTCACCTAACCTCTATTTCTGCATTATAGCCACCAGTAGATGTTTTTTCCATCTTCTTTCATCCCCTCATTTCTTGGTTTTTGAAAGGCCTAATCAACTTTTACCCCCCCTTGTCTGCTTCTGTATCAGTATGGTATTTAGATCTAGTTCTCTCCAAATCGATGGCCCCTGTTTGAGAGCCTACATTCATTACATTCATTGTCAATAAAGGTGGTGTTTTTGCTAGATATAAATCCTGCAAGGAGGGTTTCAGAACTTCACCCTTTCTTGGATGATCCTCCTTTCACAGACTTTCATAAGGACAAGGTATCCATTAAGCTATATCCAAGTTTCTGCCTAGGGCAACCTCAGCCTTCCATCTAAGCCAATTGATTAATTTTGGTGATTCTCCCCTCCCCCCCCCCCCCCTGCAAAAAAACAACAACCAAGCCTCCATTCATCTGAGGCTGAAGACTCACTCCATGCTTCGGATGTTCATAGAGCCCATTGCATTTTACTTGGACCACGCTAGATCCTTCAGGTCTTCCCCCCTCCCCCCAGAATCTTTGTAAACTATACTGAAATAATTAAAGGTCAATCAGTATCCTCTCAATGCATCTCACATTTGGTTTCTGTCTGTTTAAATTTTTTTTACAATCTTGCTAAAGTCTCTTCTCTTCTCCATCAAGAATAGTAACTTACTCCACCTCATCAGCTTTCCTGAGCAATGTTCCAATAACTAATATGTATGCATACTGTACATGTGGTCATCTGCATGTACTTTCCACTCTTTATGCCATCACTCATCCCTCTCACAATGAAGTCAGCTTTGGCAAATCGGGTATTACAGTCTCTGTTTGGATGAGCCAAAGTTCCTGGTCCTATAAGGGAACTGCTAATACATCACCTACAGTGGAATGTATATGTGCACAATCACTCAAAGAACAAGTTACTGTAAGGTAAGTAATTTTTTTCTTCATGTGTGTTGGTATTTCTTCAAACATATGGGGTCTTAAAATTGTAGAGTGGGGACCCTCCTTATAGATTCTGAGGATCTCCCCCTGCAACATTACTTGTCTCCTCTTCCCCACAAAACTCCTCAAAAAAGGCAGTTCTGAACAATCATTGGGAACAATCCTCCTCCCCCACCCCCTGCTTGCTGTCACTGTATCAGGTACACCGTCTCCCCTCTGAGCATCCTCTTCCCACCCCCATAACACCTGTGAGTAGTTGAGCTCAGAGATATGACACTCCATGGAAAGGAACCCCAGGACACAGAGCTCTGTCTGCTTCACCAACCAGACAGAGAACCCTCTTGCTCCCAGGCTGGGAACAGGTCACTCTGATTCCTGTGCAGCCCCAGGGAGATAATTGGAGGTGGGCATGTTGCGGCGAGGAAGATAATGGCAGCACCCTTGCTGATGGCGGGACTGTGTCTCAGGAACTAGGATCTGCTCTCTTGGCTCCTAGCCCCTGTATCCCACCTCTGATACAGGAAAGATGATGATTTTGCAATCTGAGAGTATTGAAAAAACTGCTGCAAGCCTTTGCTACCCTGGAGTTTTGGAATTCACACTGATGAAGCCCCTTATGTCAAGCATAACTGCACAAATCACTAATAGTTTGTTCCATAAACAATTTTTTTTTCTATTTGTTGATTCCCTCCTCCCCTGTTGTTCTGTCCTCCAATATTAACCCTGATATTAATTTCACAGTTTTCCAGGTAAATTTTTGCACTGATTTTTCACCCTTTTTAAATGTTTGAAATAAATACTGATACATTTCCTGGAAACTTTAGAAAAAATATAAACCAGAAACGTAGGTCCTTACACATGGTGAAAATACATGAATTTGTCTAGACTAATCATGCTGCAAATACCCATTTTGAGAATACAAACCTAAAAGGTAAACTTCATGTCCCAAATGTCGGAGCCTGATAATAGTGGAAAAATCAGACATCCTTGCTAATACTTTGAGCTCTAACAGTAGCCCAATACATTTAAAATATACAGAAGTCTTCAGTGTTATTGAGCATGAGGTGCTGCTAACTCAAATGGTGAGACCTCCAACTAAATATGGACAAGATGGAGATGATGCTGGTTTGAAAAATGAAGTATTTTGAAAACATGGCTGTGATCATGGCATCTAAATTGTCTAGACTTAAGCTCCAGCTACCTCAGAGACTGCTTTTCCCTCTATGCTCTGCCACAGTCTCCTCTCTGCAGAGATGTTTAAACTATTACATGAGTTCCCAACAAGCCATTATCCTCATGGCTGTCCTCAGCTCTGTATCTTTCCCTGGAAATCTGCAATAGCCCAAACCTAGCAACCTCTCTTAGTAGATGTAAGACACAACTGTTTCATAGATGGGCGTAGGGCCAGAACTTCAAGGAACACAATTTTCTGGATGACAATTCTCTCCCTTTAAAAATGGCATCTCTCTGAAAGCTGGTGTAATATTTGCTGCATCCTAGTGAAGTTTGTGGGCAGAAAATGTAGTCAAGAAAGGCAAAAGGTGTAAAATAAATGCAATTTTATTTTTGCAGAAGTTCATAGATTTGTTCCATCGTTGTCATGGAAACCCAGGTAGATTTTGGTTATAGTGGCGATGTAAAATTTCAAGGTTATGTACCTACACACCTAGGATATCTCATTACACTTTTTTAACTACTAATTACTGTTCATCTTCACATATAGCTAAAACTTTGGTTGAGAGACTTGAACATCTAGTCTCCTGCCAAAATGGTCAATCTAAACATTTTTCTACATTTCCTTAAATTTTGGCCCCAAAATGAAATAAAACCTTTAATGTGGCTACTCAATGGTAGTTCTGTTATAACTGATGATCCTGTGACAAAAAGAGCCAATACAACTGCCTTTTTGCTGACAGAACAATATACACAGGTGGTTTGTGCTCAGACCATTGTACTTTTCTGTGGAGAAGGCAGATCCAAGCCCCTATTGCATCTTTCTCTTACTAAACAGAATTTTTGTATGTGAATACCAGTATGTCTGCATCAGGCAATACATTGATTTTAAAGAATTATAGTGCACTTTAAAATTTTCACTAGATTTTAATCAGCTCTTATTTCTTTCACTGGAAAATAAACTTATTGGGAAAATTTACAGGTCATGAAGTTTCAAGATAAAGAAACCATAAGACTATCAATAGCTCAACCAAAATGGCATGGTTGTGAAATAGGGCTTTGTTACGGACCTATGCTGTTAGGGCAACCATATTTCCTGCAATCAACTTAGCTTCACTCCCATTTTCTGCTAAGGGGACTTTTAGCTTCACTCCTATTGAGAGCAATGGAAGATAGTGGCCATTTTGAAAGAAGATAGATCTTCATGGAATTCTTTGTATTAGAACATTATTTGTGCATACCTGTTGAAGAAGACACTTTCAATAATGGAGAATAACAGTAAAAAAAAATTAATCCTTTAAAAAAATGTAACCAGTGCATGAGAGTTCATTGAGTTTTAACTGATATAGACGTTTTAATAGTCTGCATTTTAAGATAATTCAAGGCCAAAAAAAAAAGGTTTGACATGGTGCTAAATTTCTTAAAGGATCCATTTAAAAATTAATTTTAACTCATAAACTAACCAATTTTCTTGTAAATTCTGAGAAAATGTATTCTATACTGGAAGAGTAAGAGCTGTAATTTTTGGGATGATACTCAGTATTCTTCATATATAACAAACTGGTTGAATCCTGCTTTAAGTGCAAAATTCATCTCAACCCTAAGTGAACTGCAACCCTTCTATCTTTGTCTTTCTTTTCTAGTTATTGAGCCGAAAAGACAAAACTACCTTTGAAAAGTTGGAGTATGTTATGAGTAAAGAAGATAATTACAAACGACTTAGAGACTATATTAACAGCTTGAAGATGACTCCTTGTATTCCTTATTTAGGTAGGTAAGCTTAATATGTTTGGTGTGCAGTGTTAAGGCAATAGTACTTGCACAGTGACTTGCAGAAAAACTAAAAGCCATCTTTTAAGCTGTATTTGAGAATATATATTCTTACAAAGAATGTAGAAGCACTTGGTTAGCTGTAAATGTTCTGTATATAGCACAGGGGCGGGCAAACTTTTTAGCCTGAGGGCCACATCGGGTTTCAGAAATTATATGGAGGGCCAGTTAGGGGAGGCTGTGTCTCCCCAAACAGCCAGGTGTGGCTCGGCCCCCGCCCCCTATCCGACCTACCTGCTTCTCGCCCCCTGACGCGCCTCACCCGCCCCCCGGGACTCCTGCCCCATCCACCACTCCTGCTGTCTGTCCCCTGATCGCCCCCGGACTCCCTGCCCCCTGGCGTCCCATACCAACCCCCCCTCCCCCCTTCCTGACTGCCCTCTGGGAACCCTGCCCCATCCAACAACCTCTTTCCCTAACTGTCCTCCACCGCTCCCCCCACCCCATCCAACTCCCCCTTTCCTTCCTGATTGCCGCCCCCCCTCCCCCGGATCCCTACCCCATCCAACCATCCCTTCTACCTGTCCCATGACTGTCCCCGGAACCCCCGTCCCTGACTGCCCCCCCCCCCCCCCATCCACCCCCCCCCTTCCCTGCCCTCTGACCGCTCCCACCCCCATCCACACCCTCGGCCCCTGACCACCCCCCAAACTCCCCTGCCCTCTATCCAACCTCCCTCCCCCGCTCCCTGCCCCCTTACTGCGCTGCCTGGAGCACCGGCGGCTGGTGGCGTGGCTGCACCATGACAGGCAGCTGCGCCGCCCAGCTGGAGCCAGCCACGCACCATTCAGCACAGAGCGCTGGGTCAGACCGGGCTCTGCAGCTGTGCTGCCCCAGGAGCTCACCCCCCCCAGAGCTTTGTGCCAGTGGTGCAGTGAGCTGAGGCTGCGGGGGAGGGGGGACAGCAGGGGAGGGGCCGGGAGCTAGCCTCCCAGGCCAGGAGCTCAGTGGCCGGGCAGAACGGTCCCGCGGGCCGTAGTTTGCCCATCTCTGATATAATAAGAAATAACTTTTCTACTTAAGAAGAAAAATTCCTGTTAAACCTCTCAAGTGCTCCTAAGATTTCACATAGAGTATCAGTTTTCTTGGAGATGTTGTGTAGACTTAATGGTTGACTCATGGAGAAGCAGTTAGAGATTGTTGCTCCTGGAAGTGCTTTCCAAGAACTAAACATTTGACTATAAATTTAATAATGAAAAGTCATCAGTCACTAACTTCAGAGGTAAGCATAACTTCTGGAATCTGTTTTAGGTGTTGTGGAATCTGATTTCTATTGCATATATTATCACTTTGATTACACTGAAGTGACTAGGATATTTAATTGGTGCTACAAAATATAAAAAAATAAAATGGGTGATTTATAGAGATTTATCATGAATAATTTGCCTTCCTATGTTTCTAAGAAATCTTTACTGATTTATTTATGTATTTGCTTAATGGATATAGTTTTTATGGTTATGATCAAATATTTTCACCAGTTTTTTGGAATTACTTGATTTTAAAGAGCAGCTTTAAGCAGGATAAGTGCCTACCAGTGTATTTTTGATATTTTTGTAGTTGAACGTTAATTATATAAAACTTCAGTAATTATACAAATGTTAAAGAAATGCTTGTCTGTTTCCCTCTCCCAGAAACATCAGGCAGGTCACATGAGTTCATCCCACTTAATATGCATTGTGTTGCAGACATCGGTTATTTCTTTATCTACATCAAGATGAGCTCCAATGGCTCACTACAGTTGACTAGACTTGATGATCCCCCCCAAACTCTAAATCTGCTATTTTCTCTTCCTTACTTCTTTGGGCTATTTTAAATCCTCTTGGACGTAGGGATTAGAAATCCTTTATTGTGCTAACATCCACATAACTGTCATGATAGGTACTTCAGCCTCTGTATCTTATGTGGGGGTAAAGAATCAGTCTTGTCAGGCCATGGTAACAAGGGAATGCTCAGCCCCCTGCAGCTCCCTCTAGTTTTGTTCTGCTTCAACAGCAGCATACAGAGTTAACTAGACCTTTGCACTGAAGAGGTTTTCTGAGGAAATTTTTAAAAAATCTTAATTCTGAATTAGCAATTTGGTTCTATAATTTAAACTTCTAAATGTCAGCTGTGTCTCAGGTTTGTTGGCCTTATAAGTTGTCAGCTCTGCTTCCTTTTGTGAAATACTGAAGTAGCTGATATCCCTTCAGTTGCTTAGGGAGAAAACTAGGCCAAAAAAGAGAGGTTTATTCTTTCACTTCATCCGTTCTTACTGAGTGTCACAGTGGGGAGTTTCACCTCCTCTGGGGGTAGGATACATTTTCCCCTCTCAACAGTCCTATCAAGGCAGGGGTCACCTTGGCTGTCTTTCTCTAAGCAGAAGCAAAACCAGGCAGGATTGACTTGGATGGATGAGATGCAGGCACCATCCTAGAAGCCCAGTGTGGGCAGTGGCATGTAATTTCCCCTACCCCAGACAGAAGAGGAGCCAGGCAGGACTGTAACAGCCCACTCCAAAGGCAAGTGCCTCCTTCCTCCCCTTTCTCAGGAGAACAGTGCCAGAACATCAATACGCTAGAAGTGTCTAGAACTCACACCTGCAACCACCACTCCTGATAGTGGTGCTCTGGGGCCACAAATAAAAGGCTTTGAACACAACATGGATGCCAGAATGTTTAGTAAGGGGCCTTTACTCTTAGTCCCATCCCCAGTCCTGTCACCTCTATATCAGGCCTCCTAAGGGTCCCCTTATAATATCTCAGGAAAGGGCCTCTAGCAAACCCATTTGAGAGAAGAGAAAAAGGATGCTCTAGTGATTAGAGTGCTAATCAATGCTATGGGAGATGCAGATTCAATTCCTGCTCCACCACAAACACCCTGTGTGGCCCTGGGCAAGTCACTTAGTTTCTCTGTGCCTTGGCTCACCATCTGCAAAATGTGGAAAACCTGACTGAGATGATGTGAGGCTAAATACATTAAAGAGTGTAGATGCTCAGATACTACAGTGATGGGGTCCAAATAAGTAAGATAGATAGGTGGATGTGGCTCATGTGGATCCCATGCGATAGAAATGGACAAAACTTGTCCCAGAGTGTCTTGATTCCAGGGATTCCATTCTTGAACTCCAGTCTCACTCTGGGATATGTTTTTGGGTTTCCTGAAGAGGCCTGAAGACGGTAAGCAAAATCTCAAAGGGGGAAAAAATAAAAGGGGAATCTTCCTTGTGAGGCGGGCCAGCAAGAGGATCAATATAGCACATATTTAAAATTTTAAAAGAAAACATTATAGGATAGGCTTGCAGTCATAATGTTATGAAGCTTTGATCAGTAGTTCTTTGGCTGCCCTCAATCTGATTCTTATACTGTAAACCCACCCTAAAACTCAAATAGCTTCAGACTTTGGGAGAATCACATTCAGGGTACAAATGTTAACATTTGGGTGTTGTGAAATTGCTGAAAAGTTTCATATGACTTTCACTCAATCAAAAAGAACAGTGGGGAAGGGGAAATACTTTGTTCAATGATACCCACTCTTTAGAATCAGTTTATTAAACCTACTTTCTACCTCTTTGGTAATTCCTGCTTGATTTTAGCAGTGACTCTGCTCATGAACTCCTATATAGAGAGATTAATGTTTCATGTACTTTAAAAACAGATTTTCAGGTATTCAGAGATATGGCATAGGAGATTGATTAATGAGATTTGTAATCACTGCAATCAGATCAGAACTGAACCTGGGTGTGGGGGCTGGGAGGTGGGGCATAAAACATAATCAGAATGGAATTTTAAGTTTTGACTTCTTCCAAACCTCCAAGATTAGAAAATGTTTCTCTAGAGTATTGGAAAGCTCCAACTTACAGCTATTCAAAGGTTTTTTAGCATTAGCTTTTATATGTTATGGGTTTGAGATGATATCAATCCAAGCAAAAACAATTTACCAGGTAGGCCAGGCTTCTTTCAGCATCCCAGATATCCCAGGCTTCTCTGCTTCTTGCTTAAACAGTCTTTCTGGTATCTAACATTTTAGAAATAAGAGACATTTTTCTCTATCTAGCTGATTTGGATTTTTTCTGTTGCTTCCTTAAGTGTACAAAATACAAATATATGCAAAATTGGCAAGGGAAAACAGAAAAATACTGGAAAACTATATGATTGTTCTTCCTTTATTTCAAGTTTGTGCCAGTGCAAACATGTCCTTTTAGACACATGAACAACTTGTTGTCTAAATTCTGCTGTAGAGTAAATCTTTGGACATAACATGTCAATTTATTAAAGTCTAATGTGTATTTCCTTTTTGCTTAGAAATGAAAAATTGGTTTATTTGATGTCTGTAATGCTTCTTGCTGGGACCAGTTGTAGTTTAAAAACTAGTCTATCATCTGGCTTTATACAGTACTAGTTGTTGTTAGTGACAAGAATGTCGTATGCTTTCATTTTAATTCTCCAGAGGAATAGTGAATTAGATATACTTTTCTGGGGTTCTTTCTCTAATGTTACTTAACTTCTTAGGGATAAATGGCTGGAAAAGCAAATGAAAATGGTTTGGAACAGTAATCTTAGTAAACCTGGAACTGTCTTGGAAGCTTAACTGTTCAATTCAGTTAATCTCTTCCTGCAATGAAAAATTTAACCTGTAGTAAGGCCTGTTGAGAATTTATAAAAATATTCTCTCTAAAGGTTGTCAACTAGGGATTTTTACTGAAATGAGTAGAAGAATATTCAATAAAAGAGCAATTCACTAATCTGTTTCTGATTTTCCACTTGTAGGCTATAATCTATTAAAGGTTTTTTGTTTGTTTTCTGTTCTTTGGTATGTAAAATGTGTACAGAAAGAGTATTGCTTCTGTGTTAAATTACGTATACAATGCTGTTAAACGATTAACTGGTTTAATGGCTCTGCTGTGGCATGACAAACTTAATTTGGAAAGCAACTTTGGATATCACTCCAGGAACTGGGAGGATGGCATTGCTTTATAAAGGTAACTTTTCTGGACTTACTAGGCAAGTTGATTGCCACATGCTGTCTGAGATCCCTGCTGGTGGTAGAAACACAGTTACATTGGCAATGGTCATGAAGGACCCTGCTGGTAGTGGGATTAGGAAGGACACAAAAAGAGGACAACTATGGTGTTGTCTCAGAAATTTAAAAGGAGTTCAGTTTTGTCTCCAAAATTAATATGAGTATATTTTCACTGTAGAGTTAACTCGAGCTCTTACTTGCATGTTGTCCCTAAACTCTTTATACAGACACACAAACCTCTAACCTGAATTTGTTGCTTTCACCTAGGGCTTGCTGGTACATCTGTGGTTATAGGCTAAAGCACAAGTGAGCATGCAGGCTAAATTGCTTGTGGTGATAGTCCTCCAGTTCCTTCTTATAATTCTCCAGTGAGCCAAGAAGGTCAGACACATTCTTCCACAGTTCACTGGGAAGGAATCAGAGCATCCCCACTTTCTGCAGTGCTAAGAACCATGGGATTTGCCCCCAGAATTCCTAGTGACATACAAGTGTGCAGCACCAATGTGCACCCAGTAACTCAAATGTGGCTTTTCAGTGTGGCCATTCACACCTGGGCTAGGCTAACCTGGATGTTCAAACCTAGATGCCAGTCACCCAAGTTAATTCTGTAGTGAAGACATATCTTATATGGCCAATTTAAATGGTCAACGCAAACTGAGAATGGATAAGTCATGTTTATTTTATTCTAAGCAAAATATAACCTCTCTGAAAAAGGTTTATAATGGAAATCCTGACAAAGCCCTTGTTATAGTTGTGCTGCCAGACTTCACAGTGAAACAAGTGGGTCGTACTGATAGAAATAAAAGATGTTTTCTTAGCTTAAAATTTACTACTCCTTGAAATAGTCTTTTATATTTGTGTTTCACTGAAGGTGAGATCAGTAGTGTTAAACTGTTGGAGCTGAGGGAGGGGAGAAGAAGAGGTTCTCAGAGTAAAGGTGTAAACACTTGTCTGGCAAGTACTAGTCTGGCAAATCGTAAGGAAAAAAATGTGTGTGAATTACTGCTCTAAATCTGAAAATCATTAAAAATGTTTATTTGTTCTTGTCATAAATTACAGAACAATCTTAAGTGTTGTTCTGGGAATTTGGCACTTTGACAACACTCATTCTGTAGGAGAGAGAAAAACAGAACAGTGTGCTGCATAGGGATATGGAACATGATAAATATTCTCCATGTATAATTCTTGTAGGCATGCCTACTTCATTTTCCTAATGAGGCAGCAATACAATTTATACTACTGAGGATGTTACTCTGGGAAAGAAAATATGCAGAAAAATACCTTTAGTCAGGCAAAAATTGAAGTCAGTAAATTGAGCAAATCTTCCAAGTGCACTGCTTATGGTTTCCCTTGAGAAGTGATTTTTGCAGTCTTGTAAGTCTTCTCTTGGGGAAAGAGAGAGAGAGAGTGTGTGTGTGTGTGTATATATATATATATATGTGTGTGTGTGTGTGTATATATATGTGTGTATATATATATATATATTGTACACACATGTATTTAACGGGTGTGTGCGTGTATATGTGTATATATATATATTGTACACATGTATTTAATGGGTGTGTGTGCATGTATGTATTGCATGCAAAAATGTACATTAAAAGAACAGTATTAAGGTTGCAAGGTCAAGCACTCAGAAGTTAGGAAATGTCAGAATTAAGGTTGCTTATGCAACCTTAATTGGCTCCCTTGTGTGTATGCATGACAGTCTTTAATTACATGATCTTTTTTTTAGGATACTGATTCATTCAGTGCACTGGATGAACGATGCTCACTTAATGAGCTACTTTTTAATAATGTTTCTCCTTGTTCATTGTGTGGCCCTATGCTTTATTTACTACATGCTATTCAAACTCCACTCTGGAAACAGAATTATTGGTTTCCTCCTGGGTTTTCCTATGGTGCTCATCACTATATTATCTGAATGCTTCACAAACCGTGAATGTATTTTCATAACACCCCTATGAGATGAATTGGTATTATCCCCATTATATAAATGGGGAATGGAGGGACAGATATTGATTTAGAGATTAAGGTCAAAAGTATCCACTAATTTTGAATGCCCAATTTGAAACACCTAGGATCTTTTTTTTTTTTTAGTGTGTAAGGATCTTTTTTTTTTTTTTTTTTTTTTTTTTAGTGTGTAACATTATACAGCACTTACTGTTTTGGGGGAATTTTTGAAACTTTTTATTAAGGCAAAGTTGCAATAAAACATTAACATACTATATTGTACATTACTTATTCAGGATCAGGTTAATATGCAAAGAACCTGGCAAATATATTTAAAGCACAGTTCTTTGAGTGGTTCTGCACAGTCCCTTTTATGGATACTGCACCGCCTTTTGGTCCCTAATGGTAGAATCCTCTCTAAGCAGTGTCTGTTAGAGCAGTGGTTTTCAAAGTGCAGGTCGCGATGTGACAGATTTTCGTTACCAATCTGCCTGGGCCCACAGTTGATCAGGCTGGAACCACAGGATCTTTCTAGGGAGTAGATGACGAGGCACACCACATCTCTGAATTTTAAAGCTTTGTTGATAAAATAATAAAATAATAGTGGAGAGTGCTGGAAATGCTTCCATGTCTCTCAAAGGAAGGAAGAAAACATTAGTGCCCTAAGCCCTAACCCACTTCCGTACTCTCACACTCACTATCCAGGTCTGGCCAGGTCTGAGTGTAGCGTAGGAAAAGAGGAGGGGGAAGGCTGGATGGGAGGTCTGTTCTGTGTGCACAGGTCGTCCAGGATCTGCGGTGTGATCTCTGAATTGCTCCAGTTCTTGGGAGGGCTTTTAAGTCCTGGGTTCCTTTGGGGGTGTTGTCATCCAGGGCCCTCTGTGCCTGGTGCTATTTGTAGCAGTCCCAATCGGCTTGCTGTGGCCTTCTCCAAAACACACCGGCTCCGGAGAATTTGTTTTCCCTCCTGTTGGCCTTCACCGTCGCTGCCTCATTCGCTCTGTTTTCACTGCTATCCTTGCAGCTCTGCTCCACTTAGTTCTCCTCTTGTCACGACTGGGCAGCTGTAGATTTTTCATCTGTAGATTTCTCGTTGAGCCCATGATCTTGGGCCTGGGCCAGCGTCTACCTAAAGTGCTGAGTTAACCCGTTTTCTACTTCTTTCTTTCTCCCCCTCCCCCCCCTTGGCCTCTCGTACTCCTAAAAAGGAATCTTCCATTCCCCACTCTCACACCTTTGACCCTCCCCAAAATGCTTTACGATGCTTGCAACAGCGTTAGCCACATACAATACTGCTCTGCCTTCCCTGGGGACTCCCTGAGGGAGGGGGGCCATTGGGGTGTGACAGCGACCTAGTACTGGGTCACAGAATGTAAGGCACTGGGTTGCGGTGACTCTGGTCAGCACCGCCTTCTGGGCCATTAAAAGTCCCGTTGGCAGTGCTGTCTGGCTAAGGAAGTGGCCAGCAGCAGGTCTGGCTCCTAGGTGGGGCCACGGGATTCTGCGTGCTGCTCCTGCCCCAAGCACTGGCTCCCAGGCAATGGGAGCTGGAGGGGGCCGTGCCTGCAGGCGAGAACAACGCTGAGCTGCTTACGCATCTCCACCTAGGAGCTGGACCTGCTGCTGGCCGCTTCTGGGGCACCGCGCAGTCTGCGGTGCCAGGACAGGCAGGAAGCCTGCCTTAGCACCCCTGCCCCAACCCTGTGCCCCAATCCCTTTCTGCACCCCAAACCAGTCATCCCTGGCCCCACCCCAGATCCTGCACCCCTAGCCTAGAGCCCTGACCCCCTCCCACACCCCAATCCCCTGCCCCAGCCCAGAGTCCCCCTCCTATACCCGGAACCCCTCATTCCTGGCCCCACCCCACAGCCCTCACCCCCACACCCTCTGCTCCAGCCCTGAGCCCCTCCCACACCCCAAACCCCTCATCCCCAGTTCCTTTGGGTCGCAGGCATTAACAATTTTCTTCAATTGTCGCCAGAAATTTTTTTTGAAAACCACTGTGTTAGAGTGCTTGCATGGTCCCTTGTGTTCATACCCTCAGCATCTCTGAACATGCTAAGGGAAAGAATGTACAGCGCCTTTTACTACCTCAGTTCCTTCCAACTGTTGTGCAAGGTGGAAGTGAACTGCTCTGATCCACTCAGTCTGGGGGTTTTCTCCATTTCTTGCTGCCTTTGTAATTGTTTAGTGTAGTTATAGTTCAGTAATAAGTATACTTAGGGTATGTCTACACTACGAGAGTAGTTCGATTTTACTTAAATCGAATATGTGGAATCGATATTACAAAGTCGAACGTGTGTATCCACACTAAGGACAGTAATTCGACTTTTTGAGTCCACACTAATGGGGCATGCGTCGACATTGGAAGTGGTGCACTGTGGGCAGCTATCCCACAGTTCCTGCAGTCCCCGCTGCCCATTGGAATTCTGGGTCGAGCCCCCAATGTCTGCTGGGGAAAAAAATGTGTCGAGGGTGGTTTTGGGTAATTGTCGTCATCCAACCGTCACTCCCGCCCTCCCTCCCTGAAAGCGCTGGCGGGCAATCAGTTTGCACACTTTTCTGGTGAGTGACAGCGCGGACGCCACAGCACTGTGAGCATGGAGCCTGCTGCGACCATCGCTGCAGTTATGGCCGTTGTCAACACCTCGCACCTTATCAGCCACCTTTTCCAGAGGCAGATGCTGAGAAATTGGGCGAGGAGGCTACGGCAGCGCGGTGAGGACATGAAGTCTGAGAGTGGCACAGACCTCTCGCAAAGCATGGGACCCCACTCCGTGAACGTCATGGTGGCAGTGGGTCATGTTGATGCTGTGGAACGGCGATTCTGGGCCCGGGAAACAAGCACGGACTGGTGGGACCGCATAGTGCTGCAGGTCTGGGATGAATGACAGTGGCTGCGAAACTTTCGTATGCGGAAGGGAACTTTCCTGGAACTTTGTGAGTTCCTGTCCCCTGCCCTGAAGCGCAAGGACACCTGGATGCGAGCAGCCCTGACTGTCCAGAAGCGAGTGGCCATAGCCCTCTGGAAGCTTGCAATGCCAGACAGCTACCCGTCAGTCACGAATCACTTTGGTGTCAGCAAATCTACCGTGGGGGTTGCTGTGATGCAAATAGCCAACGCAATCGTTGAGCTGCTGCTGTCAAAGGTAGTGACCCTTGGAAACGTCCAGGTCGTCATAGATGGCTTCGCCGTGATGGGATTCCCAAACTGCAGTGGGGCTATAGATGGAACTCACATCCCTATCCTGGGACCGGACCACCAGGCCAGCCAGTACATTGACTGAAAGGGCTACTTTTCAATGGTGCTGCAAGCACTGGTGGATCATAGGGGACATTTTACAAACATCAACGTAGGATGGCCGGGCAAGGTTCATGACGCTCGTGTTTTCAGGAACTCTGGTCTGTTTAGACGGCTGCAGGAAGGTATTTACTTCCCGGACCACAAAATAACTGTTGGGGATGTGGAGATGCCTATCGTGATCCTCGGGGATCCAGCCTACCCGCTAATGCCCTAGCTCATGAAGCCCTATACAGGCGCCCTGGACACTGGAAAAAAAACCCTTCAACTACCGTCCGAGCAAGTGCAGAATGGTGGTGAAGTGTGCTTTTGGACATCTCAAGGGGAGATGGAGAAGCTTACTGACTCGCTCTGATCTCAACGAAACCAATATCCCCATTGTTGTTGCAGCTTGCTGTGTGCTCCACAATCTCTGTGAGAGCAAGGGGGAGACCTTTATGGCAGGGTGGGAGGTTGAGGCGAATAGCCTGGCTGCTGATTACGCCCAGCCAGACAGCCGTGCGATTAGAAGAGCCCAGCGGGACACACTGTGCATCCAAGAGGCTTTGAAAGCTAGGTTCCTCAGTGAGCAGGGTAACCTGTGACTATTAAGTTTGTTTAAAGAGAAGCTGAACCTGCCCCCGTTTCTTTACCCACTTACTGTTGACTATCCTCTCCAGCTACATACCCCGTTCACCCCATCCCTGCCCTTCCAACACACGTTTAAAAATAAAATAAATGGAACTTTGTTAATGAACACCGTTTTCTTTATTACGGATTTCGCAGTAAAGTGTTGAAACAGGGACGCAGACTGTGGTGGGGAGCGGGCGTAGTGATGGAAAGAACGCTTCTAAACTCGAGGAATGATAGGCTCCTGCTCCTAGAGTGGTCCGCAGTGGTGGACTGGTTGTTTCAACGGAGCTGCCACCCCTCCTTTTCGGGACTCTGTGTGTGGGGGCTATGTGACTTTGTGGCGGTGGAGGATGGTTACAGATCCCCTGCTGCGTGGCTCTGTGATCCAGCATAAGGACCGCTGCATAAGATCTCTATCCGCCCTCCTCAGCCACAAAGTCACATCCCCGAGTAGCTTGCTGGTCTTCTTGCCGCCATTTCTCCTGTTCGCTGTGTGCTCGCTGGTATTGCGACATGTTCTCCCTCCACTGGGTCTGCTGGGCCGCATTGGCTTGGGAGTAGCCCATAAGTTCTGAGAACATGTCGTCCCATGTCCTTTTCTTTCTCCTCCTAATCTGCGCCAGCCTCTGCGAGGGGGATGCCAGGGTAGGTCGGGAGACATTTGCAGCTGTGGGATGGGAAAAAGGGAGTGAATTCCTCACAAAGATAATTTTTTGTGAACAATGAACATAGTTTTTCTCTGTGAACAAGACCATGCACAGCACCTATCACATGTGCACTCAGGACAAGGTCGAATTTTCGGCCTTCGCATTCAGTGCCTGGGGTCTTGCAGTGGAGATCAGACAAGCGGGGCAGGACAGTGGAATTCGGGTAGCAGGCAGACATGGTAGACTTTTGGCTGCTTAAAACTTAAATTATAGCAATGTCCTCCTTGCACGTTCAAAGCAATGCTCCTATCGTTGGCCAGTTCTTGCTGCCGGCAATCTGGCAAGCATGAACTCTGCCCCTGTCCCACCCCCTCGCGGCTGTCCCCGGGAAAGAACCCTGTATGCTGCCCCTCTCCCACCTCCACTCCGTGGTTGTAAACCGCGGGTGACAATTCTGTAAAGGAACAGGCAAGCAGTCCCAATAGTAACATTCCCCTAATTCTAAGCAGGTCACCATGAGTGACATCACTCTGCTGAGAATTTCTGAGACTGAGAAAGAATGCATGCTGCGTGAAAGCCAGCAAAAACCAGGGCCGTATGCCGCCATGCTCTGCAAGGCAATGATCCCAGAGTACTTGATGATAGCCTGGCGAGGAAAAGTTTCCTACCACGGAGGACACAATAAGGCCGCTCTCCCCAGGAACCTCATGCAAAGGCTTTCCAATTACCTCCAGGAGAGCTTTGTGGAGGTGTCCCATGAGGATTTCAGCTCTATCCCCAGACATATAGACCTTCTTTTCCAGTAGCTGCACTGGTAAGGACTAAAAAGTAGAGCGCCAAGGGCAAACAAATCATGAAAAACCCATTGTTAATATTCCTGTTCTGTTCAAAATAAATGTTTACATGTTTAAAACACTTACTGACTGATCCTTCCCCTGATTCAGGGTCTGGGTTAATGCCTGGGGACGGTTGGTAGGGAATCTCTGTGAGGGTGATAAAGAGATCCTGGCTGTCTGGGAAATCAGCGTTGTAAGCGCTGTCGACTGCCTCGTCCTCCTCCTCACCTTCCTCATCTTCCCCGTCCGCTAACATCTCCGAGGAAGCGGTCGTCGACAATATCCCATCCTCAGAGTCCACGGTCAGTGGTGGGGTAGTGGTGGCTGCCGCACTTAGAATGGAATGCAGCGCCTCGTAGAAACGGCATGTCTGGGGCTGGGATCCGGAGCGTCCGTTTGACTCTTTGGTCTTCTGGTACGCTTGTCTCAGCTCCTTGATTTTCACGCGGCACTGCGTTGCATCCCGGCTGTATCCTCTCTCTGTCATGGCTTTTGAGATCTTCTCGTAGATCTTTGCATTCCGTCTTTTCGATTGCAGCTCCGAAAGCACGGACTCATCGCCCCACACAGCGATCAAATCCAAGACTTCCAGATCAGTCCATGCTGGGGCCCTCTTTCTATTCTGAGATTGCATGTTCACCTCTGCTGGAGAACTCTGCATCGTTGCCAGTGTTGCTGAGTTCGCCACGATGTCCAAACAGGAAATGAGATTCAAAATGCCCAGACAGGAAAAGGAATTCAGATTTTCCCGGGGCTTTTCCTGTGTGGCTGGTCAGAGCATCCGAGCTCAGACTGCTGTCCAGAGCGTCAACAGAGTGGGTGCACTGTGGGATAGCTCCTGGAGCTATTAGCGTCGATTTCCATCCATACCTACCCTAATTTGACATGGCCATGTCGAATTTAGCGCTACTCTCCTCGTTGGGGAGGAGTACAGACATCGAATTTAAGAGACCTCTATGTCGAACTAAATAGCTTCGTTGTGTGGACAGGTGCAGGGTTAATTCGATTTAATGCTGCTAAATTTGACATAACCTCCTAGTGTAGACCAGGCCTTAGTTAAGTTATGGTCCGTTAAGGGTTATGGTGTCCAGTTGTTTTCCCGGTGTTGGACAATTGTGTTAGATGCCTGAAGTACTTGGCAGAGAGCCACTCTCCTTCTCAGTGTTCCATCTGCTGGACTTTCATGTCTAGATCTCCAAGGAGAGGCAAAAATGATTGCAGGTGCTTAACCTTAAGGAGGCTCTTGAAGTTTTTGGCATTTGTTGGATCCAAGGTCTAAGGAAGCCAGTCTCTGCTCCTGTGTCTTTCTCCAGGAAGTCAAAGCAGCTTAAAGATTCCAGGAAATTGGAACCTGTATTACTTATCTATTAAGATGGCCTTTGTTATTACCTACATTAGCCAGAGAGGTGAATGAATTAAATGTCTTGATGGCTGATCCCAAGTTTTTGCCAAAAGTAGTTTCTGAATTTCACATCTATCAGACAATTGTGTGATTCTTATTCCAAGAATCACATGGGGTCAGAATGTGTATTCCCAAGCTATTTCTGGATAGTTTAAACAATGGATTGTTGAATGTTACATGGTAGCAGAAATTCCTGTACCTACAGTGGTACTATCTCATTCCACCAGAGCTGTGGCAGTGTCTTTTGTTCACCTTACGCAAGTCTCTGTTGCTGAGACACTTTTACTTAAACATTCTGCCCTTGATTTGGCTTCAAGGGCTGATGCTTGTTTTGGTAGAGTGGTGTTTCAGTCTCTATTCAGTTAGCTGTGTTCCTTCCTCCAGGTTATTTTCAGAACTGTTTATCAAACCACCCATAAGTGGAATATGTAGAGTCCCTCAAAGAAGAATTTAAGGTTACATACTTGTAACTATAGTTCTTTGAGATTGCTCTGCATGTTCACACTTCTGCCCTTTTTTCCCTCTTAGGGCTTGTCTATGTTACCCGCAGGATCGACAGGCAGCGACGACACCGCATTGGGTAGATTTAAGCACGTCGACGTCAGCTACGTTATTCACGTAGCTGAAGTTGTGTAACTTAGATCAAACTCCCCCTCTCCCCCTTCCCGGTGTAGAACAGGCCTTAGAGTCCTATTGTTCTTTTCTCTCAGTTGGCAGTGGAAGGAACTAAGGTAGAAGAGGGCGCTGTGTCGCCCCCCGCCCCCACCTTATATAGCCTCAGAACATTCAGAGATGCTGAGGATAAGGATACGAGGTGAGTGTGTGTGAGCACTCTGACCTACTTGGAGAGGGTTCTACTATTAAGTATCACAAGGTGGCACAGTATCCATAAGTGTGAATATACAGAGCCATCTCATAAAAACTCAGGTTACAAGAAAATAACCTTCATTTCCCATGGAGTTGCCTAGCCAGTTCCACTCTCTCATGCCCCATGTCCCTCTCCCTTTCAAGGAAGCAGGGTTAATCAGAGAGGTCATTGTCTCTCCTGTACGCTCAATGTCCCCGCTGTCAATTTTGGTGCCTGGCCCCATCCCAAACTGGAGCAGCAATTGAAGGGAATATCTTGCTTGGCCCCTGCAGCCTGGGCTGGAGCATGCTCAGTGTGGATGGACTCTGGGGAATTTC
The DNA here is from genome assembly GCF_013100865.1 of Trachemys scripta elegans. Lineage (NCBI taxonomy): Eukaryota > Metazoa > Chordata > Testudines > Emydidae > Trachemys > Trachemys scripta. The sequence continues at coordinate 51,576,197 of NC_048305.1, forward strand.
ACTGCAATCAAGCAACTCTCTATCGAGCATGTGTGAAGTGATTTTTTTCTCAAAAGCTTCTAATTTTGCCAAATTTGGGTGGATTTTCACAGGAATAGTAAAAAGGAGACACCTCCCTAACACAAAGGCCACATCCCTGTCGAATTTCAAATACCTGCTCCAAAGCATGATGACACCACAGCATCTCAAAGAAAAGGTCACTAGAACCTTTAAACATGGGCAAAACATAATTTTCACTCACCTCTTTTCTCAGAAACTGCTGCATTGTTTTTGGCAATTACAATAAAATTTACTTAATTTTCTTAAACTCAGATTATATTGAATGAAGTCTAGATTAGTACAGCTGTGAAATAACTGCCTTAATTAGAAATGTAACTAATTTAGATAATGCAGATTCTCTACGTTTTTCTAATGAAATATTTAAATGAACTCTGAGGTGACATTGGGGGAGTGGTAAAAAAGGAAAGCTGAAGACTGCTTAAAGTTCAATGGAATCCCACAGTAAAAGCCTGACAGAGAAAGTGACACCTGTATCTAGTTCTGAATGACAAAAGGGAAATGGATAGATGAGGTCGATGAGCCAATATCTTTTATTGGACCAACTTCTGATGGTGAGAGAGACACGCTTTGCAGCTATGCAGAGCACTTCAGGTCTGGGAAAGGTACTAAGAGTGTCACAGCTAAATAAAAGATCAAACAGATAGTTTAGCATAAGTAGTTAGCACATATTCTAAGACCATTTGGGCTGAAGTGGCCCTTGCAAAGGAAATGTTTTTTCACAGGGGGTGGAGGAATGCACATTCCCAAGATACTGTGACAGCAGCCACAGTTAGAAAAAATAAACTCCTATTTCTGAGAGCAGGATTTTGAGTTCTTTTTTTGAACTCATTAATATTTCCCATGAAATTGCAGTTAGTAACCGATGGAGAAAAACTTCATTTTGTGATTACCAGGGCACTCTGTCTCTTTTATTAACACAGGTGTTTGGTTTTTTTTTTTTAAAGGAAACATTTGTTTCAGGGGAACGCTGTTTGTTCAAAGAGGAATTATCATTAAATCCCATTGTTTCCGACTGAATAAATGTTACATAAGTGTGTTAGCTGATGTTACTTTGTATTTTTCAAGCAAATAATATGCCAACCTGCAATATTTGTAGCCATATTTTTTGTTTTTCCTTATGGCTTATTCTCATGAACCAAAGATGTCTAGAGCACTTCATTAAACGAGTTGGGTTTGGTTTATATGCACTTTGTTAGTCAATACATATATGTTAGGCATAGTGCACACCGCCTTAATATTGTGTTTTATCCAACACGTGGACAGTTATATTAACTGAATTATGTCTTTCCCACAATCCTGTTGATGTCCATTCACTAATGTCAAGATATATAGCCACAATACCTGCAAAGCTGAAGTCAGCTTTGGCACTGTAAAATATGAAACATGTCAAAGACAAGATACATTTGTTCTCTTTCCTGGTACAAGTTGAGAGGTACGTTCACGGGAAACTGGTTTGAAATGTAGTATCCAAAACTGAGAGAGAAGTATACATCATGGTGCCAAAAAAACAAGATAAAAAGCTAATTGTTGCTTAGTCTTAGGTGATGTACAGAGTTCTTTTTCTTAGTAAACTACCATGATACAAATATTAGTTAGGGTTAGAGGCGGGGAGTATATTGTGAGCAACTCTTCTGTAAGGTGAACTTCATGCTGTGAGAAACAAGCTTCCCTGAAAGATTCTGTAAAGTAAGAATTCTTTTCTTTCTGCATTGAACTGCATCGTCTTTAGCTGATAAACTTGGCAAGGCTTCACTGTTTGGGCTCTTGAACATTTTTAATATCAAACCACAAGTGTAGTTAAGCAATTGTCTATATTATAGACAGTAACTTTTCAGTTTACCTATGTATTGAAACTAAACATGAAATGAATAGAAATAAAATATTTACAAAAGCCAACACTGGTGAATCATACATACTAATCTACAAAGATTGTGTTTCAGAACTGTAGTGTATTGATTGATGGAGTCTGAATATAGTTTTAATTGAAAGAATCAGCTAGCTATTGGTTTGCCAGCCACAATAGTGTTCTGCATAGCAGCTATCCTAGAACTTCACACTCAGCACTTCTTGCTTCCATTGTGCTTTCACAATTAGCTGCTGTTTGATTCACTCTTGGCACTTCTACTTGAAATGCACACTTATCAGTTTTTTTTAATAACAGGTTTTAGCTGTCTGAGAATCACGTACTTCCCTGAAAAAACTGTTAGGGAGTCAGTCTTGTTAGATTGCTATCTGGAAATCAGTGCGTACTTCTAATAAATGCCTTTAGTTTAGAAATCTGTGTTTCTATGTTTATATTTAAATCTAATCTACTTCAGTGATTTCTAGAGCATCTATCTTATAATATCTGGCCATCAGCTTGGACTTCTTTAGAAGCTGAATTTATACTGTTTCCTGGGAGTAGTCTTCCAAGATTTTTAGGGGAGGGTAATGATAATTCAAACTTCAGAAGTCTCCTGGTAAGTAGCTTATAATAACTTTGATATAGTTGGCAATTTTACAGGTCAGATATGAGACTGAAAATTGTAATTAATTTGTCCAAGTTTAGTTACTGTTCCAGCTCCCAACCCTGTGCTTATTCTTCTAGGCCCCACAGTCTCTCTGCCCATAAGATGCTGTTTCTCCTTTGTACTGTTGTTTCTGCTTGCCCAGTTTCAGATCAAGGTAGCTATCAGTCTGTTTATCTAGATTCCAATAAGGTTAAAGTTGTTACAGCTTGTGATAGTTTGTGTCCTACTTTTTTTTTTTTTTTTTTTCAGTAGAATCTAAAGGTAGTACTTCCTGCTGTCACGTTCACCTGCAACGTGCTTCAGAGAGAACTGCAATTCCTTAAGACCTGACCCAAAGCCACTAATATCCAGTGCGGGGCTTTCTGTTAAGACTCTCACTGACTTTAATGGGCTTTGGTTCAGCAGCTCTGTATCCAAAGAGGCTGTGAGTTTATATATATGATGGCAATATGTTATTGCCAGAACTTATAACAGTCTTCAAGTATGTAAAAAGTTGTTATAAAGAAGAGGGTGATAAATTGTTCTCCTTAACCCCTGAGGACAGGATAAGAAATAATGGGCTCAAATTACAGCAAGGGAGATTTAGGTCAGACATATGGAAAAACTTCCCAACTGTAAGGGAAGTTAAGCACTGGAAGAAATTATTATGGAATCTCCATCACTGGAGGTTTTAAAGAACAGGTTAGACAAACATCTGTCAGGAATGGTAATACTTAGATAATACTTAGTCCTGCCTCAGTGCAGGGGGCTGGACTAGATGACCTACTGAGGTCCCTTCCAGTCCTACATTTCTATGATTAAAAGTTCAGAGTTGGCAAATACCATATTTATTTTAAAGAACCCAAGAAAAGTAAAGTACAAGAGTGTTTTTGTGTGAGTGGTTGAGAATGTGAATTTCTGTTCCTTATAATTCCCCAAGATATGTTTTGTCCCATAGGACTATGAGGTCATTCAGCCAGAAAGACAGTTAGGTGGAGGTATAATGTGTCTTTACAGCAGATATGCAAGGATGCAATTTAGCCTACAACTCTCACCCTTACTAGGTGTTACAGAGTAAGTTGCTATGCCTGTACTGAGGCAGAACTTTTCTCTCTTTAGTATAATCTTTTATAGGTGTGGAGATGGGATTTTCACAGATATCTTCTTAAGTTGTGGTGTATGCTTGTTTACTCTGAAAATGCTTTCTGATTTTTAAATGGTATTTCTCCAACTAAACAAACTCTGTTCTTATAATGGTCAAAATGACAGATTTGAGATATTCACATGATCCTGCATATTTTATATTGTAAAATGTTACAATTTAAAAAAGACATCAGCTCACAACTTCAGGTCCTCGCAGTTTTGTGACTGTTAATATTTGAGACTGATTAATGTAAGAATTGGATTTTAAATAATTTTGTTGAGCAAACTAGTAAATAGTACTATACGTGGGACTGTTCTTCGTTAATACTTGGCAAAGTCAACTTGAGTCTGTGAAACCAAGAAACTCTCTTTACTGTATTCTGGCTTTTTTGTGTACCTAATTAGTCCTGGAAAGTATGAGTGAAGTAGCAAAAGTCCCTTCCATCCATTTTATATCTGGGCCACAAGAGTATCAGCCCAAATTTGCCTTAGCAATACCACTCTTTTCTTGCTTTTGAAGTTGATCTGCATCTGTATATTGGTTGCCTTTCCTCATCTAGGCAACCACAAATGTCCCCAGGCTGCATTTATACAAAGTTTAGAAATAAATTAATATAATAATTAACATTAATTTCTTTAGATGCATCATATTTTCTGAATTTACTATGTAATGCAAACATGTTATACGTGCTGAAATCTGTTCAAGTCATGAACTAATAAAAATGAAAAAAAATTAAATTTTAATGCCTTCTTGGAAACTGAGATTAGATTGTAATTATTTCAAAATGCCAGTTTGGTCACAATTTGCAAAAGGTTGAGAAAATATGTATTTAATATATTCTAGTAAAACTTTTTTTTTAATTTTTACCTATTTTGCTGATTGAGTTTTCAAGTGATCAAGAATGATTTTCCTATTCAGTACCATGCATACCATAGATAGCACTGCCTGCCTGCTACATGTGTTGAGTACAAAGACAAATAGAAAAGACATGAGCACTGTGGAATTTACTCATGCATTTATAAGAGTGTTTGTGTTATAAGAATTGTATTTTGTTTTTATTGTGCTAAGAAAACATTTCTCCTAAATGCTTTGATGGGAAGCAGGATACACATGTCCTGTAAAAAACAGTCTACATTATTAGCAACTATTTTATGTTAAATTCACAACTTCATGTGGAAATGACTCTTATTGTTTATTTGCAACCAAATATATTTCTGCTGGCAAAACTAGAGTTTCTCTCCAATTTTCTGTCTCCTATTTTGGGGTGCAAACACATTGTGTGTGTGTAAATGTTAAAACAATAACAATGTAAGATCAGATATACATTGAAAGTAATCTTATAATGAGTTTTTAAAAAACTATTAAATAACTGAAAATGAATTCATTTTCACATTAAAATAAGACAAATAGTTTGTTTTACATATTTACATTTAAAGGTTGAACTGATCTGAAGAAACTTGTACTGTAACCTAAGAACTATTTTAATCATTTTAATGGCTGCAATTAATGCAAAATGTGTAGGGCTTTAATGAAGATAAATATTTATTGCAAATGTTTAAACCCTTGTGTGTTTTGTGAATTATTAGAAGCTTTATTTTAACACATACTGTATCACAGTGAGAAAGTTTAAAAAACAAAAACCCCAAACACTTGTAGCACTGCATTTTGCAGGGCTAAATTGTGCAAAATAAGAGTTTAAATGTAACTTTTTTTCCCCCCTGGAGCTCAAGCACTGAAAAGTTTTATATTTGATCACTTGAAATAGTGGGGTATGATGTTTTTTTTCAGTCAATGGGTCTGATCATCATCTGAACTGCTTTCAGGGAATAAGAACCTCCTCTGTACTCAGCCCAAAAAATCCCATCTTGATATTTGCTTCTGTAATGACCTCCTCTGTACCACACTCCATTAAGGTTAGAATGTGCGCAAGCATTGTACCACCAGCCTCCTTTGTGAAAATGGGCACAATTTCCTGTTGGGAGAGAATAAAATAAGTGAAACATCAGCACTATCAGGGAAATGATAGACCAGGGGTTCTCAAACTTTTTTATGCTATCGACTACATATTAACAGAGTGCTTGTCTTGCTAGCCACTTTGTCTCCCATTAGTGATCAGATGGATAACTTCTCCTTCCACTTACAACTCTCTAAACTCCATTGCAACTGCAAACTGCAGTTCACAGAAGATTGCCGGTAATCTGAGGAGAGCTGGGCTGGTCACATGGGGCTGGCTCTCCTCTTTGATTTCAGCTGCTTAATTATATTGAAAGAAACTAAAAACATACTTTATGTAAGCAATTGTTAAGAATATCTGCTTTAAACTGTTCAGAAGTACTTTAGCGGGAACAATGTGACTTGTGCCTTAAGTTTCAATTTCAGTGATTTGTGTGAAGTTTACCTTATGAAGAGAGATGGTGGTCAGTCTTCTCCGAAGTTTTAAAAGTAACAATATTAACAAAGTAGCAATTGTTTTAAGTCGTCATTATTTTTAAAATGCTACCTACGTTCAGGGCCAAAACTGGACAATGAGTGGTGCCGTAACACGGTATGTTTTTCTATGGGTCATTTTCAGTTTTTAATCTAGGGTTACCATTCGTCCGGATTTACCCGGACATGTCCTCCTTTTTGTGCTAAAAATAGCATCCGGGGGGAATTTGTAAAGCACTCAAAATGTCCGGGATTTCCCCCCTCCCCCGGCAGAGCAGAGCAAGCGGCTGAGAGGGCTGCAGGGAAGTCACGGGCTGGACTCCGGAGCAGCTGTAGAGGAGCTCCGCCCTGCATTCTGAGCCGGCAGCTCTCCCCTGCAGCCCGGCTCCGGCAGCACTGTGCAAGGCCAGGGACCGGGTTTTGTTGTGCTGGGGAGCGCAGCCACGTGTCCGGCTCGCACAGAGCCCAACACCCTGTTCTGAGCAGCAGGGTAAGGGGGCCAGGGGGCAGGAGAAGGGGCAGGGAGGTTCTGGAGGGGGTAGTCAAGAAACGGGGGGGTCGGGAGTTCATGGGGGGGCTTTTTGGGAGGAGTGGAGAAAGTTTTGGGCAGTCAAGGTTCAGGTAGGGGGTAGGGTCCTGGGGGGCAGTTGGGGGGGGTCTTAGGAGGGGGCAGTTAGGGGACAATGCACAGGGAGTCTTAGGTAGGGGGTGGGGTTCTGGAGGGCAGTTAGGAGCAGGGGTCCCAGGAGGGGGCAGTCAGGGGACAAGGAGTGGGGGTGGGGGGGAGTTCTGTGGGGGAGCTGTCAGGGGGCAGGAGTGGGGAGAGGGATCGGAGCAGTCAGGGGACAGGAAGCAGAGGGGTTTAGATGGGTTGGGAGTTCTGGGGGGGGGGGGGGGGGGGGGGGGGGGGGGGGGGGTTGGGGGGGGGGGGGGGGTCAGGGGTGTGTGTGGGGGTGGGGGTGTGGATAAGGGTTGGGGCAGTCAGGGGACAAGAGGCAGGGAGGCTTAGATAGGGGGTGTAGTCCTGGGGGGCAGGGGTCCCAGGAGGGGGCAGTCAGGGGACAAGGTACGGGGGGAGGGTTGGGGGTTCTGGGGGGGCGGGAAGTGGGAGGGGCAGGGGCCGGGCTAGGGCGGGGCTCCTCCCGTCCTCTTTTTTGCTTGCTGAAATATGGTAACCCTATTTAATCAAGAATTTTATATTAGTATTAGAGCTTTTTATCATTAAAGGGGCATCATCAAAAAGAATAATATTTTGTCTGAAAATGTTGTACTTGTTATAGATACAAGTAACATGCAAGGCCCTGATCCTACAAAGACTTCTTCAGGTACTTAATTTTATTCACCTGGGACTACTGAGTGATTCAAGTTAAGCACATGTATAAATCTCTGCAGAATTGGGGCATAACATTGCTAGTAGTGAAACCGATGAGAGAAAATAGTATTCTCTATTTTTTCCAGTTTGTTTACGCTTTGTATATTGGTTTCACTGTTTCCCATATATAATCTGTTGGTTTCTCTCTTGCCAAAAAGACCCTTAAAAATATAAGGGGACAGAAAAACTGTTTTAAGTATTTTTAAAGGTATTTTTTAAAAGGACACAATGTTACATTAGCTGAATTGGGAATTTCTTAACTAGTCAGTTTAAAAATATCTAAGTTAACAATGTCCCTTTGAGAACTGCAAATAATGCTAGCATCAAAAGCTGCTATGAGACTCCCTAATCCATAGAAAAATAGCGTTTTCCAGATTGCTAACCAAAAGAGTGCTTAAAGAGACACAATCAGTTTGAAATCTAATCTATTTTAAAAACACTAGTTAAAAGTAGTGTATCTCTGGCCATTTTTGAGTCTTTATAATTGAATTACAGCACCTAGCACAGTGAGGCTGTAATCTTTTTTTTTGGGGGGGGGGGGTATCTTGTCCCCACTTTAATGCAAATAATATTCCTATTTCAAAAAATATTTTTTTCTCTCCATTTTCCTACATTTCTGTGTAGGAAAACTCACAAAAAGAGAGAAAACTGACTGTGCAGGAGAATCAATAAAGCTGACTTGCAAAATGCACAAAAAAGAGAGATATTTCTTCTCTCTCAATCTTTTGGTTGTAGCAATATTAGATGTTAACTGGTAATAATAAGTACTACAACATTTTCAGATAGAAGTGTCCCTGTAAGATAATGGCTATGTAAAAATTTGTTTATTAACATGCATAATTAAAAAGGAAAGGAAAGAGTCTATGATTTTCTCACATGCTGGTAAAAACTCAAGAAGTTTGCTCCTTTGCAGGATTGCACTGGGCCTATACACAACTAAAATCCCACTAATGCCTCAAAAGAAGGCTTAGATGTGTAGTAAGTTATGTAAAGGCCTACTGCTAACCCTCTGGATCAAGTTTCACCAAGAAAGACAAATTACATGATTTCTGAGAATAACAGCAAAGGTCTTATGTGGAATAGAAGAAACACATAGCTTATTCAGTCATCTTACCCCTACTGAAGTTGACTGAATTAAAATAACTAAGTCCCCAGTTGTGCAACAGGCTCCATGCAGATGCATGGTTCTGCCTACATGGAATAATTTACGGGATTGAGGTCTATACTGGGATCATTTACAACTGAGTGGATTAACTGACACATTGCCTATAAGAAAAATTCATCTTCATAAGATTTCTTTAAATTATTCTGGAGCACGAACTGTATTATTTCTTGAAACAGTTATATATGAATAAGGTGGCACTACCAATGGAATCTGTTGCACTGAGCAGCTTTTTCCTATGTATAACATCATTAACATTCCCTTACCTGTGTATGTATCTCTATCTCTGTCCAGTGTTGTAAATTGTTTTCCATTGTGCCATATCATGGAATCCCCTGCATTTCCCTGGTAAGTTCCCAGACGCAGCCTATAGAATTCACTTTCAGGCTCCAGGCGAAAACTGCTGTATTCTGCATAGACTTTCTTATTACTCCAGTCTTCTAGTTCAATCAATAGCCTATAATTGTCCTGATTGGTAAGCATGTAAATATTTTCTAGTCCCAGCCAGTACTCTCCATCAACATTTCCAAATCCTTTCTGTACAAAGAAAACCAGAATATGAGGTTAAATCTACTGGCTTTTCTGAATCTATTGAATGAAGACATTTACCAGTAATAGTAGTAGTAGTAGTATATCCCAGTAGAATGTGTATCTAAACTAAAAACTGTTAGGCTTTTAAACTTCTGCTCCACCCTTTCAATTAGTTCCTTTGGGCTAGATTCTGTCACCTTTTCTCAATCTAAGTAGTACTCCACTCCATGAGTAGTCTCACTGATCTCAATGGGACTACTGGCAGTGTAATGCATTACTCAGCATGAGTGAAGGTGTCAGAATCTGATCTTTTGCACCTTTGATTCCCATGATGTGCTTTTTGGAACAATATTTTCTGTGGCACAACAAATGTTGTCCATGAAGATGGTATGAGTAACCCATTACAATGAAGTACTTTGAGGCACAGAAGATAATTATAGATGAGTAAGCCAATACTCCAGATGCATAACTTTTTTGTACCTTTTACAAGGTAGAATGTCTAATTACATATATAGTGAAATGCCAATCCATCTGTGTACTCTAGATTTCAGTTCTAGTAAATTCAGTGAAGACTATTGGTCTTGAATCACAGACTGCTGGTATGATACCTTTTTGCTAATATTTGCAAGCCATTGTTTCCTTTCCCTAAGAAAATATCCACTTTAGTATCAATGTATAAAGTGTTTGGAGTTGTAAATAAAATACTTACTATTTTTCTTTTAATTATGTGGTGTTTAGTAGGATTACAAATTCTTTTCCTCCATAAAACGCTCTAAGTGAGAGCTAGTTTGTGGGCCAATTTTCCCCAAAAAGTTAAGCAATTGAAAAACCAATTGTGTACACCCACTACAAAACTTTCACTTTATACTGAAATGTTCAGAGTTATACTCTTTGAGGCTATTGAAGGTAAATACTTTATTCAGATTGTGTGTAAAAGAAGTTTGGTTTTGTGCTTTATTATTTTAATCTCCTTTTTCCTTTTATAAAAGAGGGAATAAAGTAAAAAACATTTGTTATTTTGTCATCGAGGATACAGCTTTGTCAGATTCCAAGAAATTCAACGGTTAAACTTCTCATAGTAACCTTAATTCACTTCCTCTGCACATTTAAGAGGTAAAATTTCTAACATATGACCAGCCATATATGATGATGCCAGTTCACAGACAAGAACGTTAGTCTTTGTGGCTTAGCTCCCTTTTAGCTTTTATTTTTTTCTGTTTTTATTCGCCTGTTCAGTTTTTGCTAATTCTTAGTTCTTGGGTAACTAACTATTTTACTTCTGATTCTTTTTCAATTGTTAATCTTGCAGCAAAATTAACTGCAGTGGAGAAGAATTGCATTGAAAAATAGCATCTTGTGAATACTGATACCAGTTTCTAGAGGTTACTGTCCCTACCAAAAATGAAGCTGTTACTTTTCTGAATTCTAAAACTTACCTTGTAACTGTCCCAATTCATGAAGAAATTGACAGATCCATCTGTCCTTTTCTGAATAACTGCCCAGCCTCCAGGGTCCAGACTGTTCTCACACCATAACTGTACTGGTTCATTGCTGTTTTCAGGTTTGATCATATAAATCCCACTGTTGGAATGCCCAGCTTCTTTGGCTTGTTGACAGTCTTTGAAAGGACCTGTTTGAAAAAAACTGTCTTAAGCTTAAGCTTATTTTTTAAAAATGTACATTTGGGACACAAGTTACATATAACATGTAGTTAGTAGTGTATGTACAAAAAGACTTTTTATTGCAATGCAAGACTTTATCTCAGAGGTGGTAAATATCTGAGATCCCATTTTATTCTTGCTGTTTCCTGCTAGAAAGTATTTACTTTCTCATTTTAACTGCAAATTTAAGACTTCCATGGTAAACATTGCAAAACATCCTTTCCAGCTTGTGGTTAATTTTATAAATTTTGCCTATTTCCCCCACCAACCTTACAAATAGATAACTGTTTTGTTAAACAGGTGGTGCATTTTTTGACTCTTTACATCTGTTATTTTGGTAACTTTTTTTTCTTTATTGTGTATCACAAATTACACCCTGATACTAGATAGGCAAATATTGCAACTTGCATTTCGTAACTACTTTATCCTATATAGCCTTACCAGATGTAGGATGCTGGCTTACTTCTTCCCTATAATGCATACATTTAAATGGTCATAAAGTAAAAAGTAAACTAGAACGCATGAATAGCAGCAGAACTAGAATTTAATTAGAAAACTTTTGTCAAATTCTGCAAACCCTCTGACAGGAACCTTTATAAATCTAATGATTTTTATACTTCCATTTCTTGACAGTTATGATGTATGTGCATGGCTGTTAGCCAGGATAGCATGTGAGCAGTGGACCAGATATTTTTGAACAGATAATAGTGTGTGTTTATTGAGTTTCAAACCTACAGTTATGTAGAAATGCAGCTGCTGACTGTAGCTCTTGAAAGTTCTTTTAGGCTCTGAGTACACCTCTACCCTGATATAACCTGGTCCTCTGGAGCCAAAAAATCTTACTGCACTATAGGTGAGACCACGTTATATCGAACTTGCTTTGGCCCCCCCTGCTCCTTGTCCCCTGACCGCCCCCTCCAGAGATCCCCATCCCTAATCACCCCCAGGACTCCACCCCCTACCCAACCCCCCTGCTCCCTGTCCCCTAACTGCCCTGACCCCTATCTACACCCCCCCGCCCCCTGACAGGCACTCACCAGCAGCAGCGGGAAGCGGAGCAGCCTGGCCCCAGTCCACTCCACTCCTCTAGCTCCCAGCTGCGGTGCTCCGCTTCCCACCACCGGTGAGTGCGGAGAGGTTGGGGAAAGGACATCCCCCCCCACACTCACCTGCGGCGGGAAGCGGAGTGCCACAACTGGGAGCTGGGGGAATGGAGTGGGCTGGGGCCGGGCTGCTCCACTTCCGCCGCTGCCAGTGAGTGCGGTGAGGTTGGGGAAAGGACCACCCTTCCTCCCTCTCCCCCCCCCCGTACACATCTGCGGCGGGAAATGGAGCGCCATGGCCCCAGCCCCAGCCATGTCGCTGGGGGGGTGGGTGTTGGGGAAAGGTCCCACGTTCACCAGCAACACCGGAAGCAGAGCAGCCCGCTCCACTCCGCCAGCTCCCAGCTGCGGCGCTCTGCTTCCCGTTGCAGGTGAATACAAGGGGCATCCTTTTCCCCAACTTCCCCACACTCACCGGTGGCGGGAAGCGGAGCGTCGCGGCTGGGAGCTGACATGCTGATCCACCGGAGCGCTGCTTTACCGCGTTCTGTGCAAACCCGTGTTATATCAGGTCACATTATATCGGGGTAGCGGTGTACTATATTTACAAAACATACTCTCCATTTCTGAAAGATTATCTATGAGCGTTCAGTAGGAAACACTGTCAGCTTACATTTTTGGAGATCCTTGCTATGTTGGTGTGTCCCTCTTAAAAGATTAGAAATCCAGCTATAATTTCTACCTCCACTAAATCCCTTCCCCCACAAAAAAATTAATGTTGTTACTACATCACTATTTATATTGTTTTTGGACTGGTTTTATACCATCTTTGAGTCAGCTATTTCATTATGAACTGGATATGTTCTGATAATGGCTAGCTAGTGATGAATCCCTTAAATTCAACTGATTTGAAAAATCAGTATACTTAACTTTTATATGGACTTATTAACATTCTGTTTAAGGTGTTTGGATACTTTTTTGTTCTGTTTATAGCATAATATAAACATATTAATAAATTATATAAGCTCATGCTACTTATAGAGTAACCATTATTGGGTTACAATTCTGATACTGATTTGAAACAATAAACCTAACCTGCCCAATTAACAGTTTAAACAAATAGCAATATATAGTGATTATCTTTTAACAAATATTTTAAGAAGTGTTTGTTTTTTTCAGTTCTCTTCAATTACTAAGATGCTGGACTAGGTACAACTGTCTTAATTTGATCTCTGCTCTATTTTTGAACAAAAAGATGGATGTGCAATGACTGTCCTTTGGTAACCCACCTGCTAAATTCAGGGAGAATATTCCATGTGTGAGGGCAGTCTGGAAAGAAGCACAATGAAGTTTGTTGATGGTATCCCTTTAATGTTCTTGATTAGTGAAAACCATTTTCACCCTTAACTCCATCTTAATGGAAGGTCTTTATCTGTTTCTTTAAAGACTTGTGAGTAGTAGTCTGATATTAGATGTGGAAATGTGTAATCAACCAGGATATCCATAGAACTAGTCCACATCTGTTACAAGTTGATATGGAACTTGAATCACCATGCAGCTTGAAGTTCTGGGCAAATAGAACCATGACTTATTTATTAAAGGTCTCTGAGATTTCATTCTTTATTAGCAAGTCATTGTGGCCTATAATTCTCCAGAGTCATGCAGTTTAGGAGTCCTGGTTATTAAAAGCTTACCCAGTTATACTTGTAACTATCTTAAGTCATGACTTAAGGAAAAGAATAATAACCTGGTAACAGCTCAGAGTGCTTAGAAACGCCACTGGAACGTAGGTGGCAATTCTGACTGAGCACTTTGGCAAATGTTGATGGCAGTAACAGCTACAAGAAGTGCTACAGGAATTGAGTCATGATTTCTATAAATTGTGTTGGTGTACTATCAAGCTAGTGGAATGGGGAGCTTTCTGTAAAGTGCCTAGCACAATTTGATGCTGTATTAAAAAAATAGTGTGGCTCCATAATAAATGTTGTTCTAAAACAACTTCTTGATTATAAAAGATGAGAAAGCAGAAAAATAGCAAAACTTTATAATGTAGATTGAAATATTGAGAACAGTTGAACAGATCTACTACTATGGCTGTAATACTATGTTCTGTGCAGGGGAAAGGAATCTAGGACTCTTATTTCCAGGACCATTAGAGAGCAAAGCAGATGGTACTGCTGTTTTGATTCACTGCTAAGTAATGGAAGGTCGCAATCATCTGTTTACATAGTAGTTTTTGATCATTGCTAAAATTCAGCTGGCATTAGTCTCCCAGGATGCAATTTGTTTAAATTTTGATCCTTAAAATTGTAGACACTGCTGATGTAAACTGTTGAAGTGGTAGAAGAGGTTTCAAAGTTATGTTCTAGAATGAAGGAGTGAATAAATCCAACAAATCCTTTAGTTTTGATTAATTATCTTACATCACTTTCTAGGGACAGATAAATCCTTTGATATATCATGGCATAGGAACTATGATCCATTTTTCTGTAGTTGTTCATTGGAAATACTGAGATTTGTGACTTGATAAAATAGTTTGCGCTGTGTTGAAGTAAAGAGGTGTTGTTTTTATGCTAATGAAAGGAATAACGTATCAAATATACAGTGTCCCTATTAGGACTTCATCTGTATGGTCATCCTTATGAGAAGTCTAGTTGGGATAATGATAGTACCTGAACATAAATTGTATCTTCCTTCTTCGACAGATTTTTCTCTCTCCACCAAATTCTGTCCAGTTACTAAAGTTAGATGCTGGTGTAACTGAGAACATGGTATGGCCCCTTGTGTCTCATAGTCATAGCTGTTTACTGAAAAACCAAGTTTTAATACTACTTACTGTCACCCAAATACAGAAATCAGAGTGGTTTTCACATCAACAAAATTAACTAAGTTCTAATTAGCTATTCTTATTATCGTTGATGTCATAGCCAGAAAGAAAGGTTTACTATTTCCTCTTGAAAGCTTACCATACAATTTCTTTAACAGCTTTTGGTTTTTAAGAATGAAATATTAACATGAACAGAGACCATAGCTTTGGAATTTTGTTAAATATGTGAGAACAAAGGAGAGCAGATCTATTTCACAAAACGACACCTAGTCTTTTAGCACTTACAACATATGCATTCAAATTTTAAGATCTTAAGAGCATAGGACCCATATCTTATTTGTTTGCTTGGGTGCTGTTGGTAATTTGCACTTTTTGAGATCATGTCCTAAATTTTTACTATTACAATACCAAAATTGCATTCTATGTATATGATGATTTAGCAAATCTGATGGTTGATCTCTAGTGCATGACATTTTGACATATGTTAGGTGGTGAAAAAGGAAAATGATGATGGGATATTACTGTTTTCTTAGGATGGAATATAACTTTAAAAAAAAACAACTGATGCTCGATTTGAGTGGAACAGATGGCTGATGCCCTAATGTGGATTGTCCAGAGACTTTGTTATTGCTGAGCGATTGCAATTTTTACTTGCATTTCTTTAATAAGTATTTTAGAGACATTAAAGGAGAATCCAAAAATCAAAGAAATAAAAACTAACTAACTAAAAAATATGATTATAGAAGAAAGATGTGTGAGAGGCCCTTAATGTTCACTTGTCTTGTATGAAACACTGAAGTACAGATGAGGTATTATCCCTTGTGTGAATAATGACAACTATAGTTAAATGTGCCTATACATTTCCATACTAAATACTTTTATGATTTGCTCATAACTTTCTCAATTTTTCACTTTTCCGGCTGTTATTTTCCAAGTCTGGTCTGTAACTGAAGTTGAGCTTTTTGGTTAGTTGGTTGTTTTTTGTTTTGGGGGAGTGTGGCGTTTGAGCAAAAATGATTCAACCATTTTTGAGTAGGAGAACAATAGGGAAAAACACTTCATACTTTAAAAAAAAACAACTGGAAATAAGGCATAAACTTTTAACAGTGAGAGTAATTGTTCCAATGATTAATTTGCCAAGGGTCATAATGGATTCTCCAGTACTTACAATTTTTAAATCAAGAGTGGGTGTTTGTCTAAAAGATATGCTCTAGGAATTATTTTGGGAGAGTTCTATGGCCTGTGCTATACAGGAGGTCAGGCTAGATGATCGCCATATCCCTTCTGGCCTTAGAATCTATGAAACTCAGTGTTTTGAGGCTTTTATTAAAACCGCACTGACTCCAAAACTCGGGAGTAGACAGTTGAAATTGGGCAGAGACTGTTCTTGAGGAGGAAAGATGCTTTTGACATTCCACTGAAAATTGGTTATGAGCAGTTGAAGATTGTAGTTTACACACGTGTGGTAGGTTTTAATTACTTTCAACCAACAATAACTTGAAAAAATATTTTCTCTGTAGAAATTAAACTAAGTACTTAAGATAAGGAAATAAGAGAACGTAAGTACTTAAAATAAGTTTGTTTTGCACAGACATAAGGATCCTCATACCCAGACCAAGTTATGAACTGGGACCAAATGTATGAATTTGTTTTGATAAAGTAGTTGCAAATATAAACAGTTTAATTGCCGGTCAGAACAGTTTTTTTTATTTTAAATTAATTGTCCTGCATGCAGCTTTCCTCTTCCCTTTAGTAAGTTATTTAAAATTAACTGTTGCATGATTTCCTTACATGCTGTGTAGCCCAACTTATTCACTAAGGTTCAGATTCAGAAAGTTACTTAAGCATGTGCCCATTTTAAGAATGAAAGTGGCTGCACTGAAGTTTAAAATTAAAGATTAAGCATATTGCTTAATTGGCACCTGAGTGCCTGACCTGTTCCCATTGAGTTAGGATTCTTCAATGAAGCTTAAATCGCTTCTTATTTTTGTGTTAGGAATTGAATATACAACTGAGGTTTATGTAATTAATTTATGAGTTCATAATTTTGCATTTACATATGCATCTTGCATTTGTATAGAAAACACTTTTTTCCCCTCTAGGAACTTGTCTTCTGTGGGGTTCATTTCTCTAATATTTTCACCTCAGTGTAAAAAAATAGTTTTCCCAATGTGCTATGTATTTTCTTTCCGACCCACAATTAAAGATACTAATACATGTTTTGTGTAAACTGTTTTCTGCAGTTGTAGCTTAGTGATTCATTAGTACTTGAGAAGAACAGTTGTTTCAAATATAATGAGAAAAAAATATGCTATAACATATCCAGAAGACAGTTTTACCTTTCATATGTATAATCTTTTCTTCATTTTAATAACATTTATCTGATGAGGACAGCCTTATTGGGTTTTGTTCGTCTTATTTGGCAGTCTCAGTTTGTAAATTTTCTGCATAATCTTCTAAACTATCACCCCCCCTTGCTGTTTTTCACTTTTCCTATTATTTTACAGCCCTTTTCTCTTTCGCACTGCTTTATCACACGGTACCTTAATTACAGGAAACAGAGAGGACTAGGAATAGCTTTGTAATTTATTGTATACTGGTTTTTATTTTAACTTTTCATGATCTACATTTTACCAGCTTTGGAACTACTCAATCCATTTTCTCCCACCTCTGTACAAAATGCACATTCTTAAAATTTCCGGACCTCAGTACTGAAAGAAAACACACAGCAAATGAACCCATTAATGTTAGAATAAGTTGACTGAGATTCCTTTAACTTAGTTTCCAGAAATGTGTAGAGGAAAGAGGAGACTTTTTGATAAACGTTTTACAGATAACATTTGTTTGTGCTGTTGCTTTTCCTCATATGTACATACCTATCTGTTTATAATTATAAAACTGAGGGAATGGGTATCTGGGGAAACAATAAATCATGATGTAGTTTTGTTTGAAGGTTGTTTTTTTAAAGAGAATTCTGCTGTTGCTGTCTGACTAGACATTAACATAGCTTTTTTTTAATATTAGCTGTGTTTCCTTTCTGCCACTTACAGGTGATTAAGTTCTCATGACATCTGGCATTTCAGTTGTACTCTGGGCTAACTTTTCCCCAGATCCCTAAATAGTCCCTCTTTTTATCAACAGCAGGTTGGTTGTAGTGTATGCAGAATAACCATGATAAATGTGTTTTCACCCTCAGGAACACTGCTGAATGTCCAGCTGAGTCTAAAACCCAGTGCAGAACATTATGCTATGTAAGCTCATAAAAGGCAAGAAAAAAGATGGTTACTTGGAAAGCATGGACTAAAAAAAAAGATAATCCAAACTTTCAGGATTGAGCAGAATAAATTATGACCGTTTGTGATGCAGTTGGAAATAATTCTGTGAAGTATTTTTAATAACCAGGGTGCATAAAATCAATTATTTTTTAATTTAAATCGGATTTTTGAGGATAAATAGTTAAAGATAGTTTTAAATAAGATACATTATAGCTCAAAGGTATCTCATCATGGAGTAGGGATTATAAATTCTAATTCTATAGTATGAGACAATATATTCATGTAATGTTTAAGAAAAGATTTGTAAATGAGTTCCAATAGTTCATGAATTAGGGATCCAATCTTCTGGGGTTCCACAGGCTTCTGTATAGATTTAGGTTAATCTTTCTATCTACCCAATGGGACTCAGTGCTCAGTCTAGAAGAAACCATCAGAGATGCTTAGTTTTGCAGTTCTCAAACTGTGGATTTGTCTCTCCAGAGGTAATATGCTTGTTAACAGCAAAAACAAAATTAAATAAATAATATGTAGAGGTGAGAAATAAGACCTCAATTCTATTGTCCCTCTGCAAATTTGTGTACACAGAGTCAATCCCTCACCTCTCTATAAAAGTGCAACATTTCAAAAAGTTCAATGAATAGAAGATTGTTGAGGGACAGAATAGATCTGGACAAGGAGAAGAAGTCTGGAGATAAATGTGAGAAGCGAGGGACATATGCTTGTTTTGTTAAAATATTATATATTTGCTGTTGAAGAAAAAAATCCAAAATACTTAACGTTATTGTTGTTTTAGTTAAATAAAACAAATTAAATGTCTGGTGATGTTTTCCTACTAATACAGCTTGGCAAGAAAATCCTCCAAATATTAATGATTAGCCTGTTGAATTGGAAATAGTTCATCTCCCAATGACTTCATAAATATCTGCTTCAGTTATTTTTGGTAAATGAAATAACCAAATAATCATTCATTTTCTGATATAGCTGTAAAACTAATCTGAAAAGTTTTCAAAATAAATCACGGTTTAAAAATGTATAGTGTGTACCTTCTAAAAATGAAACCTACATCTGTCTCGGAGTTGTGAAGAATATGAATTAAGAATTATGAACTAACAAGAATGCACTTTATGTAGAAATCCATGATTAAATAGAGTCTTCCTGACTCATGATTTAAATCAAATCCACCCCTATTAATAACGTGTCTAGGAATCCTGCTGGAGTTCCAGTAACCCCCAGATTAAATGCATTTTTCTTTCATTGTCACTGGTATTTTTAATACTTTGTGAATCTATATAATTGGGTGAAGTAGGACAGTGAACTGAAAACATTCAGTGAATCTCCTAAATGTGTTCTCATGATATTTTAATAAAGAAAACAAATGCAATATTATCTTTCTCTCCTGGAAAAAATGTTGTTTTTCATTTTAAATATCTATGGTTGGGATTTTTAAAAGAGCCTAAATGAGTTAGGCATCTAACTTCAATTTTTGTGGGAGTTGGTCGTCTTACTATCCTAGGTTCCTTTGAAATTCTCAGCCTAAAGACTACAAAGTTGTTTAGAGGATCATTGTGACATTAAATTGTCCTGCTATCATAAAGTCAGAATCTGCCGAGTGTTGAGAATTCATTGAGGTTGGAAACACAACAGTGCAATAATGCATAGTGAGTGTAAGTAGAACTGGTGAGTACAGCAAACATTGCTAGCTGCATTTACTTCCAGGGAGTTTCTCTTTTCTTTGCTGTTCACAAAATTCTAATGCAACTTGTGGGACAATAATGTTCTAGAAAAGCAATAAGTAAGTATCAAACAATGTTTGCAGAAATCAAATTTTGTTTCCAACTTATGCTCATCCAGTCTGGAAGTAAAAGTAGTTCTCTACAACCCTGTAACCAGTGAGACTTACCTACACAGCTTGAATTTCAAATATTAAATACTTGCAGCAAAGTTCTCATATGTTATCTATAGGTCAAGAATTAGTCATAGAAATTATTTGACAAATACATTTGAGAATCTACAACTGCTGTCAACCTATTTATCATCAGAAGAGGTTGAATTTGCTGAATAAATTATTCATTTTGAATTATTCATTCCACTCTAGTTATAAGTAAGCATTGTAAGAAGGTTGCCTATTTGTTTACATGACATTCTCTTTATTTTGGACATAATATTAATCAACTCACCTTCATTGATTAAAGTTAGCGGTGGTATCCTGAAAGGACTTTTTGTAGGAGAAGTAGCTGGATCAGGTGGTGGCCTTATGTCTCTGTCTCTAGGATAACTTGGGTCCCTCTGTATCTCGTTACCTCCCAAAAGGCTGGGAGTATAGTGCTGGCTGTTAGGAATGTGCTGTGGCACCACCTGAACAAGAGGTGGAGATCCGTCGGTGTCCTGTCGTGACAGTATCTGCAAGCACTGCTCTTCCAATAAAGAGATAATCACAGACTGATTATTTACAAGATCAGTTAATGCTGCATATTTTATTTCAAGCTCCCGGTATCGTGTTGCCATCTTCAACATTTCTGTTGTAACATTGAGGATTTTGTTTTCCAGTTGGGAAAGCTCAAGTGAATTATCACGCTTTCGGATTATCTCATGCAAGAGCTGCATGTAGAGCTGAGTGACTCTGGAATTCATGTTACGACTTTCTTTTCTCAGCAGTTTTACCTCATTCACAATATTTCCATCCACATCCACCACTAGCTGCAAGATATCAATCTCCCGCTTCTGCTTGGACAATACTTCTTTGAGGTTCTCTATGTCCATCCTTGTGATTTCATCTTTTCTGTTATCTGCTCCTACTCCTTTGGTGTTTACACAAATTGGCCCTGTTATTTTTTGTTCAGGAACCAAGAACGTATAACCACATTTTTTTCCTTCCTCTCCACCATCTGTTGAACGAGGGTGCCTCTCCGGGGACATTTTATTGAGTTTAGACTTTTCTGTGCAGTGTCCTATAGACAGTAGTAGGAATAATAGCACACCCAAAGTCCATGTAGATCTCTCCATTTTAAGATGAATGTGATGGCTTTCAGAAGACTAATAATTGGATAAATAGAAAGAAAGTTAATAATTAATCAGAATCCAGTTTTAAGACCTTACTTTATATCAAGCAACATATCATGGAAGAGCACAAATTTTTACTTTATGACACAAATGCAACTGAGACTTCTCAGTGTGGCCAGTATCTACAGCAGAGATTTTCTTATGTTAAATTTTAATTATCACAAAAATTCTTATTTATTTGGAATTACACTACATTGTACAACTTGTCTCCTTTCTTGAAGCATCAAGACCTGAAAGATGTCAAGCAATAGACATTTTAGCTTTAATTTGAATGAATACATTTTCAGAAAACAAGCTCCAATGTATTCAGATAACAAAGTAGTTCTTTGATCATAAGCTTGGCTACATAAGTTTATAAATATTAAAATAAAAAGGGAAATATTGTAATTACTTTTGTAGCCAAAAAAAAAAAAAGCAAACCCTGATTTGGGCTTTCCAGAAAATCAGAGGTTGAAACAATTTTTGTAATTTGCATAATATTAGCCTTAGTTCTACATATTTTTATAGTTATGTCTACAGCTAGATTTACAACTAGTGGCTTTGGAGAGCTCCCTAACATGGTTGTCATAATTTTACTTTTAAAAAAACATATTCAAGTAAATTTGGTTTGTAAGAAAAGGTAATGATAGGGTTAGCTGTGAGATCATATGCCCTGACCTGATGAAAATGTGATTATCTTTTTTCATATATGAATGAAAACAAGTAAGTGATGGTCTTTGTTTTTGTCTGGGATCATTTGATGTTTAATATTGACCACTACACATTAGGGAACGTTGAGTGCCTGCCAGCAGGGTCTACATGAGCCAGTTAGCGTGCAACATGTTGGTTCACTTAAGAATTCATACCCCTCAGGTGCACATTACTGCACCTTGTGGACAAGCCCATCATTTTAATGGCAATTCTGATTTAAACAGTTCATTAGCAAAGCATGTTTGCCTTTTGTGACTTTTTCTCCTAAAAGTTTGATTTCTACTCTAAGATATAATAAAACAAACACACCGCAAAACTACAAGTCATGATTGTATGAAGCGTGATAAAAGTTGGGGGAACCACTTCCCACAAATTGTTCTGTACTTAAATTATATTTTCTTCAGCAGGTTAATATTTACCTTTCACAAAACACACAAGGTGGTTAATGGACTACATTCTGGTAGAAATGAAGAAGCAATAGGAGTATTTGTTAAAGTTATGCATGTTTTTAGGTGTCCTAAAGAGTATTAAGGGACTTTTATTACCAATCATTTAAAAAAAAAGTCTTTAATAAACTGTCCTTTTTTCCTAACATCTTTATGATAAGTTTGCCATTATTCCAGATAACTTGTAAAGAAGCAACCCATTAATCTGTAAAAATGTCAAACATGCTTTATCAGCTATAACTGTTATACTCTTTTAAACATATGACACATTAAAATAATGTGTTTGCTTAAATTGTTATGTAGAGAAGTAAGACTGCATTGAAAAATCTGAAGACTATTGATTAAAATTTCCCATTTCTCTTTTTTTTGGTATTTGAGGTTATAAATAGCGAGTGGTATTCAGACCCAGAATAAATTAACTATTTTTTATCATTATCTTTGACTAATTGACTTGTGGAAAGGTGGTGGCTTTGGAGTTGATTTACTTTTCTCAGGGAGATTTCTCTCTCTCTCTCCCCCCTTTTCTCTCAGCTATGGGTGGAGCTGAAATTAATCTTTCTCTCCTCCTCAGCCTAATATTAGCAGATTGTACACAATACTGCACAATGGTCTCTGTGTGGCTTACCAAGAGCAGCAGAGTAAAACTGAGTAGAAGTTCATTGGTTTCATGCTGCACTTGCCACTTTTGCACAAACGCTTTGTGCAGAAGTATCAGCCCAGACACAATCCTCCTCTTCAGGAGGGAAATTGGTGAGTACCCTATGGTACAGGGGTACTTGGTACAATGGATACTCCACTCATCTCCATTTTCACTGGGGGCAGTCCCTAAATGGAAACAACTGTTCCGCACCCACAACAGGACTGGCAAAGTCCGGAGAGAGAAAGAGACAAACTCCTCACCTATAAAAAATGCCCTTTAGCCTAAAGGAAGTACACTGGGCTGGGATTCAAGTGGCCACAAGTTCTTGTCTTACCTATGCTACTCACTGGTGTTCGGGTTGCAAAATGTACAAAACTCTTGATACCCCTGTTTTAGTAGGGAAGGGGAAAGATAGACAAGTATAACTTCCTCCACTCATTTGATTTTACAGATGGGGGTGGTAAATGAGATGTTGCACAAAATCACTTCTGGTAATTGTGGAAAGAGAAACCAGATCTCTAAGCTGACAGACCCAAATATTGTTCACTTAAACACACTTCCTTTCAAAGTAAAAATGCCAAATCTTTGTCCTGTTTGTAACCACTACTCTAGTCATTAGACCGCATGTCCCACCCACAGCCCAGAATTAAACCTAGGAATCTTGAATCCCAACATTCTGTTGCTGTCTAGCAAATAGCTGTGTGAACTACTGGTAAATTGTCAGGTTCCCCTCTATGATCTGGCCATATACAGGATGTCTATTTCTGCTGTCAATTACTCTTTTAGCTTAAGTTGTAGAGATCTGTGCTATATATCTGAAGGTCCTGGTTTCAAAAACTGTTGATGACTTATGCAGGAAAACATAATATGTGGTCATATAATTAAAAGGTCACAATGTATTTGAACAAGGTGTCAGAATTCAGGTTGCCATTAGTAATCTTAATTCTGGCATTTCCTAATTTGTGAGTAATTGATTTTGCAAATTTCACATTTTTTTAACGTTTTCATATTGATTTAACAATCAAGACCTTTAGTGTTTAACCAGAATGTTGAATATTTACACGGTTTTTTTGTTTTAACCAGCAAGAAAGTATTATGACATATATTTCTAGTCTTTTTTTCTTTTATTGGATTACTAGACTGCCAGAGCTAAATGTTATTTTTCAAACAAATTGCCACTGTTAAGACATTTGTAGTGAAAATGTAATTGAAATAATGTAAATTTTTATATTCCTGCATATTTCACAATTTATACACAGTAACAAGTGATTGTCAATAACAAAACATTTAAAGAGAAAATACACCATTTTAAATACTTTTTCCAGAAGCGGAATTTGTGTGGGTGTTTTGTTAAATATATAAATAACTGATAAAGGTACACTGTCTGAAGTCAGTAGACAACAGCAACGTTTTTTGTCATGCCATATTTCAGGACAAGTTATAGGGTAGTCCTAGTGAAAAGGACTAAGGTCAGATAGGAAGAGTTATGCTACACATTTGTGTAGTCTAATCCATATGACGGTAATCCCCCTCCCTCACATGTGTAATATACTTAGCCAATTGTGCAGTGCTTAGTGTTGGAAGTTCAAGGTAAACTTTCAGGTGAGTCATGGTAAAAATATCAGAAATCAGAGCCATTTTCTGGAATATACTGTACTTCTCAACAGATCCTGGACCAATTGAACTAATCCAAACTAAATTTGTAATCCCAACCTGGCTCTCCCAACTCTCTTTAAAAATGAATGTTTATAACTGTGGTGAAGGAGACATTAAAAATATGAACTCAATAAAAAACTATGTTCTGGTCCTTTGTTTTCATACCGCCATTTCAAAAAGTCTTGTAAATATTTTTTTAAAATATGAATATTATGGAATCCATGATTGTCACAAAGACGCAACCTAAGTAACGGTTTTAAAATTATTGAACAAATGGAAATAAAATTGATATGCTGTAGTTTTTCTCTGAAATACAAGTAATATAATTTCTTAAAAGCAAATGTACTGCAATAAAGCACCTAGTCCATTCAGATATTCTGCTGTAGTCTACTTTTGTATATTCTTTTAATGAGCTAATTACATATATAGGTCTCTATCCTGTATACACACATACATTACTCATCATATGAGTAAAGTTACAAACATACCTAAGTGTTTTTAGGATTGGGGCCATAGACATTCTGTCTGACCATAAGAGGTATTAAATGGTCTAAAATGGAATAACCAAAACAACAGTTGCTCAAGCTGTGTCTTAGAACTCCAAAATAAACAAATGTTTCAACCTTCTGCTGTGTGGACAGCTGGTCTGAAACTAAGATGTGCCTATAGACATGCAAAGATGAGTTCCTTCTGAGACACAGACTTCGTTGTTAACTTGTGTGCTGTCACAGAAGCTTCCAACTGTGAAAACTTTGGCTCCCCTATGTGTGTGGTATTCAGCAGTTCAATACAGATGTTGACTGACACAGCTGGGGTTCCTAATAAGGTTGTAATAAAGAGTTCTTCTTCATGTGGCTCTGCATATTCACTCGCCAAATGGTAGAACCTTCTCCAAGCAGTGCCCATTAAAGTGCATGTGCGCCCCATCCTTTCTGCTCCCCTCAGCCTTTCTGAACATTCTGAGGACGAGGCTATACAAGGGGACCCTGTAACACATCCCGCTTCCCGCAGCCCCCATTGGCCTGGCGTGGCGAACCGTGGCCAGTGGGAGCCGCAATCGGCAGAACCTGCGGACGCGGCAGGTAAACAAACCGGCCCGGCCCACCAGGGTGCTTACCCTGACGGGCCACATGTCAAAGGTTGCTGATCCCTGCTCTTTCACCTCAGTTCCTTCCAACCTCTGCACCAGACAGAAGTGAACTGCTTCAGTCTGTTTGGATCTGGGGATTTTCTTTATTGATAGTGCTTTTGGTAGCTTTTAGTTGTTAGTGTATCATTTTAGTTTAAGTATAGTAATAAGTGTAGGCAGTTTAGTATAGTTGGTAGGCTTGCTTCTGTGTAATAGTGGAACCAAAGAAGAAGCCAGGGGTTTAAGAGATGTGCTTCATACACAGCTGTCTTCCTGGTGTAAGATGACCACTTCAGGTGCTTGACGTGCCTGGGCGAAGGCCATACTTCTGGGTATTCATTTTCAGGACTTTCACATCCAGAGAGGCACAATGAACTGCAAGTGCTTCTACTTAAAGAAGTTCTAACTGCTAAATCTTGTTTTGAACGATTGCTTAATCCAAAGTCCTGAGGCCAGTTTCTGCTTCTGTGGCTTCCTCTAGCAAGACTAAGCTTCCTAAAGGTTTCAGGTCATTCTGATCTTCACTGGTTCTGGTTCAGGATCCTTCTGTTAAAGCTGTCAAGGCTTCAAAGGCACTGTTGGTGGGAAAAGAGCATCTGCCTGCTAAGGATCGTAGAGCCATGTTATCGGCTCCAGCTGTAGTGATTCCAAGGACGAATGTGAGGGAGAAGATAGCCACTGTTAGCAGTATCAGACCCGATACATCAGACTTATAGAATCCATCCAATTCCATGGCCTTTGAGGTTCCAACTCTGAAATCCAAGTTGGTTCTGGGTTTAGCTTTGAAGACTAGAGATGTGGAGCTGAGTATTTCTCCAGATCTGGTACTCTCCAGGTTTATGGGATTGGTTCTGTCCTCCACTCCTGTTCAGGGACCATCCTCTGATCCAAAGAGGTCTTTTACTGTGGTGGCTGATATGCACCATTCCGTCTCTGAATATTTCTCTGATCTGACTGAGGGGCAGTTGATAAGGAAGAGACTTCCTTCATCTGCTCTGCCATCTGTATCCATTTCTCATGAAGAGAAGAGCAGAGGAGATTTAGTTTTTCCTCTGAATCCATCTATGCCGCCTCATCCTGAGACTCCTACAGAGTCATCAAGGAAGATCTTTTTCTCACCTTTTATTTCTCTTCGCGTTCCAGGTCTGATGCTGTAGCTGGTGCAGTCCATAGTGGATCCAAGATCGGATCCTTATTTAGAGGAAGAATTAAGAGATCTGATTCATCCCAATTCATGTTTACTCAGCCAGGATTCCCCGACTCCTTTGTTGCCCCTTCTAAAGGTATGTTTCCTGTTGTAGAGACTGGCAGTCCTGGACTCCACAGCCCTATTGTGTTCCACCAAAGGAATTTTTGAATCATTCTTCTTATGGATTGGGAGACAAAGTTTCATCTGATAAGGATCCAGTAGCTCAGAAATCTCTGGATCCGATTGCACTGGGACTGTCTGCAGCTCAGAAAGTTGTGCCTGATACACTATCTGAAGAGGAAGATGTAGAGAGAGCTCCTCTTTTTGAACCAGAACAAATGGATACTGACTTTGACCCCAGTTTATCACCAGATGAACATGTGGGTGTGGCTTCTGCTTCTTCCCCTTCTGAACACATTTTACAGTTCTATGACCTGATGGATCAGATGGTATCCACATTAAGCCTGTTTTTGGTGTCTGTGGAAGAAACCTCCCATATGGTATTCAACATTCTTGGGGCTACCTCAAGAAATAGATCGTCATACCAATTCTGGTTGGTCCTTCACAGCCTGCTAAGACTGTTTGTTTGAACAACTCCTGCTTTTTGCCATAACCTTTGTCCACTTTTTTTGAAAAGAGGATCAGCTACCCCATGATGGGATTTTCTTAGTTCCATACATATCCTGTGCCTAATTTGCTGGTGGTGGCTGCTCCCAATTAAGAGGCGTAGGTCCAGCCAAGCCCACTCCACTCCCGCTGACACAGAGGGAAAGACGATTGATGTACTTGGGGGAGATTTTTTTTCCTCTCTCTTCTCTCAGTATTAGGATGGCTAGTTATCAGGCAGTGATGACCCATTATTGGTTCTATCCATGAGAAAAGATGGCTGTGTTTGTCCAAGATGATAAAAGAAGGCACATGAATGCTATTTTCACAGCAGGACAATGTGGCAAAGCATGGTCTAAGGGCTTTGTTTGATGCTTTGGACTCTTCCGCCAGAGCATTAGCATCCACAGTTACCTTGAGGAGCATGCTTGGCTGCATTCTTCTTCCCTTGTTGTGAACACAAGAATTAAAGTGGAAGATCTGCCCTTTGAAAGAGGTGGTCTTTTTCCGCAACAAAACAACTGAACTATTGGAAAAATTGAAGGAAACTAGATCCACTGCACAGTCACTGGGTCTTTATCCCTATGTTAGAAAGAATCCTTCTATGCCTTCTTTCTGCTATCAGACAGTTTTACCTTCATTCTTATTTTTCCTCAAGTCACAGCTGTCAGCAGTACTATCAGCAAGCTACATCTTCATCCCAGAGTCAGCATAAAAAAGAGGTCTGAAGATCCAGACTCAAGATGAAACAACCTGCTCCCTCCTCTTTGTCTTCATTGAATGCCAGGCATTGGTTTTGATGTGAGGATTGAGAGTCATGGACCAATTAGCAAGCATCTATCCTTTCCTTTATTTGGAGACCGGCTATCCCAATTCATCAACAAATGGAGACTTATTACATAGGACAAGTGGGTCCTAGAAATTATAGAGAAGGGCTGTGTCATTCAGTTCAGAAAAATTACCCCCTTTCAATTTCCCTTCTCCTACCCTTTTCAGGGAACCTTCTCACAAGGCTATTCTACTTTTGGAAGTACAAAAGTTGCTCCTGATGTGAACTATCAAGAAGATACCCAAACATCTGTAGGGTCAGGGTTTTTGTGCCAGGTACTTCCCAGTAGAGAAGAAAGGGGGGTGTTTCCATCCCATTTTAGAAAATTGAATAGATACATTTAGAATATTTGATTTCTTATGTTAACTCAGCCTCCATTATACCCTCACTTGCAATTATGGATTGATTCTCAACTCTCAATTTAAAGAATGCATATTTTCATATTTCTGTCCAATAAGTCCTTCCCTTTGAGCTGTCCACTGTGCAAAGAATCTTTACTAAGTGCCTTACTCTGGCAGCAGCACATCTGAAGAAATATAGTATTTTTGTTTACTCATATTTGGATGATTAGTTGCTGAAGGCTGCTGCATGCAAGGGTCTATTTCTTTACATCAGTTTTATAAACTCCCTCCTTTTGGATCTGGGTTTGCTTCTGAATGTCAAAAAATTGAATCTCTGACTAACCCAGAGAATTCTTTTAATAGGTTCTGTATTGGACTTGGTAGTAGGGAAAGCTTTTCTCCCAGAGGACAGTTTTCTGAAAATAGTGCAGTCTGTTTTGGAAATATGAACTTGTCAAACCCAGAAAGTGATCTGCCTGGGTCTCATTGGTTCGATGGCATGGCTACTACCACTTATGTAATTCTGTTTGCTGACCCCAGAATGAGGTTGATGCAGCACTGGATATCTCAAGCCTAGAAACACAATCTAGACAGACTTCAGATTTTGTCACCATGCCTCAAGATGTTCTAAATTTGTTGAGGAGGTGGATGGACAGATCAAATGTTCTCGGAGATGATCTGTTCAATCCCCCTTCACCAGTAGTCACCATAACTTCAGATCTTTAAACAGATGGGGAGCACATTTAGGTCGTCTTACAATTCGCGTATACTGGACTTTTCGGAAAACCAGCTTGCTTATAAATGTGTTGGAGTGAACAACCCTTCATTTGACTCTCAAATATTTCCTTCCTCATATAGAGGGGAAGGTTGTTCAGGTATAGTGATTGACAATGCAACTGTGATGTGCTACATCTAACAAACAAGGAGGTGCTTACTTCTTCCAATTATGTGCCAAAGCAGTCAAATTATGGGACTGGTCTATCTGGTGGCCCTGTATTTAGCAAGGTAGGGCAATGTGCTGGTAGATAATCTCAGCAGGGACAGTTCTCAGATGCACAAGTGGTCCCTAAAGGTCCAAATAGTGCAAGACATTTTCTCCAGTTGGGGTTGCCCCTACATAGATCAGTTTGCTACAAGGTTCAGCCAAAATTGTTCTCTCTTCTGTTTAAAGGCAGGAAAGGACAGTCATTCCACCTCACACGTCGTCTTTCTGCATTAGGGAATGGGGCCTTCTGTATACTTTCCCCTGCCCCTTTCCATTAATTCAGAAAGCAGCAAAGAAGATTTGTCGGGTCAGGACAGCATGAATTATGCTGATTGATCCAGCTTGACCAAGCCAGCATTGATTTGCTTCAGCTGGCAGACAGAGTTTGCATGCATCTCCCTCTGTCTCCAGATCTCTTGTTCCAGCAACAAGGGCAATTCTGTTATCTGGATCCTCAGCCTCTTAATTTGGCTATCGGACTTTGATTAATCTTGAACAGCCCTGTTCTTCATTAGTGCAGAATGTACTGCTCAGTTCTAGAAAAGTGTCTGCTAGAAAGTGTTACTTTTAACACTGTCTAGATTTGTTGCCTGGATGCAGGGAAATAGGATTCTCTAGTCCAGCTTTCATTCCCTGTAATTTGGAGTAATGGACTTAAAATCTGAAGTTATCCAGTTGTTCTTTAAAAGTTCACCTGGCAGCTATCTCAACTTAACCATATTTTTGTTGATGGTAGATTGCTTTTTGTGCATAGTATAAGTAAAAGGTTTATGAAGGGGTTATCTAACATGAAATCCCCTTTTGAACCCTTAGCAGAGTATTCATTCTTTTATTTATCTATTAAAACAATATTCATTATTCATGAGCCAGAAGGGTGAGCAAATTGCATGTCCTAATGGTTGATCAGCCATTTACAGTTTTTCATAAAGTTAAGGTGGTTCTTAGACCTGATCCCACATTTTTTACCAAAAATGATTTCATATTAATAAAAAAACTAAATTTACCAGTATTTTCCCCAAATCCATGCCCTAATAAAGGGAAATCTGTGTTACCTGCTTCAGATTCTCGAAGGGTTCTTGCATATTATTTAAATAGAACTAAGAGTTTTAGGAAATCATCTAGATTGATTTTGTCAAGAATCATATGGGTCACTCTGATCAGACTATTTCCAGGTGGTTTAAACAATGCATCATTGAATGTTACAAGTTAGCAGAAATTCCTGTGCCTATTGTTGTAGGGTCTCAGTCTACTAGAGCTGTAGCAGCATTTCTTGTTTGTGTTAAACATGTTCCTATTGGAGAAATTTGCAAGCTTGCTACTTGGAAGTCAGTACATACATACGTGCTCTCAATGTAGCTTTGAAAGGTGATGCCAAATTTGGTAGAGCATTGCCTCGGTCATTATTTAATTAGTTCGAGTGATTGCTCATGTGTATTCCACAGTAGGTGTGCGTGCTCGCCACATTGCACCAGTGTCGGAAGTTTTTCCCCTAGCAGTACCCGTACGGGAGCGCCCCTAGCAATCCCTGGAGTGTGGAGTGGCGCCTCCATGGTGCAGTATAAGGGGCGCTGCGCGCTCCCCACACCCTTAGTTCCTTCTTGCCGCCAGTGAAGGTGCTTCGGAACTGCTTTGCTATAGCTCGTCCCCAGAACTCTTGTTCATTCGGTGTATGTGACCTGTAGTTAGTACTCAATTAGGTTTAGTTTAGTTTAGTTGGTGTACCCGGCCGGGGCATGCCCTGCGCCCCGGGTTTTAAGTGGTGCGACACTTGTAGGCGTCCGATGCCAGTGAGTGATCTGCACGCGGACTGTTTACGCTGTTTGGGTGAAACTCATCTCAGTGATCATTGTAAGATTTGCAAGTTGTTTAAGCCTTGGACTGAGAGAGAGAGACATTAGACTCCGGGCGATCTTCATGGAGTTGGCATTGACCCCCAACTCCGACACGCCACTCCGAGTCGGCACCGGGCACCGCGATGTCGGTGCCCAGCGACCCCCTGGCACCATCTACCAGTCAGCATCGCTCCCCATCCTTGGGGCACACCAAGAAGGCTAAGAAGAGGCCTTCTCTGCTGCAGCACTGGAGTAAATCTGGGGCAGAGACTAGACCCGTGTTGGGCAGTCCTCTATCCCCATCAGCCTCTAGGCCTCCGACTCAAGTCGAGCGGAGTAGCCTGGCCTAGTCGGTGCAGGCTTCCCCAGATGTCCGGAGGCACTGTAGGTGGCCCAGGACATCATGTCTATGCCAGTACCAGGGGCACCATCAATGTTGGCCCCACGGTCCAGAGGCAAGCTGCTGCTGGGATCTCTGCAGTCGCCCTTGACTCAGTACCGGTTTCAGTCAAGGGAATGTTCCCAGTGCTGTTCGCCTCTCAGCGACCGTTCCGTGCATAGTCCATGTAGGTCCCCATTGACGCCCACCAGGTTGGCTGGGTTCCGTCCAACCGAGACTCCAGGCACTGCTCCGCCTCGAGGAGCGAACACTGATGGGACTGAAGCAGACGCTGCTGAAGGTCCTCATCTTGGAGGGGCTATCCTAGCCAGTCGCGACACGAACATTAACGCCGTTCCCATTCGTCGTCTCGCGCCAGGACCCTGCTATGGCACTGCTCCCAGAGCCCCAGGCGTAGATCGCCGGCGAGTCACCATCGCAGATCCGCCCGTCGGAGCCGATCGCCAAGTAGCTGTTACCAATGGTACCGGTTCTCCACGTCGAGGTTGCGGTCTTAGGGTCAGCACCACTTCCAGCGCCACCGCTCCTCCCGGTCCAGAGACAGTGGCAGGTTGTAGGTCAGCCCGGCATACCCTCGTAGCCATCCATTGATGGGTCAGGCCAGCCAGGCCGAACAGCCCGCTCCCCCGGTACCAGGCCCCATGGCCGGCACAATAGTACCAGTGAGCACTGTGGCCCCTGACGCAGCCCCCGATGGGGGTTTGCTTGGTGGCCAGAGCCTCAGAAGGGCTATTGGCCTCCCTCTCCTGGCCTCCGAGAAAGGAGTCGGTGGGACGTACATCCTCAGCATCGTGCCCAGAGACCGACCATATGGTGGACCCTCCAATGCTGGTGGACATGCAAAGTATGGTGCTGGCCTCCTCGCCCTCCCATGATGAGGCAATTACGGCTCCTCCGTCCTGCAGGAGGACTCTAAGGCCCACCAAGAACTATTGAAAAGGGTGGCATCAAGCTTCAACCTTCAGGCAGAGGAGGTGGAGGAGCCCTTGGGCTCCCTGTTTAACGTACTGTCCCCCTCAGTACCGGGCAGGGTGGCCTTGCCTCTCCACAAAAGGGTGACGAAAATTTCAAATGCCCTGTGGCAAACCCCGGCCTCATTGGCCCCTATCTCTAAGAGAGCGGAACGCAAGTATTTTGTGCCCACCAAGGGGCATGAATACCTATACACCCATCCTGCCCCTAACTCCCTGGTGGTCGAGTCAGAGCCAACCAGCCCCTACTCCGAAACACAAAGATTCAAGGTGGCTGGACTCATTTGAAAGGAAAATGTATTCATTCTCGAGCTTCCAGTTACAGGTGGCAAACCATCAGGCTCTCCTGGGCCGGTATGAGTTCAACCTGTGGGGCTCTTTGCCCAAGTTCAAGGACTCCCTCCAGGAGCGTGACAGGAAGGAGTTCAAAGAGCTGGTGGAGGAGGGTACAGCGACTGCCAGGGCAACCCTGCAGGCAGTGTCCGATGCAGTGGACATGGCTGTGCGGTCCATGGCCTCCGCGGTGTCCATGAGAAAGGCGTCGTGGCTCCTGCTCTCTGGGCTGTCCAGTGAGGCGCAGACCTCCTTGCAGGACCTCCTATTTGACGGCAAAGCTCTGTTTGTGGACCAAACGGATATAAAACTGCATGGCCTGAAAGATTCCTGCACGATGCTTCAGACTCTGGGCCTCTGTCTTCCAGCTCCGGCTAAACTTAAGTTTAAGCCGCAGCAGGCTCCCACCCAGACCGCCCACTCTAAATACGAGCCCGCTTATAAAAAGTCGCGGGACTATAAGACATGCCCACAGAGGCAGTCTTGGCCTGCCCCCCAGCCTGGGTCCTTGTTAGCCTCTAAGGATAGAACAAGAAGCAATGGGCTTAAACTGCAGCAAGGGAGGTCTAGGTTGGACATTAGGAAAAAGTTCCTAACTGTCAGGGTGGTTAAACACTGGAATAAATTGCCTAGGGAGGTTGTGGAATCTCCATCTCTGGAGATATTTAAGAGTAGGTTAGATAAATGTCTATCAGGGATGGTCTAGACAGTATTTGGTCCTGCCATGCGGGCAGGGGACTGGACTCGATGACCTCTCGAGGTCCCTTCCAGTCCTAGAATCTATGACTCTATAAGGGCAAACAGGCAGGGAAACGGCAGTTTTGATGGGATGCCCGGGGGCGCCCTGCCAGTTCTCATCAGGGATCCACCCACAGTAAAGCTTCCCTTCTCCAACCGGTTGTGTGCTTTCCTCCAGGAGTGGTCGCGGCTGACCTCAGACCAATAGGTCCTCAACACCATCTCTTGGGGTTACTCAGTTTACCTCCACCCTGCCCAACCACCTCCCTGCCCCCGTCCCTCCTGGGGGACTCCTCTCACGAGGCTCTGCTTGAGCTGGAGGTGGGGCGACTCCTTGGCCTAGGAGTGGTGGAAGTGGTGCCAGTGGAGTTCAAACACAAGGTGTACTGCTCCCGCTATTTCCTTATCCCGAAGGCCTGCAAGACCTGAACCAGTACATGGTGAAGCTCAAGTTCCACATGGTCTCCCTGGCCTCCATCATTCCCTCCCTGGATCCGGGGACTGGTACGCCACCCTCGATCTGCAGGATGCGTACTTCCACATCCATATATTCGAGGGGCATAGACGCTTCCTCCGTTTCACGGTTGGGCATGAGCACTACCAATTTACGGTCCTCCCATTTGGCCTGTCCACTGCCCCCAGGTATTTACAAAGTGTATGTTGGTGGTAGCGGCCTACCTCAGGTGCTGGGGGGGGTCTAGATCT
This sequence comes from Trachemys scripta elegans, assembly GCF_013100865.1. Taxonomy (NCBI): domain Eukaryota; kingdom Metazoa; phylum Chordata; order Testudines; family Emydidae; genus Trachemys; species Trachemys scripta. Next base: position 51,610,738 of record NC_048305.1, read on the forward strand.
TCCCCTATCTGGACGACTGACCGGTCAAGGGCAGCTCCCAGTTGCAGGTGTGGGATTACGTGGTGCTCCGTCTGTCCACGTGCGCCACTTTGGGCCTGTTGGTAAACGACACCAAGTCCAGTTCCCGTACAACACATAGAGTTTATTGGGGCAGTCCTGATGCCATGTCAGCCAGAGCCTGCCTGCCTCCCTCAGGACAGAGTTGAGACCCTGAAAGGGTTCATCGACACAGTCACGATGTTTCCAGTGACAACAGCCAGAGAGTGCCTCCAGCTCTTGGGTCACATGTCAGCGTGCACGTATGGGGTCTGCCATGCCAGACTCAGGATGAGGCCCCTCCAGCTCTGGTTGGCCTCGGCATTCTCCCAGGCCAGAGTCAGGATGGACAAAGTCCTTGCTGTGGTGAACCGGTGATCGCCTCCCTACATTGGTGGTCCCCCCCGGGGAACATCCTCCAGGGGGTCCCATTCACAGGCAGGCCACTGTCGATGGAACTGGTGTCCGATGAATCGGATCCGGGGTGGGGAGCCCATGTTGGGGACGTTCAGACCCAAGGTCTGTGGTCTGCGCAGGACCTGACCCTCCACATAAACATCAAGGAGCTCAGGGTGGTGTGGCTGGCATGCATGGCCTTCCGCTCGCACCTGGAGGGCCGGGTGGTCAGGGTTCTCACAGACAACGCGGCCTCGATGTTTTACATCAACAAGCAAGGCGGGGCCCGATCCTCTGCCAGGAAGCCCTCAGGCTGTGAGACTTCTGGATAGCCATGACATTTGCCTACCACCTACCGGGTGCCCGGAATGGGTGGATCACTTGAGCAGGGACTTCTCCCCTCAACACGAGTGGTCTCTTCACCCAGAGGTGGTGTATAGACTTTTCCAAGAGTGGGAAACTCCCCAGGTGGACCTGTTTGCGACTCAGCAGAACCGTCGCTGTCCCCAGTTCTGCTCGGGGGGTGGGGGGGTGCTATCTCCGATGCCCTCCTCCTGTCCTGGTCAGGCTGGTTTCTCTATGCCTTCCCCCCGTTCCCACTGATAGGCAAGGTCCTGGAAGAGGTAAAGACAGACGAGGCCCGGTCCTACTGATTGCCCAGGCAGCATTGGTACGGGACCCTCATGGGCCTGGCGGTCGCCCCACCGTTGCCGTCCCGCCCGGACCTGCTCTCCCAGGACCAGGGCCGCCTCCTTCACTCCAACCTAGCAGCACTCCACCTCACGGCATGGCTGCTCAATGGTTAGGCTGGGAGGAGAGGACGTGCTCGGAGGGGGTTCAGCGCGTCCTTTTGGAAGCAGGCGCCCCTCCATGTGCCGAGCCTACTTGGCAAAGTGGTCTCGGTTCTCCCGATGGGCAGATGAGCGGGGCGTCTTTCCCCCGTGGCTGCTTCAATCCGGCTCATTTTGGACAACTTCCTTCACTTTAGGGCCCAGGGCCTGTCGCCCTTGTCTGTCAAGGTACACTTGGCGGCCATATCGGCCTTCCACCCGCCGGTGCAGGGCCACATGGTATTCTCTCATGCTATGACTGGCTGATTCCTTAAGGGATTGGATCGTCTCTTCCCATTCGTCAGGCCCTCAGTCCTACAGTGGGACCTGAGCCTGGTGCCACTGGCCCGCCTCAGAGGCCCCCCGTTTGAGCCGCTAGCTACATGCTCCTGGTTGCACCTCTTGTGGAAGGTAGCCTTCCCGGTGGCGATCACGTCAGCTAGATGGGTCTCAGAACTCAGGGCCCTGACCTCCGAGCCCCTGTACATGGTGTTCCATAAGGATAAGGTTCAGCTCTGCTCACATCCTTCATTCCTCCAGAAACTGGTCTCCGCCTACCACATGGGTCAGAACATTTTTCTGTCGGTCCTCTGCCTCAAGCCCCATGCGTCCAGTGAGCAGTGCCGCCTCCACAGGCTGGATGTGTGACGGGCTCTGGCTTTCTACCTGGAGCGGGGAAAAAACTGTTCAGAAAGTCCTCACAGCTGTTCATTGCCTTGGCAAAATGCATGAAGGGTCAGCTGATCTCCACTCAGCAGCTCGCCAACTGGTTCACATCATGTATCCATACCTGTTATGACCTGGTGGGAATCCCCCACTGTCAAGGCTCCTTCCCCACTCTGAACTTTAGGGTACAGATGTGGGGGCTTGCATGAAAACTTCTAAGCTTAACTACCAGCTTAGATCTGGTCTGCTGCCACCACTCCCAACATGCTAATTCCCTTCCCTGGGTAGCTTTGAGAGACTCTCTTCACCAATTCCCTGGTGAATACAGATCCAAAGCCCTTGGATCTTAAAACAAGGAGAAATTAACCATCCCCCTCCTTTCTCCCACCAACTCCTGGTGGATCAAGATCCAACCTCCTTGGATCTAAAAACAAGGAAAAATCAACCAGGTTCTTAAAAAGAAGGCTTTTAATTAAAGAAAAAGGTAAAAATCATCTCTGTAAAATCAGGAGGGAAAATAACTTTACAGGGTAATCAAACTTAGAGTCCAAAGGAACCCCCTCTAGCCTTAGGTTCAAAGTTACAGCAAACAGAGGTAAACACCCTAGTAAAAGGTGCATTTACAAGTTGAGAAAACAAAGATAAAACTAACACGCCTTGCCTGGCTGTACTTACAAGTTTGAAATATGAGAGACTTGTTCAGAAAGATTTGGAGAGCATGGATTGATGTCTGGTCCCTCTTAGTCCCAAGAGCGAACTCCCCCCAAAACAAAGAGCCCAAACAAAAGCCTTCCCCCCACCAAGATTTGAAAGTATCTTGTCCCCTTATTGGTCCTTTGGGTCAGGTGTCAGCCAGGTTACCTGAGCTTCTTAACCCTTTACAGGTAAAAGGATTTTGGAGTCTCTGGCCAGGAGGGATTTTATAGTATTGTACACAGGAGGGCTGTTACCCTTCACTTTATAGTTTTGACACCCACTGTCAATTGTGAGGGCACACTCGACTAGGGCGCAGGCCTCGTTAGCCACCTTTTTGGCCCATGTCCCCATCCAGGACATTTGTAGGGCTGATATGTGGTCTTCAGTTCACACTTTCACTTCGCATTATGTGATCGTCTCCCAAACCATCCTGAGAATTTGTGAACTCTTACCCACCTCCAACAGATATAACTTGGAATCACCTACTGTGGAATACACATAAGCAATCACTAGAAGAAGAAAAGACAGTTACTTTTTCCGTAACTGGTTTTCTTCAAGATATGTTGCTCGTGTCTATTCCACATCCGCCCTCCTTCCCCTCTGTCGGAGTTGTCTGGCAAGAAGGAACTGAGGGTGGGGGGAGCGTGCAGTGCACCTTATACCGCACCATGGAGGCGCAACTCCAGGGGTTGCTAGGGGCGCTCCCCGACGGATAATGCTGGGGGAAAACTTCGGACATCGGTGCACATGGCGAGCATGCACGCCTACTGTGAAACAGACATGAGCAACACATCTCGAAGAACACCAGTTACAGAAAAGGTAACGGTCTTTTCTCTGGTCCTACCTCCTGAGCTTTCAGCACTACTTGTCAAACTATACATAAGTAGAAATATGCAGAGCTGCTTGAAGAAATGAAGGTTATTTATTTGTAACTTGAGTTCTTCAAGATTACTATGCATATTCATACTTCTTCTCAGAGTCCTATTGTGGTTCCGCTGGCTTAGTGGTGAAGGAACTGAGGCAGTAGTGGGTGCAGTGCCCCATTATATAGCTTCACCCTCAGATCATTTGGAAATGGTGAGAAGAGGACAGGGCTGGCTCCAGGGTTTTGGCCGCCCCAAGCAGCCAAAAAAAAAGCCGTGATCGCGATCTGTGGCAGCAATTCGGCGGGAGGTCCTTCGCTCCGAGCGGGAGTTAGGGACCGTCCGCCGAATTGCCGCCGAATAGCTGTACGTGCCGCCCCTCTCCGGAGCAGCTGCCCCCAAGCACCTGGTGCCTGGAGCCGGCCCTGGAAGAGGGTTAGGAGGGAATGCACATTTGTTCTAACAGGCACTGCTTGGAGAATGTTCTACCATTAAACACCACCAAGCAACTCAATACCCATAAGTACCCATGTAAGGGGTGTCTCATCCCCTGTGGTCCAGTCCCAGCATCTGGCAGTCAGAGGCTTAGGATCACTCAATAGTTGCCCTGTTCTGTTCATTCCCTCTGAAGCATCTGGCTGTGGCCACTGTCAGAAGACAGGATACTGGGCTTAGATGGACCATTGGTCTGTTGCAGTATGGGCATTCTTACATTATGTTCTTAAGTAGCCTTCATCTCTTGTTTGAATAAACAGATCAGATGGTTTTATTTAAAGATAAACTGAAATGTTTTCAAACACTTGTACTTTAAAAACTTTAAAAATCCAAAATTGATGATAAAATGTATGACCTAAAAATGACAAATTCATTTTAAAAATAAAATATAAAATGAAAGGGTTTTTTTAGTAGTCAATCATAGATTGAAGAATTTATGTGGTGTCATTAACTGTTATAGGGGGGAAAAAAGACTTTTTAAGCAGATCAAGGATCTGTATTTCATATCCAGGTCTAGAAATGCCTGCAACTTTAAGGGGAAATATAGAACTCCAAGGGCTTGAACTCAGGTCTTGACAAGTAAATGAAGAGGAAGAGTTTGCAACACCGCTGATTTAAAATGCATTTATTTGTAATGTTTCACTGTGCCCATGTATCCTGCTAGAGATTAAAGATCTCAAACAAGGGGCCAGGTAGTGCTGGAAGTCAATGGTATACTCTTCTGGCACTTTTCTGGTGTTCCTATCAGATTCTGTAGCATATTTATTTTGATTTTTTTTTTTTTTAATTCTGAAGCCTTACGACTGTGAAGAAAATATACTGAATGTAAACTAGTGCAGGGGTGTCTTACTGAGTCTGCAGACCAGCAAATAAAATGTTACTTGTCTCAATATTAGCTATTATATTGTGGGTGAGATAATATCTTTTATTGGACCATCTTGTGTTGGTGAGAGAGACAAGCTTTCGAGCCACACAGAGCTCTTGCACTGTATGTTATATTGTTGAACATTTTAGCAAAAAAATTCAGGTACTGTGAATAGAGCTTGAGTTAGAGTACCATTACATTTTCTCAGGCTCAATTTTAAAAGGAAATACAGAACAAAGCATTTCAATTTACCTTTAATTATTTTTGTTTCAAAATTCCTCTTCTGGTTTATTTATTACAAAGCTGTTATTTAATTAGGAATAATGTTCTTTATTACCAACTTAAAAAAAAAAATCCAAACCCAACCTAATTTTTCATTTGCAGTGTAGCATTGGTTTCTCCCTGGTTATGACATGTTACCCAACAAATACTGTATGTCTTTTAAATACGTCCGTGCCGGCAGAGGTATTCAGAGGGGGGTAGGTGTGGAGAGTATAATTTTCTAATTGGTATATTTGAATTGTATACAAAGAAAGCTATTTATTTGTTCTGATTTGAGCTGATGTGGTTTTCATACTGAGCATACTAGAATTTTGAAACCATGGAAGAAACTGTAATGTAAATTGGTTTAAGTCATTTTGCTAAATGTGATCTGTCTAACAGATTACATATTTTCCAAGTTTTGTTGATTTAAGGTTTACAGTGGTCTTTCAATCGCATGAAATAAGTCCTGTTTTTCAATCCCCTCTAATTACTTTGTATATTTTAATTACATCTTGTATTTTGTGTCTCAGGATAGAATTTGAAGATCTAAAAGATTTTATTCCCTTAGTAGGGATGACAGATTTTTCTAATTCATTCCACTTTTTAGGACCAGATTCTGCCCTCAGATATGCATAGGCTACTGCTATTGAAACTGATGGAAATTTAACATGCAATCTGAGGACAGGCTTTTGGCCTTTGTTTGATTGGAGAACATATTATCAGTGCATTTCTTTACTTTCTCCAGAGTTCACCTTTAAAACAAGATGCAGTCATAAATAGTAGACAAATTCTAAATAATAAGAGGAAGTTAGTCTTAGGTGCACACATGCACATACTTTAAGAACACACACAGTAGAAGAAAAAGCACAGCTTTATAACAAAGCAAATTATTTTTCCACATTATGAGTTTTTCATCTTATTGTTATACACATCTGAACAGCTTTGTCCTTGTTAAAAGAAGCGAAAAATCTCTTAGGGAATGTCTATGTGGGGAAATTTACCCACAGAACCATCCTGGTATAATTCTCCATGTGGACATACTTATTCCAGAATAAGAGTGGCTTTGGGGGAGAGGGCTTATTTTATGTTTTCAAAATGACATAAACTAAACAAAAAAACCACTCTTATCCTGGAATAACTGTGTCTACAGGCGCAGTTATACTGGTATGATTATATTCATATAGTTCTACTGGTAAACTACACCATGTAGACAAGCAGTTGTTCAGCGAGTGCCTCTACTTTGGACTATATAACTGGATTACTTAAATCTCTGTTCACTAGAATCCAGTAATAATACAATCTTGTATTTTGTGTGTCAGATCACTATAGTGGTACAACAGAATTATGTTTAGCATTTCTACTCAAAATACTCCTTAGGACAAACAGAAGGCTATTTTCAAGATAGGCTAAAATCTTCAGGTGATTTTTAAAAAAATTTTCAGGAGGGAAACTTGACAATTGCTTTTAAAATTAAAAATTGAAAGAAAATCTCTCAGCAGAAGAGGATTTTAAAGATTATCATGCCATATATTATGAAAATTTAGCAAAAACATCAATGAAATCCTCAGGTTTTTTTGTTTGTTTTTTTAAAGCTATTCAGATTCAAAAGTCACTGTGTTCCTGGTAGCCAGAAGTTTTGGCTTTTGTTTGCAACTACATTACCTACATGTAACTTTTTAACAAGCAGAAATACTAGACTGGTGAGCATTGCGCATGTTTAGAAATTCTCTGCAGAACTGATATTGAAAACATTTTGCACTTGGCAGTAGGTAGGCTCTGAGAAGTTTTGGTTCATTAATCAGTATATACCTCTCACAGACCAGATTAATAGCAGCACATCTGAGGAACAGCCAATTAAAACCAGTTATTGCTGTCAGAATAAACTTGGTAACAGTTATGTAACTTTTGGCAGAAGCTACACTTTCCATAAGGTCCAAAATATTCTGACTATAAATATTGATATTCCACTGATTATTTAAAATAAACCCTTCAGAGCAAAAAACTAGTGCCTAGAGTCCAAAAACATATAGCTCCAGAATTATTGACTCAGCTGTTGAGATATTTTAGGAACTGTTCTAAAATGTGTGTAGTAAAGACCTTAAGTAACTAAATGTGTCGGTAGTAAAGACTACTTTCAAAAACACACAATGTAGATTTTTCCAATGACATTCTGCTTTCTTGGTTACACCCCATAGCATATTGTAATGGGAGCCAGAGGAGGGTTAGAAAAAGTAGTCATTTACCGTTTAAAGAATTTAACAGGTTGTCAAGAATGTCTAAGACTTTTGTTTTATCCCATAGTTATTTTTCCCAAAAAACTTTTTTTGCCACACCTACATTTCCCTTTAGCTTTTTTTCTGGGGTCTCTTAATCTGCAGGTGATTCCTGAGGATTGGTAAATACAAATAGTTACTTTATATCTTTTCTATTGTTCTAGATGGTTTAATGTTTTTGTATTTATCCGTCTTGAAAAATGCATTGGGGGAGATGAAAAGTGTAAACTTTGTTTAAACTGTTGATATTTTTTTAATTCTGCTTTTTTCTTCAGTCCTAATAACTAGATTTCAAGTTTAACCATTTTGATTTTTCAAATATAAAAACCTTAAGTGTTTCTCCATTTAGCATAAATACAGTTGTAAACTAGGATTCACAATATTATTTATGAAACACTTCAGGGGCTTTGCACTTTAACCAGTCATTCAATAATTAACTTTCATTCTCTTAAATTTTAGTCCTGTAGTTTTGTGGATGCATTGGGAACACACCAGTAGCCAAATGTACACACAGCTATCCTTTATTACACATAGTTAAAGCTTTTAAAGGAAAGGAAAAGATGAGTATTTGGCTACAAGAATTTGGATTTAAACAACTTGATTTTCTGTCAAGTTACAGGTTTTAATGTTATTTTGAACTGATATATGACCAATATTATTCTTGTTTGTTTGTACAACTGGAATAATTGTTTGTTAATAGAGAAAATGCAAATAGTAGTCTTGGATAGAAATTCCCCTAATAAAACATATTAGTTGGATTGATGCATATTAGTAGCTGTTTGAATTGTTGACTGTGCTGGTCTGTTTTCTTCTAAAGTGGTTTTACTTGGATATCCATTTTCTAGCTCTAATAGTGCTAGCTTACCAGTATGCTCTGTGAAGTTGGGTGAAATCCTGGCTCTATTGAAGTCAGTGGGAACTTTGCCATTAACTTTGACGGGGCCAGGGTGTTACCCATTATGTTCAAGATACACTAACTACATATACTAAATAATTTTCTTTATGCTATCTGCTGATTTTCTATAACCATATATGTGCACTAAGTCATTAAGCTAACCTAAAATAAAATTTACAGATGCAGTAGAATAAAAATTGGACTAGAAAGTATTTCAAAACAACTCAAACAAATGAATTGGTTCATGCTGTCATGATTTTCCCCTATGTTAAACTGTTCTAGTGTCGTAGAGTTTTTTAATGATTATTATCAGATGCTACAGAAATTAGTTTAATGTTTGAGATTGTCAAATAACTCTTAGGATAGTATTATATACATAAATGTATCAATCTCATGCAGAATTGTGCATATATATACAACAGCCACATGCAGACTTGCTTGCAAATAATTTACCTATGGGTTTGCAATTAAGCTTAAATAGAAAACTTACCAAAAACAAATTTTGCTGCTGCTTTTTGCTTCTACAGTAGATTGAAAATCCAGAAGTCAACTTGTTTTTTCTTCTTTGTGTTACCAGTGTTATTGTTTGTTAATCTGTAGTTCTAGTGAAAACTTTTTTTCTTGCCCTGTTAGATCCAAACTGTATTAAAGAATTGATAGTCTTCCTGCAGATTTAATAGAATAAAAAAATCAATCTAACTAAATCTCTCTAAGAAACATAACTGAAGTTCCAGTGTATTCTATTCCAGAAAAAGGGATAGTAGTGTGTTTGAAGCTGCTGTGTCTTACTGTCACATGCAGAAATGCATTAACCAGCTACAGCTGACCCAGATTCCATATACAGTACGCTTGGACAGTTTTCCTTTTCTTAAACAAACACGCACTAGACTTAGCCGTTCAGCCCACCTCTGATGTCACTATGAACTCACTGAAGAGCAAACAAAACTCCTTAGGGTTTCCTATCATAGCCTTTATGAAAGGGCAAGGGGAGGCTGAAGAGCTATGGACAAGGAAAGATTGTTTGCTGGTTAGAGGGAGGGCACTATATGGAAACAGTCTGTGCAAGAGTTCAGCAGGCAATTACAAAACTAACATTTTATTTCACAGCCTAAAGATGCCTTTCAAGTTTTTACAGTACTGGGGTTCATTTAGAAGAAAGATTCTTTCAGACTGATGAACTCAACTTGTGTTCCCAGGAATAAAAGAGGCAGACTGACTGGGTACAACAGGAAAAATGAACCATTTATAGTCTAGAAGAATGTTGAACAGAATGTCACATTCAATTCTTGAAGTTCACTTAATAAGAAACAGTTTTAGCTGTTGTTACATTCTCAAAGAATCTGATACATGTGGAAAATGTTAAAGCTATGTTTGGTGTTGGGTTAAGTATTAGAATATTTGATGCCATCTGATTAGCATTAAAAGAAGCAGAAGCCACATGTATTACGTATTTTTAAGAAACGAAGGATACCGTCGTCAGCTTTTAATTCTGTGACTTGAGAGTTTGTGTACAGGAGTCGATTTAGTTTGGGGTTTTGTTTAGTGTAGTTGTCAATTTCTTCAGAAATGACTGACTAAATTTTATGGTTTATTTGTTTTTTTTCTCTTAAAATTGTTTTAGATTTGATAAATAGGTCCAAGGATCTTGTATTTTGCAGAGGAGTTCTCTAGAAAGGTACTCTTAATTGTGCTAAAGATAAAAATGCTGTCACTTAACTTTAAGGAAGAAATAATTGTTTAGATATCTCCTTCCAGAAATAATCTGTTCACTAATCCACAAATTTATAACCAATACTACACTTTTGTTCCTTATGAATCTCTGTTGTTTGAACCAGTAAACATTATTCACCCTTCTTTCTGTTTTAGATAGTATTCTGTTCAGATCAGGGACTTTTAACAACTATCTCTGGACACTGCCTAGTACAATGGTACCTAACATGGCTAAAACCTTTAGGTACCACCATAATATAAATATTAAATAATAATTTGACAGTTATTAATTTATAATTTAAATAAATTAATATTCTAAGATTAGCAGAATAAAAAATCCTGAATTAAAAATTAGATGAAAATAAAATTAAACTCTATATCAGATTCTATTTAATAACTTTCTATGAACTTTTTTGTCACCTTTCAACCAGAAGGCTTTTAACTTGCTTCTGTGTGCATGCAGACTGTGTTTGTATATTAATATTGGAGCAATGCCCAGAGGCCCCACTCAGGACTGAGAGCTCCACTGTGTTAGGAGCTGTACAAACACAATCACTGCTCCAACGAAGTGTTTTTTTAATGTTCTTCCACCTGCAAAGCCAAACATTTTTGGGTTACTTTGACCCTAATTATACAGGTCTCAGAAAAAAGAAAAAATAACTAATTTTAGAAGTCCCATAAGTATTACCTAAAATAGCAGGGTTTTTTGTACAAAGTATTGAATTTAAGGTTGGATATATTGAAACCTTCCAGGGCTGAAGCAAGTGCTTTGTCTCATTAGAAAACTGAGATTTTCCCCATTCCAAGGGTAATCTATGAAGTTTTTCTCACCCTACAGGGTCATGTTATATTGGGCCTTTTAACAGATACAGGACTGAATATTGCCTGTCCTGCACTTCAGACTGTATCTTGGGGGATGAAAGGAAATCATTTCTGTAACAGGTTGTTTTTAAGTGGTAGCAGCATCAAGCTGCTCAGAAGTTTACAGTGTTAGCATAGTCACAGTAAAGACGGATTAGCGAGCAGAATGTAGGCAAAGCAGTCACATTTTCTTATGATATTGATATCTCCTGGGGGGGGGGGGGGTGTAAGTATGTGTGTGCATCCCTACAGTGAAATGTGCAGACCATGAGAAGCTCTTACCAGATGCTGAAACAGCAGTAGATGTAGAAGTGGTAAATAGAAGACATAAAGCTCAAACCAAGAGAAGAGATCTACGCAACCAGTGTGGTAGAAGAGCAGTTGAAACAAAAGCATTTTCTACTTCAGAATCCAAAATGAGGGAATTGGAGAGAAATGTCTTCAAACTCATCAGAAATAAAGACTTTCATTTTTCCCATAGTTGTGCACAGTTTTGCTTACTGGTTTTTAGTGGAAAAAGGCATTAGGGATAGTTATGATACATAGCAACCTGCTGTTAAATCATGAATAAAAAATAATGGCAAAATGTCAAGGGGATAAAACTCATGCATAATCATCATGCCCTTACCCTAGACAGATGTTTGATATTACATCTATCCCTGATAGAGGAAAAACTCAAGGTTCTACCTTTTCAGCACTTTTGAATTCTTGTGTAACAAATAAGCTATTAGTGAAATGAATTTAAAAATTGTGTGGCTATATTGGGGCATGTATATATTTAGAATGAAATTCACCCATCCCCACACAAAGCATGACACTTTGCATTGATAACTCAGCCAGCCTTGTGATGGAGATGAAATTCAGTAGCCTTTTTTCCACTCCTTACAGTCCATTCTTCACCCACCTTATCTGTAGATAGTGAGGGCCCCTCTTCCAACATGCAAGGGAATTAAAGGAAATGTGATGCAAGTGTCATGTTGGTGAGAGGGAATAGTGTTGCATTTGTTGCAGCAATAAATGGTCAGGGCTGGGACAAGGCTTTGAAAGTGGAAATGGAGAGGAATACATGGACTTTGATGTCTTCTTTTACTGCTTTTCCCCCCTCCTTCTTCACACACATTAATGCTGCTGTTAAATCCTGCTTGCTTTTAACTTCAAAGTTTTGAGCCTTTGGGACAGAGAATAATGAAGTTGCCAGTGGTGAAGGAAGAAGATGGAAGCTTTAAAGATGAGATTTGGAATTAAGACACTAAACACTCATAATCATTAAAGATCCTGTAGAGCTTTTACAAAGTGTGGGGGAGAGGCAGGGGTCCTGGAACAGTTTGTATAGTGGGGGTACTGAAAGCCATTGAAGCAAACTGTAAACCCTGTATATGATGGAAACCACTTCAAGCCTGGGGATGTGGCAGCCCACCCCTCCTTCCCATCAGCCCTAGTTCCATCACCTATGGGAGGAGGGTGTTAATCCAAGTGTCCTAATCAGTTTTCAATTTGTGTATACTCTTTGTCTAGCAAACGCTTTCCCGTTGCTGCAATTTGAGAAGCTTTTCTTTTCTTTTTTGCTGGCATAGAAAGGGAGATTTTTCTGTTGGTGTGTTTCAACACAGCTGAGTTGTGGGAATTAAATATTCATAGATTCTAAGGCCAGAAGCTAATCATCCAGTCTGATAACTGTATATAACAGGCATAGAACTGCCTCCAAATAATTCCTGGTTGAACTAGATTATATCTTTTAGAAAAACATCCAGTCTTGGTTTCATAAATGCTAGTGATGAAGAATCACCACATTGGAAAAGTGTTCCAATGGTTAGTTAATCTCCCCTGATAAAAACTTACATCTTATTAGATTTTATCACATTGAAAACGTTTAACAAAGTTCATGTTTTTGAACCTTCTGTGTTGAATACCCCTACAGGCTTGTCAAGTGAATGATGATTAATTGTTGGGATGACAAAAGCTTAGAAATGAGACCTGGCATAGTTGCACATAGTTTGATACTTACTTTGCAGATTCTGAAATGTTAATATGCTTCCACTGTCAAAGACTAAAGGTCAGATTGTGCCTGGTCCCTGTATAATACACAAGGAAAGCTTCCAACCTTCCATTGTGCCTGGCAACTGTGTAGAGAACAGAGGTGAAAGTAGGCTGGTATGGCGTACCAGACCGAACCAGCTTCCCCAGGCTGGTGCTTTAAAGGGCCTGGGGCTCCTGCCGCTGCTGGGAGCCCTTTAAAGCGCCGCCCGAGCCCTGCCGCCTACCCAGGGGCTCAGGCAGCAGGGCTCGTTCAGTGCTTTAAAGGGCACGGGGCTCCTGTCACTGCGGGGAGCCCCGGGCCCTTTAAAGCACCGCCTGAGCCCGGCTGCCAGAGCCCCAGGGGAGGGGCAGCAGTGGCAGGGCTCCGACGGTGCTTTAAAGGTCTCCCCATAGTGTCAGGAGCCCCGGGCCCTTTAAATCGCCCCTTAGCTCCAGGGTTTCCAGCTGCCTCTGTAGCTGGTAGCTTGGGGGGTTATTTAAAGGCCCTGGGGCTCCCAGCCGGAGCCCCGGGGCCTTTAAATCTTGATTTAAAGGCCCCACCTCTTCCGGTTGAGGCCACACCTCTTCCAGTTGAGTCCAGGCCCCCACTCAGGACTCTGGCGTACTGGTAAGTCCTTTAAGTTACTTTCACCCCTGGGAGAGAATGCAAGTCCTTTCACTCGGAAAGCGCAAAGATTTCACTGAGCTAGTACTGCTGCTGGAGCTGTTCACTGCAAATAGGGCTGAGAAAGGAATGAGGCAAAACCACTGGACAAGTGATGAAAGGGAGTACTTATTGAATCCTCCAAGGGGTGGCACAACATTTCCAAGCAATATTATTTGTGCCTCCTTGAGGCACAAACCAGCAAAGAGCTCTTGCAGGCACATTGCTCCTGGAACAAGACAAAGATTAAATGTCACAGTGGATCCTTGTACACATTAGTAAGTGTGAGCAGAAGTACATTCAAATTCAATTAATTGCTTTTTCTTTTAAATTTGAAACATTTAATAAAGGAAATATTCACTCTAATCTTATTCATTCAGGTATTTATCTCTCGGACTTGACATATATTGACTCCGCATACCCATCTACAGGGAGCATTCTGGAAAGCGAGCAGAGATCAAATTTAATGAACAACATACTTAGAATAATCTCAGATTTTCAGCAGTCCTGTGAATATGGTAATCTAGCTCATTTATTTCTTTTGCAGTATTATTGAGGGCAACTAATAAAATAAAAATGTTCATCTTCAACCAAGCTGTTATTTAATAAGTCTTAACCAATTAATGTACCATTCCCATCTTAAAACCATAAACCTTATTAAAACCAAATTCTGGAATTGTTGGGTTATCTCTCCTGTCAGCAGGCAGAGATAGAATGAGACTTACTTATCCTCTATTTATCTCTTCTGTGTTTTCAAAATACATGCTGTGAAGATCTGGCCTTCCTTGGGTGCAGGGGAGGTCAGCCCAGGCATGGTTATGGATGAGGGGGAACAAAAAACTGCAAAACAGTGGTGAGGGATCATTGTATTTTATGGCCCCAACTAAAGACAGCAAGAGAAATATCTGCTTGTATGCAGATGTTTTCAAGAAACTCCCTTTGTCTAATGATGAATGACATAGTGATAACTGATATATTGCCTCTTCTCTAGATATTCCTCTGTTGCCTCATGTCCAAAAATACTTGAACTCAGTTCAATACATAGAAGAGCTACAAAAGTTTGTGGAAGATGACAATTACAAGTAAGTATAAAATTCTACAACTGACTAGGTAACCTTTTCTTTTCCCTTCTAAAAAAGTGAGTTTTATGTAACAGAAACCTTGAATACAATAATGAGCAGGCAAGAGACGCTGCTTTCATTTAGGTAAATGAATCCAACCTCAACGCTGCCACTCTCTTAAGTCTCTCTTTCTTTACTATAAGGAGACTGAGAAGAAATTGGAGTTAGAAAATAAGCAACAGTAGTCGTGACTTAAATTTTTCCTTTAAACGTTTTATTTTATGTTATTGTTTGAGGGATAGATATTTAAGAAAATTAAACATTAAAGTTGGAAAAAATCCAGTATAGTATCTTTACTCTGCTGTAAAACTGCAAAATGCTGTTGAAGGCAGAAAGTAAACAAACTGATCAGAGCAGTGTTTTTTTTTCATTACTCTATTTCAGTAATTTTAGGTGTTGTAACAATAGAAAGAATTAAAAATGCAGAGTGGAATTTTTTTTATTTGGAAAACCCTTTAAGCATAATAGAAGGGATACAGAAGTAGACAATGAAAATAACAGGCATGGAGAGACTTGCATATGAGGAGAGAGTGGAAAGATGGAACTGTTTGGAGAGGAGATATAAGGTAATAAAGATATACAAAGTAATGAATGGTATAGCGAAGGTAAACTAGGCACTCCTCTTTACACTTTTTCATATAAGAACTAAAGGGTATCCGATAGAATGGAAAGAAATACATTTACATTTGATAAAAGGAAATTAAATTTTATACAACACTTAATTAACCTGTGTAACTCATTTGCCACAAAATATAATTGATTCCAAGACCTTAGCAGAATTCCAAAAAGAACTACATGTATCTAAGTAACTATAGAACATCCATAGGTTTATGGGAGAGATTAAAAATTATAAGGGATATAAATCCTTATGCTTCAGGGCATAAGCCAATCATTGGTGATAGCTAGAAAGAAAATTCCATGGAATTCTAAGGAAGCTATTCTATAATTGTTCATTAGAGATTCTTGCACCTTCTTGTGAACCATCTGGTGCTGACCACAGTCAGAGATTAGATATTGGACTAGAAGATATAGTGAATTGGTCCAAAGTAGCGATTCCTATCTTCATTTTATCGACTAGGCGAAGTCAATGGAGTCATGTGGTTTAACTGAATGAGGAATATGATTTTAGCAGTGCATATGCCTTTGTATACTGAGAAAATTGTGGAGATAATAAGTTTAGTCTCTTCAAGGTGAAAGGAGATGGCCATTACTACTTTGAGAAAACCAATTGATACTTAAATCTTGTAGCATTTTCTTTCTCTTCAAAGGAAAACTACCCCTTTTCTGTGACAGGTGAAGGGTCAGAAAGGTAACTATCCACAATTAAGATAGTTACTTAAAATTAAGTCTCAGAAGAAAAAGTACTTAAACAGTTTCCTTTTTCGTGAAGCTGTATTGAACTGGTAATTTTAAAATGTTAACAATATTGTATAAATTATTCCTGTGGCTAACAAACCTTTAAACTTTTATTTTCTAAAAAGTTCTTCCTAACTTCATGTTAATTTAAAAATGGTCAGTTCATCAAAATGTTCAGCAAAAAGCAGTTTGCAGCTTTCCAATAGTATTGAAGACATCATGGAAAAGTAAACAGCTTGAAAACCCAGTCAATATGATTATATATTGTATCAAAAATCTGCAGAAGGATATTTCATTTGTTTTTAAAATAGTAGAGCACATTTCACTGGTGATGTTTACCCCTTCACATAACATATGAACAAGGGGTCATCCAGTGAAATTAATAGGTAGCAGTTTAAAACAAACACGTGGAAGTACTTCTTCCCACAACACTCAGTTGACCCGTGAAACTCATTGCCAAGGGATGTTGTGAGGGACAAAAGTATATCTGATTCAAAAAAAGAATTAGATAAGTTCATGGAAGATAGGTCCCTCAATGGCTATTAGCCAAGATGGTCAGGGATGCAACTCCATGCCTTGAGTGTGTCTACACCTCTGACTACTAGAAGCTGGAACTGGAAGATGGGGTGGATCACTTGATAAATTTGTTGTCTTCTGTTCACTCCGTCTGAAGCATCTGGCACTGGCCACTGTCTGAAGACAGGGTATTGGGCTAGACGGATCATTGATCTGACCCAATATGGCCATTCTTATGTTCTTATTGGTTAAAACTTATAGGGCAGGGGTTCTCAAACTGGGGGTCGCAACCCCTCAGGGGGTCGTGAGGTTATTACATGGGGAATCGCAAGCTGTCATCCTCCATCCCAAACCCCGCTTTGCCTCCAGCATTTAAAATGGTGTTAAATATATAAAAAAATGTTTTTAATTTATAAGTGGGGGGTCGCACTCAGAGACATGCTATGTGAAAGGGGTCACCAGTAAAAAAGTTTGAGAGCCACTGTTACAGGGGGTTTCAGAACAAATTAAAACAGAGGATTACAAATGGTTTTGCCTATTGTGACTCTTGCACATGCCTTTTTCTTTTCATCACTGCTGTAGAAAGCAGAACATCAAGTACAATAAATATAAACTTGGATTAAGTAAAAGAAAAAAAGTGGGTTGGTTGTTGCCCCCTTTTAATTGCTAGTGAGTGATATGCATGTGCATAGCCTCTCTTACACTTGTGATAGCAAAACTTCTTGCAGCATAAGCCAACAAATACTGTAGCTTTCAAAGCTTTACATTAAAACACTTCAGGTTCCTGATAAATTAACACTTTAACTTCTATTCCTTTTTTAATGCAGGCTTTCATTAAAGATAGAGCCAGGAACCAGCACCCCTCGTTCTGCTGCTTCCAGAGAAGATTTAGTAGGTAATTGCTTACTTACCAGAAGACATCGAAATTTGAAATCCATTCTTCACTGCCTTTGAGTTACTAGTACAAAAAATTTTCCTAAAAGTGAAGTGTGATAAAAGATTTACAAAACGTATTTGTCATAAAAATTCTAAATTTGTTCTGTAAGTAGACTCTTGTTGTCATAGGAAACTGAGTCAGTTCCTTGGTTTAAATATGAAATTTAACTTTAAATTTAAATATTCATTGTCTGCCATGTCACACTAAATAACTTCATATTTGCTGTTTTCCCTCTTAAATACCTTTTCTTTCTTGGAACAATTACCTGTCAAAGGTGTATATCTTGTTTGATCTGCAGCATACAAGATGTACATTTAAAAATGTTTTATGGTGGGATTTTCAAGAGTCTATGGGACTTAGGAGCACAAGTTCAAATATTTTCAATGGGACTTGTGCTCCTAATTCACTTGGGTGCTTTTGAAAATCTACTATGTCTACACTACGAAATTACTCCAATTTTACAGAAGTCTATTTTTGGGAACAGATTGTATAAAGTAGAGTGCACGCATCCACACTAAGCACATTAATTCGGCGGTGTGCGTCCATAGAACCGTGGCAAGCATTGACTTTTGGAGCGGTGCACTGTGGTAGCTATCCCCCAGTTCTCGCAGTCCCCGCTGCCCATTGGAATTCTGGGTTGAGCTCCCAATGCCTGATGGGGCCAAAAATTTGTCGCAGGTGGCTATGGGTAAATGTCGTCAGTCAACCCCCCCTCCGTGAAAGCAACGGCAGACAATCATGTTCCACCCTTTTCCCTGGATTGCCCAAGCAGACGCCATAGCATGGCAAGCATGGAGCCTGTTCAGCCTTTTTTCACTGTCATCGTATGTCTACTAGATACTGCTGACAAACGCGGTGCTACAGTGCTACACAGCAGCAGCTGCAGCTCCTTTCCTTTGCAAGTTAGCAAAGACGGTTACCAGTCATACTGTACCATCTGCTGCTGTCATGGGTGCTCCTGGCCGGCCTCCGTGAGGTGGGTCGGGGGCGCCTAGACAAAAATGGGAATGACCCCCAGGTCATTTTCTTCTTTAAGTTTTGTCTAATAGAGATTCAGTGCTGCCTAGAATATCAGGCAAGCCTACTAAAGAACCACAGATGCAAGCAGCCGCTCCAGGTCAGAGCCCCAGACATCCCGCAGAAATGATGAGCTGCATGCCATTCTAGGGGGTGCCCGTACAACTACCTCACCCATTGCTTCCCTCCTCCCCCACCCCTCCCTGGCTACATTGGCAGTTATCCCCCCATTTGTGTGATGAAGTAATAAAGAATGCATGAATTTGAAACAACACTGACTTTATTGCCTCTGCAAGCAGAGATCAAAGGGGGCAGGGGAGGGCGGTTGGCTTACAGGGAAGTAGAGTGAACCACCATTCTGCACTTGCTCAGCCTATAGTCTGTCCATCATGGCCTTGGAGATTTATCCGAGTTCAGATTGCTGTCCCGAGTGGTCACAGTGGTGCACAGTGGGATAGCTCCCAGAGGCCAATACAATCAAATTGCGTCCACACTAACCCTTATTCGAACTGGCAATGTTGATTTCAGCGCTACTGCCCTCATCGGGAAAGAGTACAGAAATCAATTTTAAGAGCCCTTTATGTCTACAAAAATGGCTTTGTTGTGTGGACAGGTGCAGGGTTAATTCGATTTAATGCTGCTAAATTCGACCTAAATTCGTAGTGTAGACCAGGCCTTAGACTGAAAGTACAATTATTTCTTTAAAATAAACATTTTTAATATATTAAGGAACTGCTCCTAATATATTATAAAAGAAATGCTATTAAAGAAGACATCTGATTAACTAGCAAAAGATTCAGCCTATGTAAGGAACTGGTGTAACCACAGGTCAGGGCCTGTGAGCCAATTTACGCTCTGAAATAATGCACATTTAGTTTAGAAATAAACTTTTTCAACATTACACATTTTTACAGGAAAACGATTATTAAAATTTAGCTTCAGGGTATGCAGTAAGAGAAAATGCTATGGTACATAGAATCTTAGAATCATAGAAATGTAGGGCAAGAAGGGACCTTGAGAAATCATCTAATCCAGTCTCCTTCGCTGAAGCAGGACCAAGTATACCTATACTGTCTCTGACAGGTGTTTATCTAACCTGTTTTTAAAGATCTCCAATGACAGCTATTCCACAACCTCCCTTAGTAGCCTGTTCCAGTGCTTAGCTATCCTTATACAGTAGAACCTCAGAGTTACAAACACTTCGGGAATGGAGGTTGTTCGTAATTCTGAAATGTTCGTAACTGAACAAAACATTATGGTTGTTCTTTCAAAAGTTTTCAACTGAACAACAACTTAATACAGCTTTGAAACTTTACTATGCAAAAGAAAAATGCTGCTTTCCCTTGATTTTTTTTTTTTGTCATTTACATTTAACACAATACTGTACTGCATTTGCTTTTTTTTTTTTTTGGTCTTTTCTGCTGCCTGATTGCATACTTCCAGTTCCAAATGAGATGTGTGGTTGACTGATGTGTTCGAAACTCTGAGGTTCTACTGTAGTTAGATTTTCGTGCTGTCTAACCTACATCTCCCTTGCTAGCTAACCTAAATCTCCAGATTAAACCCATTACATCTTGTCCTACGTTTAGTGGACATGGAAAACAATTCATCACCGCTGTCTTTATAACAATCCTTAACATATTTGAAGTCTTATCAAGTTTCCCCTTAGTCTTCTTTTCTCAAGACTAAATATGCCCATTTTTTTTAAACCTTTTATCATTTTTGTTGCTCTCCTCTGGACTCTCCAGTTAGTCCATATCTTTCCTAAAATGTGGTGCTCAGAACTGGACACAGTACTCCAGCTGAGTCCTCACCAGTGCCAAGTAGGCAGGGCAGTTACCTCCCATATCTTATTTACAACACTCCTATTAATATACGCCCAAACAATATTAGCCTTTTTACCAACTGCATCACATTGTTGACTCGTATTCCGTTTATGATCCACTATAACCCCCAAATCCTTTTCAGCAGTACTACTGCCTAACCAATTATTGCCCATTTTGTAGTTGTGCATTTGTTTTTTTCTTCCTGAGTGTAGTACATTGCACTTTATTGAATATCATCATGTTGATGATATTGTCCAATTTGTCACAGTCATTTTGAAGCTTTTGCAACCCCTCCCAGCCGGTGTCATCCAAAAATTTTAGAAGGATACTCTCCACTCCATTATCTAAATAATTAATGAAAATATTGAATGGTACTGGACCCAGGACTGACCCCTGCCAGACCCCACTAGATATATCCTCCCTATTTGGCAGCAAACCATTGATAACTACTCCCTGAATACAGCCTTTCAACCAGGTTTGGAACTACCTTGTAGTAATTTCATCTACACCACATTTTCCTAATTTGCATATAAGAATGTAATGTGGAACTTTCTCAAAAGCCTTACTAAAATCAAGGTATAGCATGTCTACATCTTTCCCGCTATCCACTAGGCCAATAACCCTGTCAAAGAAGGAAATCAGGTTGGCGTGGTATGATTTGTTCTTGATAAATCCGTGCTGGCTATTACGTACAATCCTGTTATTCTATAGGTGCTTAGAAAATGATTGTTTAATAATATGTTCCAGTATTTTTCCAGGTATCAAAAGTTAAGCTGCTAGTATATAGTCCCCTGGGTCCTCTTTGTTCCCCATTTTAAAGATAGGTACTATGTTTGCCCTTCTCAGTTCTCTGGGACCTCATGCATCCTCCATGTGTTCTCCAAGATAATTACTAGCATATGTGTCTCTAAGGTTACAGGATGCATTAAAAAAATTGTATTTGGGTAATCATAGAGTTGCAGGACTAGAAGGGACCTTGAGAGGTCATCTAGTCCAGTCCCCTGCACTCATGGCAGGACTAAATATTATCTAGACCATCCCTGACCAGTGTTTTTCTAACCTGCTCTTAAAAATCTCCAATTATAGAGTTTCCACAACCTCCCTAGGCAATTTATTCCAATGCTTAACTACCCTGAGAGTAAGGAAGTTTTTCCTAATATCCAACCTAAACTGCCCTTGCTGCAATTTAAGCCCATTGCTTCTTGTCCTGTCCTCAGAGGTTAAGGAAAACAATTTTTCTCCCTCCTCCTTGTAACAATCTTTTTTATACGTGAAAACTGTTATCATGTTCCGCGCCCCCCACCCCTCAGTCTTCTCTTCTCCAGACTAAATAAACCCAATTCTCCAGACTGAATAAACCAATTCAATCTTCCCTCATAGGTTATGTTTTCTAGACCTTTAATCATTTTTGTTGCTCTTCTCTGGACTATTTCCAATTTGTCCAGATCTTTCCTGAAATGTGGTGCCCAGAACTGGACACAGTGCTCCAGTTGAGGCCATGTCAGTGCAAAAGATGTCCAATCTTTACTAACTTGTTTGGTGAAAAATGAAACAAAAACGTTATCTAGCACTTCCGCCATTTCTACATTTTCTGTTGCTTTTTCCCCACTGACTGACTAACGGGCCTATCCTGTTCTTGGTCTTCCTCTTACTTCTAATGTATTTGTAAAATGTTTTCTTATTACCCTTTATGTCTCTAGCTAATTTAATCTCGTTTTGTCCTTTTTGTTATTTGTTTATATTCATCTTTTGTAATTTGACCTAGTTTCTGCTTTTTGTAGGACTCTTTTTTTTTGAGTTTCAGATCATTGAAAATCTCCCGGTTAAGCCAACATGGTCTTTTGCCATGCTTCCTATCTTTCCTATGCAGTGGGATAGTTTGCTCTTGTGCCCTATATAATATCTCTTTGAAAAACTGGCCGCTCTCTTGAACTGTTTCTCCCCTTAGACTTCCTTCCCTTGGGATCTTACCTACCAACTCCCCGAGTTTGCTAAAATCTGCCTTCTTGAAATCCATTATCTTTATTGTGCTGTTTTCCCTCCTACCATTCTTTAGAATCATGAACTCTACCATTTCATGATCACATTCACCTAAGCTGCCTTCCACTTTCAAATTCTCAACAAGTTCCTCCCTATTTGTCAAAATCAAATCTAGAACAGCCTCTCCTCTAGTAGATTTCTCCACCTTCTGAAATAAAAAAAAAAAACCTGTCTCCAATACATTCCAAGAACTTCTTGGATAATCTGTGCCCTGCTATGTTGTTTTCCCAACAGATGTCTGGGTAGTTGAAGTCCCCCTTCACCACAGAGTCCTAAGCTTTGGATGATTTTGTTAGTTACTTAAAAAAAGCCTCGTCCACCTCTTCTTCCTGCTTAGGTGGTCTGTAGTAGACCCCCTACCATGACATCACCCTTGTTTTTACCCCTTTTATCCTTACCCAGAGATTTTCAACCAGTCTGTCTCCTATTTCCATCTCAGCCTTAGTTGACATGATCTTCCACAGTTTCCTTAAAGACACTATTTTAGTGTATACAAGCAAAGGAACAGAATTAAGATGGTGATTGGAATCTTGAATCTGAATTTCCTGATCTTTGTGTAATGAAATAGCAAAGTTAATATTTTGTAAATAAGAAATCAGATTGGGCACCATTGCATCCAAAACCAGTAAGGCTACCTATTAAGCTAAAGTTGAATCTGCTTCTCCTGTTTTATTTGTGGCTTTAAGACAACCATGTAAAGAACAAACGATATGTAAATGTGCTATACAGTATGTCTACACTGCAATTGGCTTCAACCAGTTGACTCAGGCTCACGGGGCTTGAGCTAAGGGGTTGTTTAAGGGCTTGAGCTGCAGGGCTTGAGCTAACGAGTTGTGTAGACATTGAGGCTTGGGCTGCAGTCCTGGCTGTAGGACCCTGCAAGGTGGGAGGGTCCCAGACCCGAGCCTGAATGTCTATACCTCAATTAAACAGCCCCGCAGCACAAGCCCTGTGACCCCGAGGAAGCTGGCATGGGCCAGGTGCAGGTTTTTAACTGCAGTGTAGACATACCCATCAATTCCTATACAGCCAGTTTCTCCATTCCCAACAGACTTGACTTGGCTCTGCTTTGCCTTTGTAATGCTCCAGGTTTTTTAACATATTTATTATTTTAATAAGAATAAATATTATTTTAAAATGACATAGAATAATAAAATTTATGGTTGCTTCCCTCTCTGTGTCATGGAGAAAAAGCCCTTTTAGTTCACAATGATGTTAGGAGGAATAACTACTTAATGGTAAAACTATGTTATAAAGATGAAAAGGTTAAGATCAAAAGAAACCTTTTCCTTATTCCTTTTAGATGCTTCCTTTGTATCAGAGTATGCCAAAAGACACATTACTTGTCTAATGGGAATGTATAGTATAATGGTTTGACTTTTTAAAAGACTCAAATTTTATATTCTTATCGCTTTTTTAACAATACACCTCTACTCCGATATAACGCTGTACTCGGGAGCCAAAAAATCTTACCGTGTTATAGGTGAAACAGTGTTATATCGAACTTGCTTTGATCCACCGGAGTGCGCAGCCCCGCCCCGCCGGAGCGCTGCTTTACCACGTTATATCCGAATTCGTGTTATACCGAGTCGCGTTATATCGGGGGAGAGGTATAATTATCAGTTCCTCTTAAACTGAATTTTAATTTTGTACTTTAGCAAGATTCTGCAGTATTTTCTCAGAAAGAATCTTATACAATTTTTAGAAAGATATGAACCTTGTGTTGTTGGGTTTTTTTGGAGGGCTGGTAAATAGCATTTGTAATAGTCACACTGGTATTTCTCATGCTCAGTTGGAATTTTCTATTTTTCCTTTGCTCACAGGCTCTGAAGTGGGAGCATCTCCACAAAGTGCACGGAAAAATGTTGCAGCTGAAGGAGCATTGCTCCCACCAACTCCCCCATCACCTAGGAACCTGATACCACATGGGCATAGGAAATGTCACAGCTTGGGTTACAAGTCAGCATTTTATTTACTTTTACAAGTTTGAGTATTTACATATTGGACTGTCTTCTAACAACAAAAGCTTTTGCTTTAAAAAGTGAAGTACTTAATTAGCAATCTTTCTATATAAAGATCACAAAACACAGCTCCTATTCTGGAAGGAATTTATGCAAGAAACAGGGTTTGTCCATTCGTTAATCAGCTTTTTTTAACTTGCATTATGATGTCTTACTGCTTGCCTCTGAAAAGTTGTGTTCCTTACAGCTCGCCTTCTGTGAGTGAGCCTGACTCAGGAAACGATGAACCAGATCTTCCTCAGTTAGAGTACCTGACCTGGATTTCCTCATTGCACACTTAACATAAAATTGCTTTTTAAGTAAAAATAATAAAGGTCCTGATACTTATGTGATTTAAGAGCTTGCATGGATTGCATCTTGTTACCTGCAGCAATTTGGGTTTCCTTTATTTTTTGAATTTGCAAGAGCAGATCCCATGAGATTCCAAATCTGCCAAGTACAATATGATTGCTTAGAACCAGAGCACCTTTCTCTATGTGAAGCTGAAATAATTCTGTCTCACAAGGTTGCTCATTTAGTATGGTACTTCAAGTAGTAGATTTTTAATAGTTTTTTAAGCAAGTGGTGTTTAGATCCTTTTTAATCAGTTATCCTTCTAATTAATATTCTCCTTTCCCTTATGCCTTCCATAAATTATACCTGAAAGGAATTGAGTCCATAACTAGTGCATCCAGCTTTTAATGTTTTGAGATGAACTAATTATCTCCAATTGTATGAGACATGTTGAATTATTTCTTTCTGTAAACGTGCTCGCATGAAATTTAACCTCTACAATTGCTGTTTAAAGAAGAAAAACATCCTATACATGCAATGAAGTCCCCTCTATCCCAAAAGAATGGAGAGAAAAAAACTTTTTGTTTTGGACTTTTGTGCTCCTTAATTTTGTAACAGGCAAACACACTTTAGTGGGACTGTCGATTTAAAAGTTGTGATAAAGCCATTCTCAGATTTGTTCTGTCCTAACAGAACTCTAAAGCAGGGGTCGGCAACCTTTCAGAAGTGGTGTGCCAAGTCTTCATTTATTCACTCTAATTTAAGGTTTCGCGTGCCAGTAATACATTTTAACGTTTTTAGAAGATCTCTTTCTATAAGTCTATAATATATAACTAAACTATTGTTGTATGTAAAGTAAATAAGGTTTTTAAAATGTTTAATAAACTTCATTTAAAATTAAATTAAAATGCAGAGCCCCCCTGGACCAGTGGCCAGGACCCGGGCAGTGTGAGTGCTGCTGAAAATCAGCTTGCGTGCCGCCTTCGGCACGTGTGCCATAGGTTGCCTACTCCTGCTCTAAAGGAACCACGTAGAATTTATTATATATATACTTTACCAAATATTGGTACACAGCACTGTATCTCCAAGACTCACATTAATGGCAACTCGAGTCACAGAGCCAAATCTCTGTGCACTGCACTGGAAATTTATCCCAAATGATTGACTGGTTTCAGAACTTCTTCTAGCTCAGTAGTCTCTAGCAATAACAATGTTTACCTACAGAGAAATGATAAACTGCTCATTTCATTTTTTCTTCGAACACTCCTTTTGTGTATTCATAGTTCTTGAAGAGCTGAGATTTGTCCTGTTAGAGCTACTGCCATGAATCTCAGAAGCTAACAGAGCTTATAATGAGAAGTTAGCTACTATGTGTTCGTGTACCCATTATAGCTCAAGACTTCTGTGTAGAGTTGGATGGGACAGGATCTGTACTTTTCTGTATCCTTAGGCAGTTCTGAATTCCACATGAACTTAAAATATGGAGTTCTGTGTAGAACGTTACTTTTAGAGAACAATAGTTATATAGGTAAGGAATTCTACACTACAGTGAGAATACCAGTCTCAATGGATTCCTACACACTGGCTCTTGCATCTGTGGGAAGAGCTGGCAGGAACTCAGAAGTTCTAGCTGTCGGAAGCAACTGGTGTTGGTTTGCTCTCCCCAATGCTCTGATGAGCTGTGATTGACTATTGTTCATGAAGGAGTTCCCCTGGCACTGCAGACCATTAATCATAACACTTGTCCCATGTCAGCATAAAGTTTCTCAGTTTTGACTTCTGTTTCCCAGTGTACCCTTTGCTATAGTCTCTAGTCAGTCTCTAATTAAAACATTTGGATATTTTTTTAATAGAGGCATTTTCCACCAAGATACGTATTGAGTTTTGACATTCCAATGTGCTATTACCCCCTTCTGCTCCACTCTGAGCTAGATATGGTCCAATTGCATCATTGACACTCTGGCCTTTGGTCCTGTTTACATCATTCTTTTAGAGAAGCAGATTCATTCTTCCTTCATGAAGCATTTGATTTAAAAAAAAATATATTGAAAGTCCAATTAAAAATCATGGAGTTTTTATTTGCTCTTTCATATCGACTACTCTTAAAAACCCATGCAGAAAAACTTCTAGACCAGCTTTATATCTCACATGCCACTTACCTTTTGCTGAGGCAGATAGTCAACTTCCTTTTAAGCTATAATTAAATCTGTTCCATGGCTGAGCAACCCTCCTTACCCTTCTTTTGAAAATATATCCAAAAACTATGTCAGTGTCTCCTCAGTTCCCTTGTCACCTCAAGGAGCATGTTCTAGAGATTATTCTCTAATTCATCTCTTTCATGTGAAAGCTTTAAAAACATGACATCTATCTGTGCAAGTATGAGGCTAACGTGACCTCATTTTGTCCCTAGCATATAAAATACAGTTAATTTTCAAAGTTCTTATAATTAAATTAAAGCACTTTCATTTTCATTCAGATAAATGTTATTTCAGGCAACAGTCATCCCTCGGTCCTCAGGGGCATTGTGCAGTTTTGGTACTAATAACCCATGCGAGTTATACCACTAGAGTTTTGTCAATGACCCAATTAAATTATCAAGGGGTGCACAGCAAACTACGTATTATTCTTTAATACCTTGAAGCAGTGGCTGTTGAAATGTATTAAGAATATTTGTATCCTCATTTGTTCCAGTTTCATACACAAAATGAATACAGCAGAGTTTAAAAGTGCAACATTCCCCAACGCAGGACCAAGACACCTATTGGACGACAGTGTCATGGAACCTCATGCCCCATCCAGAGGGCAAGCAGAGAGCTCCACCCTTTCGAGTGGAATTTCAATAGGTGAGACATTTTTAAAATGTAGCTGTGCTAGTAAAAATGTGTTTTAGTACAGTTGACTTGAAGGTGTGTACCAGCAGGACTATTATAAAATCATAATAGTGTTTTAGAACAAAGGTAGGCAGGAATGTGCAGTGGGGGCGGGGAGACTGTGTGTGAAAAGTGGCCGAATAAATGGCATGACCTGAACTACAGCTGAGAGATCATTATTAGATGATTGTTTTTAAACCTATTCAGTGATGCATCCAAACAATAATTGTTTTACCGCTTTCTTTCCAGATATTTTCCCAAGCAAATCCTTTGTTCAAATCATCCCAAATTAAAACTTTTTGCCTTTTGGCACTGATCATTATTTAAAATGTAATACTGAATTAACAACACAAATTTAAATTGTAGAAAAGAAAACCTCTATCTAATAAGTTTTCTTATTGGAGAAGGTGGTAATCTTCACATGTTTAAGATAAGCACATACTGAGTGTGCATTAGTAAATTATTGGTGCAAGTTTCAGGTGCAGGCTTCACCCATTAAACTACATGAGAAACTTGTCTGTTAATTGTGTGTCTTATAGCGTAATAGAGTATTGCTCATTATTTTGAATTCCAGGTTTTGAAAACAATTTTGGTGGATAAGGGAGTTTAAGTTTTATCCTTCTACTGGGAGAAATAGCTCCTAGTAGGATATGTGGTGATAAAAAAAAATTAAAAACAATAAATATATTCAAAATAAGAGGAGACAGTTGCTTGTTAAAATTTTCTACCAATTTTTGTTTCTAAACTTTCCTGCATAATTTAGGGCTTGTCTACATTACCGCTTAAGTCGATGCAACTTGTCTCTCTCAGGTGTGTGAAAAAGCCACCCCCCTGAGCGATGCAAGTTACATTGACCTAAGCGCTGTCCACACGAGCACCAATGTAGCTGCACCGATGTAGCACTGTAGTGAAGACTAATCCTTAGACTCTTTTTCCCTCCTCCTATTATCCGGGAGTCAAGCTACCCTTTAAGTAGCATTTTATGCCCCAGCATCTATGTTCAGCTGACCTTCATTGACTACTTCAGGAGTTGCAGTTGTTCAGCATCTCTCAGGATTAGGTTTTAGCTATGTAATTCTCAATTTAGCGTATAAAATAAAGGTTGCATTAAAAGTCACTGGCACTTCTGTTGCTGTTGAAGGGGAGCTGGCACATTTTGAGAAATTTAAAATTTTCACTTTCCTCTGTCTCTTTCTGCTCCTTTCCCCGTGTGACTTCCGTTATATTTGTCTGTTTGGTCCATTTGCCCACTCACGCATTTACTATAGTGGGTGGTCACTGATGTGTTTTGCGGGGGCGTTTTTTAGGGGTGAAGTCCTAGATGTGTACCTCTGGGAGTCTATGCTTGAGTGTGAAATCCAAATGGTTCAACCAGTCAATAAGAAACATAGCTTTTGTCCATTTAAAATTCAAACAATACTATAATATGTTTATAGTCCATCCAGTCTTGCAGAAATTCTTTTGGGCCCAAAATCCATTTCTAATTTCAGACTAATTCCTCTGACCTTTCCTCCTGGAGGAAAGTGGTAAAAATTTTAGCATCATTATTGTCTGTATATTCCTGCCTTAAACAAAGACAACAGTCTTTACTCCAATGTGTTCCAGTTTCTCAAGTATAACTCCAGTCCTTATTCTTATGGTGGCAGAAGCTGTAATGCTACAGGGTCAGAGAAAGATATTTAACTTCAACTGAACTAATTCAAGAAAGCGTCTCTTTATAAGAACAGTGTCTTTTCAGGTTTAAGTTGAAATAAAAATATGTATTGTAGTATGAACATTTTTATGAATTTTCCTATTAAGTCACACTCCTGAAATACTTGGATTCCAAATGAGATTATATTTTTATAAATAAGTGGTGTGTGTAGATAGGTTACAGTACATACATTGGCTTTCTATTTTTGGGACCCTATCCAGTAGGAGAGAACTCCACAGAACTGCTGTGTGATGCGGCCCCCTGGAGTACACTGTTAAGGTGTTTGGAATCCTCCTAAGTCACAAGCAAACTGCTTTGGGAAATCAAATCTGGGGCCTAGGAACAGGAAGATAAAGTCACCTCTGAACATGCAAATAAATGACTTTCTTTTCTCCTAAACCTCGGTCTCATGCTTGGTATTGCATAAAGCTACATATAAGTTAACTGAGCTTATGGCAAGGGCATAAATTGAGAAAATAACTGAGGGCTGTGAATACACAAGTTTCATTTTTAGGTTGTTACTACAAATCCAGGGCATACAGTCACTATCCAATGTGTTGTGTGTATATTTTATCTCTCATGAACAGTATAACACATTGTCTTTCTCATTTTGACAGTAGTATTGCGATCAGTAGATGTATACTACTGGTTGACATTCTCTGTCTTCTTGATGTTGGTACTCTTTATTCTAGATTTTTTGTTTTGTTTTGTTAGGCAACCGTCTGTAATTTAATTGGTGTTCCAACTAAAAAATAAATTCTAAAACCCATTATGGTGGCCTTGTGATAGGATAGAGCTGAATCACTTTGGGAGCTTGGTCTCTGAGAAGTTGGTGAGTAGCCTTATCCCATAGGATACTTGCATTGGACTGATGCACTTTTATTAATGATTTTGACAAAGCTGTCAAATATATGCATTAAAATTTACAGATGCCAGAATAGGTGGTGGTAGAACTTAGTGATATAGCGGTCTTATAAACTTAAGTAGAATATGAAATATGATGGACCAAATTTATTGCTGCTGTTAGTCAATGGAGTTACATAAATTATGAATTTGACCCAAGGTAAATCTCTGTAAAATGATTCCCTTGAGTATAAACAGTGTGCAAGATAAGAAAAATTTAAGTAGCCCTGAATTTATTTAAAATATTGTAGGGAAAAGTTCTGATTTTAATAACAGACTCAGCAGGGGTAAATTGGCTCCATCCCTAACTTCAGCAGAGCTGTTTAAGTTTACAGCAACTGAGGATCTGGCCTAACAATTAAAGAGGATCCCCAAAGAAAAATTGGTCTTATCCTTTTTTTCTTCATGATATCTAAAGAAGGCTGAAATGTTTTTCCTGAGAAAAAGATCTCTTTCCACTTGTGTTGTAGGTTAAAAATTCAAGTGCCCTCTAGGCTAGAGATGGTCTATGGTGATTGGAGCTCTAGAATAATGATGACATCATAGGAGTCAAAAAAGGGAGGAAATTTTAGTCTGAATATTTTTTTTAAACTGTCGGGTTTGTTTGCTCACTTAACTTATGTGATGAACATCTGGATATAGAAAGCCTATATTAAAGATTCAGCACCCTCATACTTTCAGTCAAGGTATTAGAGCTCACAGTAAACAACCCTGAGATCTCTTGAGGTTATCCAGCCAAATCAGTGAAAACCAAACTTGCCATTCCTGATATTTCGAAGGTTGAAAACCTTTCAGGCCTTCTTTCTGCATTACAAAGTAGCAAATAAGTACAGAAGCCCATTTTTTTAAAAGCCTGCACAAGTCAAATTTAAATTCTGAGCCTAGTAGTTATTAGCAGTAAAGAAAACTAATGGGATGTTGACTAGTATCAAGCACAGTATGTTGCATAGATGCAAGGATGTTTAAAGATTTTTCAGATGAAGTATTTGAGGAAGCTAACAATAGTTATAAAATTTTGCCAGAAGGATCCATTTGAGGCCATTGGAAAGACCAAATATTGAGGACGCATAAAAGAAGAATTTAAGAAGATGGTATTTTACGGGAGGTATTGAATCGGTGAAGTGAGTTTCCTGTTGAGTTGATACCCTAAATACACCATATTATTCTATTTAAAGAAAACTTGGCTAGCTATATAAAGTTTAATAAGTTAAAGTGAGTTTCAGTTTTGTAGCTGAGCTCCTTTTGAGCAGGGTGAAAAGGAGTGCGAAGCTGAGATAAATATTTCCTGCTTATGTGCAGTGGGGGGAAGGTTGGGTTTTGTGCCCCCTTTTTTTTTTTTTTTATATTTTATTTTTATAACTTCTTTAGGATGTATAAAAGTGGTTTGTTAAATCATTTTAATTTTTTTAATCTTAGATATCTTAGGCATACAAAGTCTTGTTTCTTCCTTTGTGTTTTTGAGATCTCTTTGGAGGACTAGACAACTAGAGTAGAACCTTTCTCATGCCTTAATTGAAGGGGTTGTAAATTTGAATATTTCATAAAGACATTTTTCATATTTGTTCAAGTGTTTGAGGTATATCAAACACACACAGCAGTTATAATAAATATTGTGACTAAAAATCCTTTCTCAGTTAATCAAGCTTCACTACTTTGGTACTTGTGGTGTCATGATCCTACTGGTTGTCCAGTTATCCATAGATTATTCCAGAAAATCCTTGGTAGTCCATCGAATCTGATGATGACAAATCTGTGCAGATCATCAGTTGTTGGTCTTATGGTGTGCCCTCTGGTGACTGTACGAGACAATTCTAGAGGTGCACATTTTGCTGCAGATTGTGCATGGGAAGTTCGCGGTCAGTGAATTATGCGCTGCTGATGCTCTGTGACGTCGTTCACGTGCCTCTTGTAGATGCCGGCAGCGGTCTTCCTCAAAGGCGATGCAGGTATTTCTGACTGTTGCACGCCACTGTGTTCTGTCGCTGGCGGTGTCCTCAAGGTCTCTAGGTTTGATACTGCTGTACTGCAGATTGGCTTTGATGGTGTCCTTGTAACGTTTCCGTGGATGACCTATATGTCAGATGCCCTGGGAGAGCTCACCATACAGAAGCTGGCGGGGGATTCTGTTGGCATCCATGCGGCTGACATGACTGGTCCAACGTAGCTGTGACTTCATGATCATCATTTCGATGCTTAGCATCTGGGCTCTCTCGAGGACCTCGAGATTGGACACTTTGTCTTGCCAGCGGATCTTCATGATGTTGCAGAGGCAGCACCTGTGAAATGCTTCGAGCTGCTTGATGTGACGCCTATATAGTGTCCATGTTTCGCACCCATACAAAAGAGATGAAAGAACAGCAGCTCTGTACACAAGCAGTTTTGTTGATATCCGGATGTTGTGGTGATTTAAAACTTTGACACGCAGACAGCCAAGTGCCTGGCTTGCTTTGGATATTCGTGCATTGATCTCATTATCCAATGATCCATCACTGGTTATGACACTACCCAGATATTTAAAGTTCTCCACTACTTTCAGCTGAGTGCCATCGATGGAGATATTCGGGACAGAAGCATTTGATCCAGGTGCAGGTTGATGGAGAACTTGTCTTTCCGAGGCTGATAGTTAGTCCGAAAAGTTGCGAGGCCTCAGCAAACTTGTTGACAATGTGCTGAAGATCATTTTCAGCGTGAGCCATGAGGGCACAGTCGTCAGCAAAGAGTGCCTCAAGAAGGACTTTCTGCACTATCTTAGTCTTTGCATTCAGGCGACAGAGATCAAAAAGTGAACCATCGTGCCAGTATTTCAGGTATATACCTCGGTCCAGATCTTTCAGTGCATGGTTAAGGACACAGGCAAAGAACAGGTTAAATAGGACAGGAGCAAGAACACATCCTTGTTTCATGCCGTTGGCGATGTTAAAGGGGGCTGATGTGACTCCATGAGACAGTACTTTGCCTGTCATGCTGTCATGAAAAAGGCATATAATCTGGACAAATTTTCTTGGGCAGCCAAGTCGTGTTAGAATGGTCCAAAGGGCTTCCCTGTTGACGGTATCAAATGCCTTTGTCAGATCTATGAAGACAGCATACAGGTGCATGTTCTGTTCAATGCACTTCTCTTGTATTTGTCTGACAGCAAGCACCATGTCAACTGTGTTCCAGCCAGGTCGAAAACCACATTGACTTTCAGATAGATTTGCCTTGGAAATACTGGCTATTAGGCGGTTCAAGATGATGCGGGCGATGATCTTCCTTCCAACAGAGAGGAGGGATATGCCTCTATAGTTTCCACATTCTGCTTTGCTGCCTTTGCTCTTAAAAAGAGAGACAATAGTAGCATTGCGAAGGTCCTGTGGTATGTTTTCATCCTCCCAGATGTTGATGATCACGCTGTGGAACGCTGCTAGTGCTGCTGGTTCTGCTGCTTTATATATCTCTGCTGGTATCCCATCTTTTCCAGGAGCTTTCCCTGAACTCATCTGGCTAACAGCTTTCTTAATCTCATCTATAGTGGGTGGAAAGTCAAGATCTGTCAGAGCAGGTTGTTGTGGAATTTCATTAAGGACATTACTACTCACGGTTGATGGTCTATTGAGAAGGTTGCTAAAGTGTTCTCGCCATCTTTCGTTGATGCCTTCTTTATCTTTAATCAGCATTGTGTTGTCTAATGAGAGCAATGGGGTGGTCCTTGGTTTAAAGGGTCCATAGACAGTCTTAATAGCACTAAAGAACATCTTTAAGTTGTGGGTCTCAACATAGTACTCAATTTCTTTGGCTTTGCTCTCCCACCAGTTGTCTTGTATCTGACGGAGGTCTTTCTGTGTTTTGCTCTGAAGGTACTTGAAATGGTCCCGTTTAGAGACTGAGGAGGGGTCATTCTGCCATTCGATAAAGGCTTTTCTCTTTACTTCCAATGCTGAGCATATTTCTTCTTGGTTCTCATCAAACCAATCCTGATGAGTTCTTTTCTTTGGTCCAAGAGATGTTATTGCTGTGTCAGTCACTATCTGCTTGAACTGGTCCCACTTTTTGGTTACAGTACTGATCAGTTGTCCGTGGGATGTCAGTTTGTCATCAAGACTCTTCTGGAATTTGTTGAAACATTGAGCATCCTTCAGGTTGGCTATATTGAAAGCAGGTCGCACATGCTTACGGCGTTTGTGCCGAGAAGGAACAATGTAGAGTTGAAGAGGCGTCCTGACTAATCTGTGATCTGTCCAGCACTCTGCGCCTCGCATTACTCTGGTAATCAGTACGGCTCGGATGTCTCGCCTTCTAACAATGGCATAATCTATCAGATGCCATTGTTTGGACCTAGGGTGCATCCACGTCGTTTTGTATTTGCCCGCTTGTCGGAACAGAGTGTTGGTAATGGTCAGGTCATTTTCAGAACAAAGACTCAAAAGTAGTAGTCCATTACTGTTCATTTTGCTTACACCATGTGGCCCGATTACTCATTTCCAGTTCTTGCTGTCAGCCCCGACTTGGGCATTGAAATCTCCAAGTAGGAGTAGTTTATCTGTTACCAGTGTGGCCTTGATCAGTCTGTTGAGATCTTCTTAGAATTGTTCCTTTGGGTTGTCAGAGCATGTTAAAGTGGGTGCATGTGCACTGATGATGGTGACATGATGTTTGGCATGTTGTGGGAAGCGTAGCTTCAGCAATCTTTCATTGATACCCACTGGAAGGTCTGGGAGTTGATACATCAATAAGGTTTTTATTGCCAGACCAGCGGCGTGTATTCTTTCCTCTGTCTCAGTCTTACCCTTCCAGAAGAAGGTGCAACCACCTCCTGGTTCACTCAAGAAACCTTCCCCAGGCAATCTTGTTTCACTTAATGCCACTATATCGATGTTATGACAGACAAGTTCTTGAGCAATGAGGGCTGTCCTTCTCTCAGGTCTTGCAACAGCTTCTCGATCCATGAGGGTACGAACATTCCATACACCAATGGTAAGTTTTCTCAAATTTTTCTTTTGGTTTCGGCAGCAGATTGGGTTGAACTGCCAGCCGCGGCTTGCTGGCCAGTTGTTGTAGGGGTTGAAAATACAGGGTAGACAAAACCTGAATTTCTAATACAGAAAAAAGAGAGGAAACCCCTTTGTAGACAGTCTTTATACATTGTAGAAAGAAAAGGGAAAAAAAGCAGGGGGAAAAATGAATAGATGTAGGCACCAAACTATTCCAGCCACCACTGACCCAAGGCCTGTTTTTCTCTTAAACTGCAAATCATATCTTTAAAAAAAAAATTGCTATTAATAGGACAGTTTCTCAAATTTTTTAAATGAAACCTTACTTATACAATCCCCAAAAATTAATTTAGCCTTTGCAATAATAGTGTTATAGCAAAGATTATTTTTTATTTTCAGAAACTTGCAGTTAAATCTAAAGCAAAAGATCAGATACAAATTTTCAATTATCTGAAAAAGGGGAAACTGCTGGAATGCAAAGAAAATTTTAATACATGTGATGTTGAGGAATTTGTAAATCTTTTAAAGCAGCATTTCTCAACGACCAGTCAGTGGACTGGCACCAGTCCCTGGGATCTCCTGGACAGTTTAGGAAGGCAATCCCTGGTATCAAAAAGGTAGAGAAACACTGTTTTAAAGCATTTTCTGGCTAAGAAGCCCTCACCAAAAAGTTTAAGAAGAAATAGGTTAATGCATTAAAAAGTTAAATATGAAGATACAACAGGGTATATTCATTTCTGAGTTGCTTACAGTTAGTTGGTGTTATCGGGCATAGGACACTAAGAGTAAGGGACTTCAGTCACTCAAATAATGTAGCCGTCACACTAAAGATGTGTTTATTGCTGTTTATGAAATTAAATCGATGTAAAAATAAGGAAAGAAGTAGGGAGAAACAAGGTTACCGGCTTAGTAAAGCTACCATTAAACATTAGAGTTCTTAATTGGACTTGATTTTAACACTCCTTTTCTTGTAGAATTTTTTTTTCAAAGCCAAAACATACAGGGATTAGTGTGATTTGAACAATAGAGTTCAAAGGCATTAAAGGAAAGTAAGCTCTATATCAAACAGTATTTTCGGGGTATATACAGAGAATACTGTGTGTGCGAGCAAACTCCTTTTCTGTGCACATAGCCATTACTCAAGGCCTTGCAGGTATTCCTTAGAGTATTCCTTTAGGTCCATTGGCCCTCTATGGGGATCAGTATACAACTACCTTAAACAGAGTTACCCACACAGTTCACAACACTGAATTAGTTTTGATTTAACAAGTTTATTTAACTACGAGGAGATATACTTGCGTTCACTTACAACCTAAGTCATTAAAGTCAGAAATGGTTACAAGAGATATGACGATAAAATGCTTCCTAGTACTAAAGTTTAACAAATTAGACTTGGTTCAAGGTGAAGTTCCTTACCATATATTCCCATTAACATTGCTCACCAAATGGTCAGGCCAGGATCTGCTGCAAAAGTCCAAAGTCTCTTTCTTTTACCTTCTTAGATGAAAGAGCAAGATATGGATAGGGAAAGATCACTTGGGGTGTTTTTGCCACTCACTTTTATAGCTCAGTCACCCTTTGAAATGCATTTTCCTGAGAGTTACCCCAAGATAAAGTTTATTCGCGCTATGAGGATGGAGACAAGAAGTCTGGTGGTGAAAGAGGTTCCTTGGTGTTTGTTCCTGTTCCCCTTCTTTGCCAAAGAATGGTCACTTGATAGGTGATTTCCCATCCACTTGGATGACACCTGGCTAGAGGTGTCAGCTTGTCTTTCGTCTTTGAGAAACTGGTTTACCC
The DNA here is from genome assembly GCF_013100865.1 of Trachemys scripta elegans. Taxonomy (NCBI): domain Eukaryota; kingdom Metazoa; phylum Chordata; order Testudines; family Emydidae; genus Trachemys; species Trachemys scripta. The sequence goes on from NC_048305.1 coordinate 51,647,608, forward strand.
AGACGTGTCTGGAAAACACATTTCAGACTTAATTTCAGCTTATGTTTATAACTTTACATATGATTTTTCTACATACATTTCACCGTGATGTTAATTAGTTTTGAAATGATACCCCACAAATTAAGTTGCCTCTCTAAGCTGCGCAGCAGCCTATTAAGTGCCACGCAGGCGCTCAGGGCTGGGACAGGGAGAGATTCCTCTCGCCCAGCCCAGGCCCCAACCCAGCCTGGCACAGACCTGCCACAACTGGGGGAGAGGCGTGTCTCTCTCTGCCCCAAACCAGCCCAGGCACAGACCAGCCACGGCCGTGGGAGAAGCGTGTCTGTCGAGGCCCCAATGCAGCCCAGGCCTGGACCAGCCGCGGCCGTGGGAGAAGCATGTCTGTCGAGGCCCCAATGCAGCCCGGGCCTGGACCTGCCGCAGTGTGGAGAGGTTCCCCTCCCCCCCAGCTCAGGTGCTGCTGCAGGGAGAGAGAGCTGGGGGGAGTCCTCTCTCTCCGCCGTAGCCCTGGGGCAGCCTGCACCCCCAAACCACTCATCCCCAGCTCCACCCCAGAGCCCATACCCCCAGCTGGAACCCTCCCCCACACCCCAACCCTCTGCCCCAGCCCTGAGCCCCCTCCCACACTCTGAACCCTCGACCCCACCTCCACCACATGAATTTTGTTCTGATCACTTTATTTGTATTATTGCAGGGTCCAGATACCCCAGTCAAATTGTGGCCTTAGTGTACTGGGCATTGTGTAAACACATAGGAAGAGACAGTTTCTTCCCCCAAAGAATGTACGCTCAAAGACCCTGATCCTGCAATCAAAACAGTATGGGAAAACCTTTGTGATTGTATGGATACCCACTGATTCTTCTTCGAGTGATGTCCTTGTGGGTGCTCCACTTTAGGTGTCAGTGCGCCCCTGTGCCCGTAGCCGGAGATTTAAGGTAGCAGTGCCCGGTTAGGTTACACATGTGTGGTCCCCGTCTCGTGCCACTTCAGGGTTCAAATGCTTACCTACCTGCAGGCTTTCTGTACCTCTTTCAGATGGACATGCTGTGTGTCCGGTGTCTCGGACAGGCACATATACCTCAGAAGTGCTCGCATTGTCACAATCTGAAAGTTCGCACCAGAAAGGCAAGAGATCTCCAATTGAAACTTCTCCTCGTGGAGAAATCTCTCCGACCAGCGTCTGAGCCTGAGGTATGCACCTTATGCAGTCAGAAATTGACATCAGCAGCTTCTGATAAGGGCCCTTTTTCCACTGCACAGGCTCCTGATCAACCCGCCAAGAAGGCAGCAAAAAACCAGGGTACCATGTCCCAGACTTTGGAGTTGGCCAAGAAAAGGCGCTCCACTCAAGAGCAAACGCTCCCGGTACCCACTGCACCAGCCTTGTCAACAGCCGAAAGAGTGGGCCCCTTCAGCACTGTCGGTACCAAGAAACTGAAAGCTCCCAAGCAGCCAAGCTCGGTCACAGGCACCAAGGGAAAAACAAAACCCCATGCCGTGGTACTGTCTGCCATGAACAATCGGTACCAAGCACCTCATTAACTCCAATGCTAATGCTGCCACCTAGTGCGGCCATTGTGTACTCTAGTCACACACTGGTGTCGACAAGCAATTTCCAACATGCAGTACTGTTTCCTACACACCAACGGTACTGATACTGGGCACGTCACAGCAATTCCTCCACCCAAAAGACCTCTCTGTTTTGTCAGTACCGGAGTCTCCCATCCTTGGCACCAACGGTACCTCGGTACCTGCAGCACTTTGGCCTGGTCCACACTAACCCCCCCACTTCGAACTAAGATATGCAACTTCATCTACGTGAATAACGTAGCTGAAGTCTAAGTACCTTAGTTCGAACTTACCGCGGGTCCAGACACGGCAGGCAGGCTCCCCCGTCGACTCCGCGTACTCCTCTCGCAGAGCAGGAGTACCGGCGTCGACGGCAAGCACTTCCGGGATCGATTTATCGCATCTAGACAAGACGCAATAAATCGAACCCAGAAGATCGATTGCTTACCGCCGGACCCGGAGGTAAGTATAGACGTACCCTTAATCAACCCAGTTCTCCACCTCTGCTCCACAATTCTCCAGTGATGATGAGGATAGAGATGAGGATGCAGGGCAGTCTCCACTACATTCCTCCTTTATGGCTGCTCCTACCACATGCACCCCTATGTACATGAGCTACCCAATATACCTTCCCAACCAGCGCTGGTATAGGCAGCCCTGGATGCCCACTATGCCCTTCCAATGGCCTTTTTGGAACCGGTGGGCTTCATACCCAAAACAACAACAGGGCATACCTGTTGGCCTTTCCACAGCTGACACACATCACGCGCCTTTACTGATGCCACAGGGCCAACCCTGCACCTCTGACCAGGGAGCTCAAGAGGAGGAGGAGGAATTCTCTGATCCAGCTAATCCACCTGAAGTCCACTTTTCCTCATTCTCACCGGATGACACTGTTATGCCCCCACCTCCCACTACAGGTGATAATTTTAAACAATTTCAAGACCTCTACAAGAGGGTTGCCACTTCACTGGACATCTCCCTGGAAGAAGTCCAGGAATCGCAACACAAACTAGTTGACGTACTGCACCCATCAACTTGATCTAAAATCGCCCTTCCCATGAATGATGTGATTATGGACCCTGTGAAGTTGCTCTGGCTAACCCTGGCAATGATTCCACCTACCTGTAAGAGGTCTGATAAAAAATATTAATTGCCTGCAAATGGCTCTGAATTCCTTTTTTGCATCCAACACCGAATTCATTGGTGATTGATGCCGTCAATGAATGGGGTAGGCAACAATACTACAGGAAACACTTGTTATGACAAAGACTGGAAATGACTTAATCTTTTCGGCCCCAAAGCATATTCTGGTGTGACCTTACAATTGAGAATTGCCAACTATGAGGCCTTATTGGCAAAGTATGACCACAATAACTACACAAGTCTCTCTGAATTTATTGCCTTTATTCCAGATGATAAATAAGAATGATACAAATAGCTCATCACAAAAGGTCAACTCATAACCAGGACAATGTTATAAGCTGTGCTTGATTCAGCAGATTCAGCTGCAAGATCCATAGAAACTGCAATTGTTATGAGACGAGCCTCCTGCTCCATCTGTCTGAATTCCCAAAGCTGGTACAGTTGATGTGGAGGACTTACCGTTCAAGGGATCCAAACTTTTCATGGACAAAACTAATGAGTTATGCACGCTCTTAAGGACTCTAGGGTGACATTGCAATCTCTGGGCATCAACACACCTAAGTTCAAAAGATGCAAGACGACAGGACAGTTATCATGCCCCTCAGTTATTCTGATTTCTCCCCCTCCCCCCCATATAAACAGCACAATAGATACAATGACCAGCAGGGTCAGAAGTAAAAAACCTGAAGGAGATGGCAACCTGTTCCTTTGAATACTACTTCGCAACCATCAACTTCCAGACAAAAAGTTTGAGGCCTTGGTCAAGAGCCCGAGAACTCCATCTCTTTCAACGCTGGAACCATCTACACCTTTCAAGACCTTTGGAGATCGCCTGAACCCATTTTACCCAATCTGTCAGAGTATTATATCAGACAGATGGGTATTAGAAATTATCAAAACTGGTTACTCTATCCCCCTTATTTCCAAGCCTTCTACCCACCCCTCTTCCCTATCCCTCTTCAGGGACCCCTCTCATGAGCATCTACTCAAGAGCAAACACATCTACTGTGAGAAGACATAACCTACCTCATGTCTCTAGGAGCAGTAGAACCATACCATCTGAGTACAGAGGGAAGGGATTCTATTCACACTTTTTTCTCACACAGAAAAAAACAGGCGGTTGGAGGACTATTCTCGACTTATGGCAACTCAACAAATTTGTGAGAACACAGCGATTCAAAATGGTCACACTGAGCACCATTATCCCAGTGTTAGAAAGAGAGGGGACTGATTCTCAGCCCTTGACCACCAGAATGCATATTTTCATATATCCATCCATCCATCCCTCACATTGAAAATTTGTACGATTTGCAATAGGATCAGACCATTTCCAGTACAAAGTGCTACCCTTTGGCCTTTCCACTGCACCTCGGGTATTCTCAAAGGCACTTGCCGTAGTAGCTGCCTGTCTACGCAGAGAGGGAATTATGATTTTTCCCTACCTGGACAACTGTCTGTTGAAAGCACCAACAAGGCAGGTAGCCCTAAAATCCACCAAACGCACAATAACACTGTTCACCAGGTTAGGCCTTCAGATAAACATGCAAAAATCCACTCTAATACCAGTTCAACACCTGGAATTTATGGGAGCGGACCTCAACTCCCTCGAGGCAACAGCCTCACTTACCAATAAAATAATATCTGACTCAAACCAATTTGATCTCCACAGCACAAAACAGCCCACAAGTGTCTTCCAGAACTTGCCTACAAATTCTAGGCCACATGGCTGCCATGACCTTTGTCGTCCGACACGCAAGATTACATATGCGGTGCATACAAGCCTGGCTCCGAACAAATTTGAGTCCCACACAAGCACAGTATAAACTTGCACCTCACCAGGCTACAGACAATCAAAGATTCTGTTTTGTGGTGGACCAACCTGGACAACATCTGCAGAGGGGTGCCCTTCCTACCGAACCCACTGTCTATCACCATCACCACGGTTGCTTCCCGCCTAGGATGGGGAGCACATCTGCAACCTCACTCAATACTTGGCCAATGGTCCACAACAAAGTCTCATCTTTATATAAACCTACTAGAACTGGGAGTGGTTCGGATAGCTTGTTCCCACTTCCTACCACTAATCAGACAAGATGGTACAGATTCTCACGGACAATGTAGCTTGTATGTTCTACGTAAACAGACAAGGGGGAGCACAATCACACTCCCTTTGTGTGGGAGCCATGTGCTTTGGCACTGGTGGATCAAGCACAATGTATTATGGCTTCATACCTACCTGGCTGCCTGAACACCACAGCAGATACCCTAAGCAGAAAGCTTTACCAGGACCACAAGTGGGAGTTGAACACACCAGTACTCTTAGACATTTTCCAAACGTGGGGCTTTCCAACTATCAATCTTTTTGCAACCGTGCAAAACACCAAACACCCCCAGTTCTGCTCCAGAACTGCCCTTGGTCCATGCTTTCTGGGCGATGTCTTTCTCATCAAATGGAACACTCCCCTATTATACACCTTCCCTCCCACTCCCCTCCTAGCTGTGTGCTTCACAAGATCAAACAAGACAGATCCAGAGTGATCCTAATAGCCCCTACAAGGTCACGACAAACATGGTATCCTTATCTCCTCCACATGGCAGTCCGCCCACCACGCACACTGCCTCTTCTACCTCGGCTACTATCACAAGACGCGGGTCGCATCATCCATCCTGATTCTCAACGGCTCCATCTCAAGTGTGGTTACCGCATGGCTCTTAGACCCTGAAGTGACATGTTCTGCAGACGTACAAAACATCTTGTTGAACAGTCGTAGGACAACTACCAGACTCACATACATAAGTGGAGGCAATTTAATTCATGGTGCTGACACACAGACCAAACCCCTCTCAGCCCTTTACCTCTCATTCTTGACTACTTGCTGGAACTGAAACTGACCGGCATTTCCATGAGTTCCATTCGTGTCCATCTATCAGTCGTCAGGGCATTCCATCATAAAGTAGATGGATTCCCTACTTTTATGCATCCATTCGCTAAACGCTTTCTTAAGGGCCTCTCCAATTCCTACCCAGATATTTAGAATCCCACCCCACCATGGGACCTCAACTTAGTCCTCCATGCCCTCACCGACCCTCCCTTTGAGCCCATGACTACAAGCTTCCTCCTACATCTTTCCATGAAGGTTGCATTCCTAGTTGCCATTACATCTGCTAGAAGGGTGGGAGAACTGGCAGCTCTCATTGCCGACCCACCTTACACAATCTTTTTCAAAGATAAAGTATCCCTCAGATCACATCCCCAGGTCCTACTTAAAGTTGTTTCATCCTTTCACCTCAACCAAACAATATACTTTCCAACATTTTTTCCTAAACCACACGTGGACAAATGACAGTCCAGATTACACACCTTGGATGTTCACAGGGCTATCACCTTCTACATTGATAGAACAAAATCTTTTCGCAAATCTCCAAAACTGTTCGTTTCAATCACCGAACAATCAAATGGTAACGCCATTTCCAAACAGCGTCTATCCAGACTGCATAAAACTGTTACCTCCAGCATGAACAACCACCCCCTATGGGGATCCGCACACATTCTACCAGAGGCCTATCAGCCTCCATAGCATTTCTTAAATAATATTCCCATCACTGAAATCTGTAGGACCACAATCTGAGCCTCTCTACACATATTTACCCAATATTACACTTTGCAACAACATGCATCTTTTGATACTTTGTTCAGACATACCGTACTTTCATCCTGTAGCGGGGTGGTTCCTCGCTCCTGCCTGGAAGGGCTTAAAACAGCCCTGGCAGAGGGCAGCAGCTCTAAAAGCTGGGCTGATTGGGGAAGTAGCCACAGCTGGGCCATGCCCCAATCAGGCCACAGCTGGCCTGTATAAAAAGGCTGGGAGCCAGGAGCTCAGAAGTCTCTCTCTGCACTCAGAGAGAGAAGGGCCTGGCTGCAGGGAGCTAAGACAGAGTACCTGGGTGGAGCAGGGCTGGGGAAAGTCTGGGGAGCTCCAGCCTGGATAGCCCCAGACTGTGGCCTAGTAGGAGGCCAAGGGGTACTTGGGATTGCAGAGGGCAGCCCATGGGTAGGCCAAGGCAGCAGGTCCAAACCCAACCTTACCTGTGATGAGTGGCCTATACTGCAGTTTGCCCCAGGGAGCAGGGGCTAGTTGGTGACTGGCAGTGGCCTTATTCTGAGGTGAGGTAGGGATAGTGGGTCGGGGTTTCCCGGGGAGGGGAGACCCTAGTACTGAGGGTTGTACTGCCAAGGGGCAGCACTCCAGATAAAAAGGCACCAGGGTCCGGGAGGGACACGGGGGCCAGAGGACAGGCGGATCACCAGCCTGCAGGGGGTGCTCCAGGACGCTGGAAGAGCTAATTCCCAGAAGAGACCAGCAGGAGGCGCCACGGGTGAGTCCGCCCCTCTACACATCCGCTATGACTTCCACTCCAAAGCTCCCTCCTTCCACCAGAGGGCACTGCTCTGAAGTCACCTAAAGTGGAGCACCCACAGGGACATCACTCAAAAAAGAAGAGAACGTTACTCACCTCATGCATTAACGGAGGTTCTTTGAAATGTGTGTCCCTGTGGATGCTCCACTAGTCTCCCTCCTCCCCGCTATCTGCACAGCTCCAACTGTAGGGTCAGTTCCAAAGATAAGACAAGACAAGTAAGGATAACAAACGAGAGGGAGGTTTAGGGGTAACAGTGACAGGCACATGTAGTTATATGGACTAGTTAAATGTACAATTTGATGGCATGAGTCTTTAATATATAAATATGAGAGATTAATTATACCAAAAATTTCTGCTGGCCACCTGCCTATACGTTATTATTTAGTAACTAACTGTAGGCATCATGATAGAATTTGGTTTCAAAGAAAGGCTAGTGCTTAGAAAAATGCATGGTACTGAATGCATGTGTACTGATCTGCGAACAAAACACCTTCTTAAAATATTGTCTATACAGATTACTCTTGGCATGTGTCTATGACAGAGTCTTCAAGAAAGTTTTGGCCATTGGAATTGTGTGAATACTTCCTCATGGAGCTGTTTGTACTTGTGGTTATACAAGAAGTCACTGCCCCTCAGTTTTGTACAGCCACTGCAACATCTAATTGCTTACAAGTTTATTTTGAATACTAAGAAATTGATAACCTTTTATCTGATGCTGGAGCAATCCATGATAGTTGGATACCAGAGTTCACAAACTGATCTTGAGTCTAACTGAATAAGTTAGATGAAACATGACTTTCATATATGAACTATTTAGAGCTGGAATATCCTGTTTATATCAGCCAAAACTTCCCAGTGGTCTAGGCTAAGCAAAAAGTGCAGAGAAGATGCATTATAAAAAGCAACTCTAAGAACTCTTATGTCCTACGGAGTGGACACTGAAAAGCACCTCAGTATTCTATTGTAAGAAATTATAGGGCCAAATTCAGAAGTGTTGTGTAATGGGTGTAATTTATACATTGGTAAATTAGTATGAGACTAAAAGACTCTGTATTGATGTAACTTATACACTAAGGGGCCCAGAATCAAGTGTAAAATGCATAAATTTAGATTCCCATCAACGTTAGACTTGCCTCTGAATTAAAATCATGGTATTTTAAAACACTTTTTATATCTCCTACAATTGGGCCTGGAAAGACCTGTTTTAAGCTGTAATTAAAAGTTCAGTTTAAATTATACAAAATACATGGCCACACCACCCCAAATAAAGAAATTACAATGAAACATATCAAACAAAAGAGGAAAAGATGCAGAATAAAAGTTAGAAATACCCAAAAAAGGGAAGTTTGGTGGGGAAACAAAATAAGAAGAAATAAGCTCACACTCCAATGTCCTTAGACAAATAAACTAAGCTAAGTAGACTTTTGTTTCCATCCACTAAGCAGCATAAATGTACAATGCTTAAAGACAAGCCTTAGGGAGCCGCAAGGAAATCTTTAGTAATATATTTTCTACCCCAGAGAGAGTCTTATTTTGTGAAGCCTTTTATTTCGTTGGGTTTTTTTTTAAGATTCCGCATGTTGTATATGTGACATTATAGCACTTTGCATTTTTAAAGCACTGAATTGTGTTCAATAGTAGGCAAAACAACATTTAAAAAAGCTTAAAAAGAAAATTGTTTTCCCACTGGAAACAAAAATAGTGAGAGTGAGAAAAGTGGATAACAGAGGATTGTCCAAACCCCTCTTGGAAACCATAGGATGTTTTTTCCCCCTCCCCTGTACACTCTTTTCCCTTTTCTTTTATTCTTTCCTCCCTCAAGAGCCCTGTGTTTTGTGCCACCCATCCCTGCCAGCCCTAAGGGACTGCATGCAGTTCTTTGGAATCCTGTGGATTTTACATATTTTAATAAGATTTAAAGTCACCTCTATTGACTTATATTTTAAGTTCAGCTTGTTTCATATGTATTTAGATAAGTTGTTTCTATGTTCAGTATTGTCTCTATACACACTTTTGTAAACTAAAATGATGTAAACATGATGACAAAATGTTAACAGCCATTAGTATATTGCGTTGAAGCAGGCCACTGGCCTTATGAAATGCTCTGGCAGGCCGTAGTTTTGGCACCGCTGTCCTAAGGGGATTATTGAAGAATGATACAGTTTGCTCCCTCCACATATAGGCTGATTTTTTTTTTTAATTCCAATTTTTATTATTAAAAATCCCCCTGAACCTTAAGGTAAGGAAATATTATTTATATGCTTATTCTATGACCCTTACTATCAAATATTTGACAATATTTATTATTACTTTGAGGTGGCTTCTGCATATTCCCACTTGTGATATCAAGGTTCTTGTGCCATGTGCTTCCAAAAAATTCTAGAGAGCAATGACTGTTGTGACCATTACTCCTCCCCTTTACTCCCTCTTTGCTTGTTCAGTATTCCAAGGGTATGAAAGGGAGAGTCCCTTTTGTCTGCTGAAGGTACACACAAGCTTGAATTCGCTCAGTGCCCTAAATACTTCCCTCATCATCATCACTTCTTGTTTTTCTGCATTTTGGGGATTATTTTTTTTTGTGAGTAACTTAACTAGTCAGTTTAAAAAGAAAGCCAAGGGTGCTCATACATCATGAGCATTGCCTGGGCTGTTGAAGAGTGGGAGAGCCCCCTGAAATCTTAATTGACCAGGGAAGTTCTTTAGGCCCAGTCAACTAAGGGCAGGTCTACTCTACTGCGTAAATCAATCTAACTTGTGTCACTCAGGAGTGTGAAAAAGAGACCCCCCTTAGCGATGCAAATTACAGTGACCTAAACACTGTCCACACTGATGCTATGTCGGTGGGAGATGCTCCCTTGCAGACATAGCTTCCGCCTCTTGCGGAGTTGGAGTAATTATGCCAATGGGAGAGCACTCTCCCATCTGTAAAGAGCGTCTTCACCAGCTGCGCTACAGCAGCGCAGCTGCACCGATGTAACCCTTCCCGTGTAGATCTGCCCTAAGTCTAATACTGTGTTAGTTCAGCATTGACTCTCTGATGGTTAAAAAGGCATTCAGGTGCTCAGTCTACAGAGTTCCTTGAGCAAGTATAAATAATATTCAAAGGTGGTACTCTCAAAGAACTACAGTGAGTAACTTTTCTATCTCAAAGTCCATTTTACAGTAACAGTTTAATTGTGATGTACAAAATATATTTATGAATTCTTGGCATATATGTAATTAATCATTTTTATATTCCAAGATGTACATATCTTAGCGATGAATTTGTATGTTTGTCAGTGTCTTAAATTCATTAATACCTTACTTTTAAACAGTTTTTTGTATGAGAATTTCCTAGTTTTAAAATAAAGATTTTGAATCTAGTTCTGTTTTTACAAACAAACTAGCTTCTACTGTAGCCGTTTAAGCAGTTGAATACTTAAAATTTTCAACTCATAAAAGCATTAAGCTCACTAAAATGGCAATGCTAGAAATTAGCTTGCTAGTAGAAGTAGCAAATGTTTAGGAGCTCCACAGATTCAGTATTTACCCCTTGATCCTGATGTCCCCTTTTTATGGACTTTTACATCTACCTAGTGGAGTTAAGAATTAATGACTTCATTAGATAGGCACCTTTTCATGCATTTCTCCTTTTTCCTGGCTGCTCTGTGCACTCTGTGGTCCAATCCACAGCTTCCTACTAATTTCCCATAGTGTTGGTTGTAAGCCAGGTCAAAGCTTCTTTTAGGGACAAATCAGGGTAGCTGAGACCAAACTGGCTGAAATCTGTTTGGTAGCAAATCTGGGGCTTGGAATTGTGGCTGTAGGATGGGACCCCTCAGCTTAGGGTTTGGATTGGCCAAGGAGGAGGGCTCTAGAGATAGGGAAGTAGAGATTGCTTTCTCTCAGACTTTATGTATCCAATGAAGAGAGCCTTCTCTAGTCAGGGCTTGAAGATTTTCATTGTCTCCAAGCCCTAATTGGTTCACATGAAATCCTTTGAAGTCAAGGGGAAAAAGCTGGACCTTCAGTTTAAAGCTATGTCTGCTGGGTGTGAAAAGTTTTTCAGAGTAACCCCATGCCCTGGTCCCAGCCCCATTCTGTAGTCTCATAGACTTTAAGGTCAGAAAGGACCATTATGATCATCTAGACTGACCTCCTGCACAACGCAGGCCACAGAATCTCACCCACCCACTCCTGTAACAAACCCCTAACCTATGTCTGAGTTATTGAAGTCCTCAAATCGTGGTTTAAAGACCTCAAGGTGCAGAGAATCCTCCAGCAAGTGACTCGTGCCCCACGCTTTAGAGGAAGGCGAAAAACCTCCAGGGCCTCTGCCAATCTGCCCTGGAGGAAAATTCCTTCCCGACCTCAAATATGGCGATCAGTTAAACCCTGAGCATGTGGGCAAGACTCACCAGCCAGCACCCAGGAAAGAATTCTCTGTAGTGACTCAGATCTCACCCCATCTAACATCCCATCACAGACCATCGGGCATATTTACCTGCTAATAATCAAAGATCAATTAATTGCCAAAATTAGGCTATCCCATCATACCATCTCCTCCATAAACTTATCAAGCTTAGTCTTGAAGCCAGATATGTCTTTTGCCCCCACTACTCCCGTTGGAAGGCTGTTCCAGAACTTCACTCCTCTAATGGTTAGAAACCTTCATCTAATTTCAAGTCTAAACTTCCTAATGTCCAGTTTATATCCATTTGTTCTTGTGTCCACATGGGTACTAAACTTAAATAATTCTTCTCCCTCCCTGATATTTATCCCTCTGATATATTTATAAAGAGCAATCATATCTCCCCTCAGCCTTCTTTTAGTTAGGCTAACCAAGCCAAGCTCTTTGAGTCTCCTTTCATAGGACAGGTTTTCCATTCCTCGGATCATCCTAGTAGCCCTTCTCTGTACCTGTTCCAGTTTGAATTCATCCTTCTTAAACATGGGAAACCAGAACTGCACACAATATTCCAGATGAGGTCTCACCAGTGCCTTGTATAACGGTACTAACACCTCCTTAGCTCTACTGGAAATACCTCGCCTGATGCATCCCAAGACCGCATTAGCTTTTTTAACGGCCATATCACATTGGCGGCTCATAGTCATCCTGTGATCAACCAATACTCCGAGGTCGTCATCCTCCTCTGTTACTTCTAACTGATGTGTTCCCAATTTATAACCAAAATTCTTATTAATCCCTAAATGCATGACTTTGCACTTTTCACTATTAAATTTCATCCTATTACTATTACTCCAGTTTACAAGGTCATCCAGATCTTCCTGTATGATATCCCGGTCCTTTTCTGTATTAGCAATACCTCCCAGCTTTGTGTCATCCGCAAACTTTCTTAGCACATTCCCACTTTTTGTGCCAAGGTCAGTAATAAAAAGATTAAATAAGATTGGTCCCAAAACCGATCCCTGAGGAACTCCACTAGTAACCTCCTTCCAGCCTGACAGTTCACCTTTCAGTATGACCCGTTGTAGTTTCCCCTTTAACCAGTTCCTTATCCACCTTTCAATTTTCATATTGATCCCCATCTTTTCCAATTTAGCTACTAATTCCCCATGTGGAACCGTATCAGATGCCTTACTGAAATCGAGGTAAATTAGATCCACTGCATTTCCTTTGTCTTAAAAAATCTGTTACCTTCTCAAAGAAGGAGATCAGGTTGGTTTGGCATGATCTACCTTTTGTGAAACCATGTTGTATTTTGTCCCAATTACCATTGACCTCAATGTCCTTAACTACTTTCTCCTTCAAAATTTTTTCCAAGACCTTGCATACTACAGATGTAACCTTGCAGGTCTCCAGTTCTGCATCCACACAACCATGCTGTATTCACAAAGGCATCCCTGCTCCTCACTGATTTTTCCAGCCTTGAGTCCGCAGACAACCTTGCTCTCCAGTTCAGCTCTGAGCTGCCCTTCACCCTGGCTCCTTCCATGACCCTCAAGGCCAATGCTACCTCCCTACTAAGATTTTAAAAAACTTACCCCAAAATCATTCTCAGAGCTGGGACTCCCCTGCTGTTATAGTATATAGCAAGTCAACAGTAGGCAGAGGAGGGAAGTTGTGGATTTGGATAGCATTAAGGAAGTCAGTGTGATGGACTGGCTAGAGGCTATTGTAGAATGGGGATGGAGCTAAGGAGCAGGGATTTTTTGGAGGCTAGAGCTAGTCAACCTGTGGAACTCTTTGCCAGAGGATGTTGTGAAGACCAGGACTATAACAGGGTTCAAAAAAGAACTAGATAAATTCATGGAGGATAGGTCCATCAATGGCTATTAGCCAGGATGGGTAGGTCTGGTGTCCCTAGCTTCTGTTTGCCAGAAGCTGGGAATGAGCGACAGGGAATGGATCACTTGATGATTACCTGTTCATTCCCTCTGTGGCACCTGGCATTGGCCACTGTCGAAAGACAGGATACTGGGCTAGATGGACCTTTGGTCTGACCCAGTAAGGTCATTCTTATTGATTGGGCGATAGCTGGAGGAATGGACCAAGTCTGGTAGCTGGAGCCAGGAAGCAGGGCTCATCTGAAGGTTAAAGAGCAAGAAAGAGAGTCCAGCAGGGAAGAGGGGCCTTATATAGTGAAGCAACTGAAGTTTGAATTTACAATTTTAAATGCTTCAATTCTTAAATGCTGTGCTGTAGCCAGTAGAGAGGAAGGATGATCTAGTGGTTAGGGCAGTGGCCTAGGACTATGGAGGGCTGGGTTCAAATCCTTTATTGTTATCTCTGTGCCTTAGTTCCCCATCTGTAAAATGGAGACAGTAGCGCTTGCCCTACCTCAGAGGGTGTTCTGAGGATAAATATATGGAAGATTGTGTGACACTCAGATACTATGGTAATTGGAGCCATTATAAGTACCAGAGAGAGATTAATGACAAGAGGGTATCTCTTGATGTAAATAGAAGCAATTATAAGTAATGTAAATAACTTTATTTTTATTTTTTAAACTTCGTTTTATACTGAAATTTTGTACATATACTTAGTTTCAGCAATTAAGGCCAAGGAATTTGTAAGTTAGAGAGATCTGAGAAAAAAATTGAGTAGGTGCACATTTCAAAAGGAGGTCATTTGAAATTACTTCAGATTCCAGAAGTGATAACCAGAAAATTAACCATAGGAGAAACTGGCATAAGTTTTCTGATCATATATCTAATTTTCAGACCTGACTACGGGATTTAGTCATCATTGTAACTGCAGATCTCAGTACTATGGAGCTGCCAACAACACCTCCATATGTTCACATTTATATATTAGTCTATACAGAATCTGTCATCTCCATCCATATGTTCTGTGGAGCAAAACAGATGCACTAATAGTCTGACCATTCACTTTACTTTCCTGAAACAATTATTTTTTAAACAATTAAACCTAATTGTTTGCCTAAATCTAGGTATACTTAATCCTACCTGAGCATGGGGGTAGGGGATAAACTAGATGATCTCTTCAGGTCCCTTCCAGCCCTATATTTCTATGATTTTAATAAGCATATCAGTTAAATCATTGCTGGTGCTAGCCCATTGGAGGCCTTATGCAGAAATATTTCCCCCTGATCACACAGAATACATACTAATTAATATGGAGCCCCCTTAAGCTACTTGGGGCCCTATGCAATTGCTTAGTCTGCTTATGCCTAGTGCCGGGTCTGGGTTAAATTCAGTTAACTTAAAAAAGTTAATTAAGGGTTTCTGAATCAGCATTGGCTTTTAAGATATTGGAGACTCTCAGTGAAGTTAGTCTGGAGCTAGTGGATTAAGTTCCAGTCTACTCCTGTATGTGTTTGTAACGAAGCTGCATCTGTTCAGCATGACAGTGAATTATCACGTTTTGTGTTGTGATGGCACCTAAAGAAGCAGGTCCTTTTAAATGCTCATCGGGTTGGGCATGAAATTAGACAGATGAAAATTTGGGATTGTTGCATTAATTTTGAGAACACTTCTCCCCTTTAGCCTTTGGATATTGCAGATACATAGAATCAGTCTCCTACCAAATCCATATCTCCTACATTTTTTATCTATAACTCTTAAGTCATTCCTAAAGTGAGCACCTTCTATGTAGTGTTTGTTATAGATTTATATCTGCCTAATCGCTCTCATAGAAATTCTAAGGAAAAAATGTCACAATTGGAACAATTAGACTACAGATGGTACAAACTGAGGAATAAAATAGTTGGTTTCAAAGTATTATGCCTTCTGGTTTTAGGTAGCAGTGATGGTTCAGAACTTAGTGAAGAGACTTCATGGCCAGCATTTGAAAGGTAAGAAAAACTGCTACATCTAAACCTATATCTCAAACTCCATTCAGACCTCACTAGTTTAAACCTATCACTCAACTCCTTGCAAATGAAGTGTAATGTTAGTGGTGTGCAGAACTCAATTATGTAATAAACTGGGTAACAGCCATTGCTTCTAGACTACAGTGTACCCTTTGGTTCTTGCCAAGCCAGTTTAGGGGTCAGCACCTTCTGGTTATTAGCTAACAGAGAGCTTTGTCACCTTACTGGCTTATTGCTCAACTTTGTCTCATGAATTAACTGGACCACCACCAAACCCCTGACAGATTTCCTTTTCATGAATACTGGCATCTCCTGTTCAATATCCTCAACATCATGTACCTCTCCTGTTTCAACATGTTCACTAGCCCTCAGACCTCCTCTCTGTATCTCTTGTATTCCTGGCTCCCTGTATTCCCACCAAAATCCTGCTGTTCTGGCTGCTCCTTCCTCTGCTGCCTGCTCTCTCCTATTCCCCCCCTCCATCTCCTGATTACTCCTCCATCTGCAACTTGGGGAAATCCTGAAGCAACCCAGCTATCACTACCTATCCTATGTAATGTAGACTTTTATATCATGCTCATTACCATAGTATATAACACTATCCAGGTGTCATTGACCACTGTAATTCAACCCCCCAAGTATTCAAGAGTGAGATGAGGTGTTAAATAATTACAGTTGAAAATAGTAAAAATTGGAAACCTAATGTTTTCCTTCAAGCTATTAAGTTGAACCATGAATAAAGTGTACTGAGCCCACTACCTATTCACCAAACAGTCTGCTGGGTAACATGGATTATAATTCTCTCTCTCATATTCAGGGAACCCATCAATCTGGAAACTGACTGGGGTAACCATGCCCACCTCTATGCATGGAGACATGGATAGAAATTTTGGCCTAAGGACTTTCTGTTTATAGCCAGGAACTGTATCCCTTCCCAGTATTCTGCCTTTGTCTTGTAGAAGTAGTTCAGATTGTATAAATTCCTTATGGAGAGAGATTTAAGTTGTGCTTTGTACCAAAGGTGAACTCTTCAATACCATCTCTTCCTATAAAATCTGTTATTTCCATGGAAGGAGCCCCTAAGCATCCAGTGGATGAGAGGCTAGAACAGTCTCTTCAGAGAAGCAGACTACTCCTTGGCTACCCTGCATGCAGCTATAGCATACAGCATCATTTAGAGATTCCCTGAAGTGCTCAAGTCATCTATATTGATATTTAAACAGAACAAAGTCAGAAAGAAGAGGATCTGGAACTTGCATATAACCCATTCCTATACATGATGCAGCTTGTGAGATCACAAAGTTTTCTTTCTGCTCTTCCTACTTTGCTCCACTCTTGCCAGGAAGAGTAAGGTCCTGAGCTGTGGGTATCATATTGAGTGTCCATTTGATTCAAGTTCCCTTTGATGGACAAAAATTATATGGGGAAGCCTTAGATACAGTGGTGAAAGAAGCCATGGATCTGAGTAAGCTTCCTCTGGCCCAAGGAAGACACACATTTCTTCCTCAAGGGCAAAAAACTTGAAGATTCTAGCAAAACATCAGAACTAATCCTTTCTTGTCTCCAAAGGAAAAGAGTACTTCTCATGGCCCTTATCTCAAGAATCCAGAAAAAAGCAGGTTATCTCCAGTCCCTCTCCCAATAAATAATGAGAATTGGATGGATCAGAGACTCCCCCCAATTGGGGGCAAGTTGAAAAGTTTGCTGCAGGTTTGGGCTGGAACTATCCAGGACAAATGGGTTTGTGCCTGAGCATCATGGCTACCGCATAGAATTTTTCATCCTGCATTCATCACCAAATTCCACATCCTTTTGACACTTCCCTCTGTCCTGACCAAAGAGCAAGCTTTTTTGGACCCTATTTGATGTAACCTCTTTTTGAGGACATTTTCTCTTGTCCGATCCCAGGAAAGGGGCTTAGATTCTTCATGGACACAGGGAACATGTATGAGACCTTCATAGGTATGGCTTATGTCTTTCAATCACTGAGATGGTGGAGCAAAGCTAGAAACTTGATGGGGGATGCTTTGAAATGCCTAAAATTAAAGGTCACTGTGGTGCCTGCCTGAACAGTTGGTAAGTTGTACAGTAGAGTTCCATTCTTGTTATGGGTAACAAATAATAAATAAGTAAATATTTATATTTATTGTGAATAAAGGAGAAGCATCAATTAGTTGGAATTGCTAGCCATTAGCAAAACCATGACTCACCAAATGCCCTTCATGACTGCCACCTCCATCCTGGTTCAGAGCCAGGGAGAGGGAACTGAAAGTCAGTGCCCTTCAGTTTATCTTCCAGAGTGAGGTAGTCAGCAGATCAATGTATTTGCTCCAAGCAACAAGAAATTGTACTTTTTCTATCTGAGGCAGTGGGAGAGCAGGATATGGAAGATAAATTGTTCTAATTCAAGTGGACATACCATTTTATGTGCACCCATTCTTTTTCCTTTCCTGGCTTAGGTAACCAGAAAATTCAAAAGGGATGGGGCCTGAGTCCTCTTCCTTGTTTGCTTATCAAATGCTTTTTCTCCTGAAAAATGCCCTCTGTGGAGGTTACCTATTTCCAGAGACTTGGTAATGCAATGATTGATATGTTTTCAAGGCTCAGAAGTTTAAACTGGCAGTCTGGAACTTAATAGTAAGCTTTAAAAACTTGGGATCTGGATCAGCTAGTCAAGATCCTCTTGTGGTCCAGAAAAGATCTGCTGTGTTTTAAAAGGTGTGTATGTTGAACACGGTCTCACTTCAGAATCAATGTCAGTCAAAACCTTAGCTACTTACTTGGTAGAGTCACTAAAACTAGCCTAAGGGTGTTAGATGCCTAATTTCCTTAGGCACTTTTGGAACTTTGTTGGTATCTTACTTGTAACTGCAGTAAGAGCCCTCCACTTATCTATGAGGAAAAGTTAGTTTTTACCCTCCTAGCCCTTGATTCACTAAATTACTCCTGCGGGAATTCTATGCCACTGCACATACACAGAATTTGTCCCCTTCAGATTTCTTTGCTTCCCACAGAAAAATGACTTTCTGACAGGGAAGCAAAAGGAAGACAAGAGCGGTCATGCAACCCTCCAGCAGTATGACCCTCCGGCGGGGGCGGGACTGGGGAAGACCTGGCTAGTGGATCCTAACTGCTCCAGGCTCAGTTGCTAGTCCCAGCTGGGCTGTGAAGGATGGGACTTCCTTTTCCCCTGCACGGCATCTGGGGCTGGGTCAGATCCACCCCCAGATTTCTCCCTCAGCTACAGGAAACTCTGCAAACTCCCTCCCCCCGTTTCGTGCACCCATCACTCCTCAGCTGCAGGGGCAAGGTTCCCTGTACAGGGAGCTCCTCCCACATCTGCCCAACTCCCATGCATCCAGACCCTCCCTCATACTCAGACTCTCTCATCAAGTCTCACCCCTCTGCACTCAGAACACCCCCCTCAATGAGCCCCACTCCCCCTACACCTGGACCACCCCAACGAGCCACCTGCACCCGGATCTCCACCCCACCAAGCCCCAACCATCTGCAGCTGGATCCCCACACCACTGAGCCCCACTCTCTCAGCATCCGCCCCCCAGCCCTCCCCACATCCAGCCCTCCCTGCTGAGCTCTATCCCCCACCACACTCAGACAAACCCCCCCTCTTCCCTCCCCCCGACTGAGTCCCAACCACTTTCACCTGGACTCCCCTGCAGACTCGCATTACCATTGCACCCAGAACCCCCCAACAATCCCCTGTGCATCCGGATCCTCTGCTGAGCTGCCTGCACACAGATTGCCCCACACCTGTCCCCCCAAACTAAGCCCTTCCACACTTGGATCCTGCCTTGCTGAGCCTGCCTGCCCACACCTGGTGTACCTGGCACAGAGAGTCAGGGCCCTGGGGTGTTTCTGGGGCAGGCCCGGACCTTGCACTGTGTCATGATTGAGTGCAGCCTCACCGCTGAGTCCATGTCTGGAGGAATGGGGGGGCTGGACAGTGATCTCCCACCTCTGTGCAGCCAGTGTCCTGTGCTCCCCAGTGCCATGCTGGAGCCTCCACATTTTTTTGACAAATAAAATTTGCAGAATTTTAAAATATTGTGTGCAGAATTTTTATTTTTGGTGCAGAATTTTTAATTTTTTGGCACAGAATGCCCTCAGGAGTAACTAAAACATGATCAGAATTACATCTTTCAATTAAAGCTCCTGCCGCCAGCTGGGAGCTCAACTTAGTACAGGGACAATTGATGTCCTTTGACCCTTGAACTAATGGCTATGACTTTGTTGTCGTTTCTTGTCAGTTGTCATTACTTCTTCAAGGAGGGCCAGTGAATTCAGTGCCTTGGCATTAATAACTTTTTTTGTTTATTTTGTTTATCTTGATTTTTACTCAACGTTGTTTCTCCTTACCATTTAAATTGGTATATTTCACTCCCTTTATTTCCCCCAATACTTCCCATCCTAATGAAATAAAGTGGCATTGTCTGGATGTCTGCCAAGATATTATTCTACTCAGGCAGAGCAAGATCAAAAGCCACAATCTTTCAATAAGTCTAAGCGGGACTTGTAAAATTGTATAGATGAGCAGATGAAACTCCTCTATTTAGTTTGAACTAGTTCTATAAAATCTCTATTTCATGGATAGAGGGAAATACAGCTTCTTATGGGAAACACTGCAAAATGACAACCTGGCATCTTTTCACTCATTTATAAAACACGGTTGAATGTGTTCTTCATCTTCAGCTGCTCGCTTTGGTTGTAGTATCTTGCAGATTGCCATCCTCGCTTGATCTCTGACTTTCTCTCCCTCCCTCTTCTGAGTTCCTGACTGCTTTCTAATTCCTAATATTCCATTTCCAGACTGATGGATTACTTGTGTATGAAAATAAGATAATTTTGTCCTTACCTACAATTTGTTGTTTTATGGCAGGGAATTGATCAGTCTGGATTTTCTCTCCCTCATAGTGATAGCTATATTTAGGTTGCCTAAGGCTTTCCATTATAAAAAATTCTTGTGATTTTATTTATTTATTTATTTATTTATTTTGAGAAGCTCTAACACTCCTCTTGTTTGAAGCAGGCTTTTGAAGCTCATCAGGGAGAAAGCCTTCAGGCTAGAGAAGTGCCTTTTCTTTGTCGTTTGAAATTCTGTTCAGTTTTGACTAAGATATAAACGAGATCTAATCACCATGTCTTCTCAATCATACTGTCAGCAAAATTTTGTCAGTGTGTTCCCTCCTCTGGGTGGTTGTACCCCAGCATGTAGATAGACCAATGGTCTGTCATCTCAAGTGCTGGTGGGCATAATTACTAAATATAGTTTTTATCCAGATTGAGCGATTCCTTGTTATGCAAAGACAAATTTAAAGATTAGAACACAGCTTATATCCATCATTTACATGAAAGATGGATGCAAGTCATAAATCTCTCATCTATATATGTTGTTGATGCAACAGTTGTATTTAATTTTTAAAAATTGTAAGCATAAAAGTTTAGCTGTCTAAATCATTAGGGTTTTTTAGAAATTAAAAAAAAAAATCTGACCTTATCAAATTTTGCAAATTCAAAGATACCTAGGTTGCTGAAGGGCAGAGATTAATTATTTAGAACACAGTTTCCTTGGGAGGGAGAATAGGGTGGAAATGCATTTTTATAGTACATCTATGGTGAGGTTTCTTATTACAGCATATGAAATTATTTGAGTTGATAAGGGAGTGTAAACTTTATATTTTGTTTAACCTTTTTGATATTACTGTGTTTTCTTCAGTACTGCTATTAATTAATCAACATATCATCATTGACTTCAGTGGCGCTACATCAATTTACACTAGCTATGGATCTGACCCTATATAACCAGCTTTGAATCAGGCACAGAATAATATTCAAAAGATAAGTTTAGAAAATAAGTGCTGGAATTGGGTAGCAGTACTGAAAACAGCAGTAGTGAAGGGCTCAAAAATTTAAAACTTCCTATGTTACGTTTATACTCCCTTTAAACTGAATCATTGAGATATTACAGGTTTGCTGTCTCTTAGAGCTTAAATAATTTGCATTTGACCTTGGAACCATAATATATTAAGCCACAAATATCATTCACTAACAATATTTTGCTTTGTTGACTTTTCCCAGCCAATAAAGGTGTATCCAAGTGAAATATCTGTTTTTTTTTAATGTATAGCATTTTAAATAGATATTGTCTCATAGCAGAGTGTATGTGATTTTCTTTGTAAGTTGACTTCAGTGGTTGATTTGGAAATGGTGCCAATACTGAGGATTGAGTTAAGAAGTCTTTGTATTCCTCTAACTACTGTTGCTTGTGTGCCTATTTCTAAGTTTAGGGGCCTTATTGCCCTTTGCTTCTTGTCACAGAGTCTGTAGCAGTATCTATAGTCAGCATTAAAGGCAGCAGTTTGCAACCTAGTTCCTTATAGTATTTTCATTTTTATTTTGTGAGTTAAAAGACGCTTTTCTGTTCTCAAAACCCATTAATTGAGATGACAATAAAAATACCCCAGTGTTATGAGCCCTGACATCAAGAACATCTGTTCAAATAAGAAATGTAGATTTTGAAATCTACAACTGCATGTTTTTTTCTAATGAAATCATCCACTACTGCTTATTGTAGGAGTGGTAGTTATGTGGCACAAGAGACTTTATTACACTGTTCTAGCAAATTATGCTGCTTTTATGGATAAAAGTATATGTAATATATACAATTTATAATGGAATCCAACAGGAACAGATTATACCATTCTCTCGGTCCGGTGACAAGAGTGGCACGAAATGGCTATCGAGGCCACATGAAGGCCAGCAGGTACAATAATCCCCTGCGTCCAGGGGTCACAGATTTTTCCTCTGGTGTTGGTGGCTGGCTTGATAATTAAGTGGGTGTCTTCTGACATTTCTGATCTTTCTAACTTTCAAGGCAAAATTACAGTAGTGACTTATCCTTAAAATAGAAATTTTCTCTTCTGTGATTTGATCTATTTCATCATACAGGCTTTGGCTCATTCTGTTCTGCCTATCCAGTTTCTAAATATTGTATCTCTACATCAAGACTTAAAGATGCTTTACTATAGGTAGCTTTTTAACAGTGTAACACTATGTGGTGGTGGTAGAAACCATGTTGGCAACAAAGCATACTACTTGTGCTTGAGACTGTGTCCAAGGTGTTTTCTTTGTTAATAATTCTTCATTGAACTTGCCTTTAAAAAATGACTGACTTGGTTAAATTGCAAATCATGAATTAAAATTGGCCCTCTGTGTGGCCAGACTCATTCTAAATAGCACTGTATATAAAACTGCATGCTCACTCAGCTTTTCATTCTGTCTAAAATTAAATTACAACTGTCTGCAGCATTACAACTGTCTGCTGCAGTGTGGTATTGGAGTTGTAAAAGAGAAGGGAATAACTCTTATGTACTAATGAGTAGCAAGCGTTGCGTGTAATTGAGTTAAATTCATGTTCATATCCGTGTCTGAATTTGTCAGTATATCACTGTCAATTAGTAGGTGTAGTGAAAATATTTGCCAGATTTCTGAGATATTTTGCATATGCATAACTGTTGTGATGGGTTAATGGATTAATTCTGGTTTACTTTAACAGACATGTCAGAAATCTGTAGTTTCTCAGCATATTTCTAGAGAGCTGATAAATACACCAATTTAATTATGTAAATTGGTTGATACAAACTGAAATTATCCCTGTTGTGAAAATAAGAATCTTTCCTGTTTTAAAGTAATTTGTAAGCCAGTCAGTTGCTCACTTTTAATAAAGTTTAGTTTCCTTTTCACCATACCAGGCATCTGTTTTTGGCATATTCTTTTTGGGCACCATTTAGATTGATAGGGAATTAATAGCACACCAAATGCATTATAACACACACAATTTACTGCTGTGGGCCAGGTTTTCTGCTCTCTATTATTGATGTCCTTTATTGCTCTCAAATATCTTATAATTATTGTGCATGTTTTGTTGAGCTTTTGCTGTGGATTTTTTATTTTATTTTTTGTAATTTCACTGACTCAAATGATTCTAATAAAAAATCCAGTTTTTCCCACTAGGACTTAGGAAAAGATTCTAATAAAAAACAGTGATACAACATTACTTGTTCAGGGAGTAATGACAAATCTATAATTTACCAATTAGAATTAGTTATAGTTGAAATATAACTGTATCCTAAGCTTTGGGAAGTGCATTTTAAAATCATGAACCACCTTCTGGCCTCATAAGTTTGTTATTCCTCTGCAGCATGACGACAGGTCACTTGCAAGTTTCAACTAGAGTAAATGGTGGATTCTCTGTAACTTGAAGTCTTTAAATCAAGATTTAAGAACTTAATTAACTCAGCTAGAGCTTAGAGGTCTATTACAGGAGTGGGTGGGTGAGGTTCTGTGGCCTGCAGTGTGTGGGAGTCAGACTAGATGATCATGATGGTCCCTTCTGACTGTAAAATCTGAGTCACAACTACCCCTTATGTCACTCAGGGGTGTGAATAAGCCCCCCCCATCCTCCTCAGTGACATAAATTACACTGAGCTTGGAGCTGGTGTGGACAGCGCTATGTCGGCAGGAGAGTTTCTCCCATCAATATAGCTACCGCCCTCATTAGGGGATTAATTAAGTTGATGGGAGAATGCTGTTCTGTCAGCCTAGAGTGGCTACACTAGAGCTTACAGTGGCGCAGCTGTACTGATGTAGCTGTGCCATTATAAGCTCTCTAATGTAGCCATAGCCTGAGTAATCATTTACTTTTGCTTGTGACTGTAAATTTCTCAAGAGCAATCCCTCATAGCCACCAAAGTCTTTTTCCATGATGAAGTCTAATAAATAAAATGTCAGCATTTCTAAATTAAAGTACAGATGTTTACATTATGTTTGGGTAATGATTGGAGTATTGCTTTGGGTAAAGGATATTTATATATTTTTCATACTATTTTCTCACATGCTTCTTGTAGTTCTGCAGAATCTGAAGATTTGGCTGTTCATTTGTATCCAGGAGCAGTTACTATTCAAGGTGTTCTCAGGAGGAAGACTTTATTGAAGGAAGGCAAAAAGCCTACCGTAAGACTTCAAATATATGCTAAACCATTTTTCCTCTTTCTCTATTTTAAAATATCTTTAAAACAGAACAAAGCTACTTGGTTAAAATCTGGAAGCCTTTGCTCACTTTTTACTCAGTCCTTACTGAAACAGAACTCTTGCTAAAATCAGTAGGAATTATGATCAAGTAGGAACTGACTAAAAAGTGAGTAAAGACTTCAGTATTTGGTGCCTTATATATTTGCCACTTACAAAGGCTCCTGCTCCTAGATTTGATTTTTTTGGAATTCATGTGATTTGTCTAAATCAAGGAATTACTGTTATGGAAGTTGATCTTCTTTGTTCCTTCAAAAGTATTCCATTAATCCTAAATTGTTAATGTTTTTGCACTTGCATAAACGGTATAACTTATAAATACATTTAACTTACCATAATATAACTTACTATCTATCCATATCCACCGCTAAAAGAAAAAAAATCAATATACCTTTAGAGGGCAAGAGCCTGGCAACTATTGATATTAAATAGAAATATTGTTAAAATATTAGTGTTGATATATCTATATCGGGGGTAGCTGTGTTAGTCTGTATCTACAAGAACAACAAGGAGTCTGGTGGCACCTTAAAGACTAACAGATTTATTTGGGCATAAGCTTCCGTGGGTAAAAACCTCACTTCTTCAGATGCATAGAGTGAAAGTTACAGATGTTACATGTGCCAGGGATCCCCTGGCTGCATAAGCGGCAGCGGCGCGGGGCAGGAGACCCCCGGTGGTTCAGGCAGCAGCGGCTGGGGCACGTGGCGGGGCTCCCTGGGCCGCACAGGGAGCGGCAGCCGGGGCGCGGGGCAGGAATCCCCCGGCGGCCCCAGTACCAGCGGCCGGGGCGCGCTGCAGGGCTCCCTGGGCTGCTCGGGCAGCGGCAGCCGGGAAGCGGGGCAGGAGTCCCCCGGTGGCATGGGCAGTGGCTGGGGGAAGGGGGGGCATTCCCCCGGCGGCATGGGTGGTGGGGAAGCTGCGGGGGAGACCCCTGAAGGGGGTAGGTGCTGGGGCTCAGTGGGGAAGTTACCTGGCGCCAGGAGCTGCAACTGGGCAGCGGGGCTCTTCTCCAGCAGCTGAGACACGTGGAGACGGACTCCTGGTGGTGGCAGCAGCTGGGCGGCACTGGATCTCTCCAGCAGCAAGGGCGTGGGGAGGCAGTCTCTCAGCGGCTGCGACTCTTCCTGTGGCAGGAGCAAGGTGGAGCAGGCTCCCAGTAGCTGTGACTGCTGGCCATAGGGGAGAGGTTTCTCCAGAGGCAGGAGCCTGGCAGAGCAGATTCCCGGTGGCTGCAGCTGCTGGTGGTCAACTGGAAGTTCTTCCGGCGGCTGGAGCATGGCGGGGCAACCCCCCGGCGGCTGGAGAGCGGGGTGTACGTTCCTCCTGTTGGTGATGTCCCTGCAGGCTGGTCTCAGAATGTGGGAGCTGCTTGCGGTAGCATCTCGGGGGGGGGGGGGGGATCCTTTTTGTTCTTGTTCTGCTCTCTGGATTTGCTGGTTGGCCGTGACCCTGAGACCCCAAGGGCAGCGGCCGGGAGCCTGTGAAGGGCAGTAGGTCGTGCTGGGGCAGCCATCAGTGTCTTGGGCTGCGTTTTAGGGGCAGCAGGATACATCTTAGTGCACCATTAGCTCTTTTAGCGTAGTAATTATATTATATCAATGTAGCAGCTTATCAGTTTAATCATTTTTATTGATAAGAACATTTTTATTGATAATGCCTGCATCTGTAACTTTCACTCTATGCGTCTGAAGAAGTGAGGTTTTTTACCCATGAAAGCTTATGCCCAAATAAATCTGTTAGTCTTTAAGGTGCCACCAGACTCCTTGTTGATATGAATTCTCGTGTCTATAGACATATTTACGGCCTGTACAGTTTTATTGCCTCTTTCTTGCATACACAGTCTATAACTTCATACATTGTTGAGACACCTCTACAATTCCTGAATTAAATAAAACTGGATATATTAAGGAGGAAATGGCATCCTTCTTTTAACTTCTTTGCTTTAAACTATAATGGTAACACACCGTTAATGATATTTATGTGTGTAATAATTATATTTATAACTGCCAGACACCCCCAAGCCAAAGCACTTGGAATGCTGCATGATAAGATACAATAAGGGAACCCATGCTTCAGTTGAATCCATGTGGATGGACCCTTGTGTCTGTGCCATTGATTCAACTGCCAGCCTGTGCAGATACAATTGCAAGATCTAGGACCTTAATTTTTCTTGATTTAGCAAATAAGTATTTCTCCAGAAGTAACGTATCTATCAGATTATTGTAGATTTACACCACAAAATTCCTTGGATTTTATTTACATTTTTAGACCTACATATTTTTCTCCCTAATCCAAGTAGGTTTTTCAAACTTCGTCTCCCAAAAAATGTTCTGTTGCTGGAAGGTGTATATTTCCTTTTAGTAACTAGAATGTCAATTTTGCGGCCATTCATATCCAACTGGAGTATGGAAGTGCTAACCATTTGTTTCCCTTTCCCTCCCTAATTGTTGAACTGATCCGAAGAGTGAACAGACTAAGCAACCTGGAGTACAAAATGTCATTATTCCCACTCATTTATTGCTAGATCTTTGATGATGTAAATTGGCATAGTTCCATTGACTGAGGGAGCTATCCCAATGTATACCAGCTGAGAATCTATCCCTTATAGATTATTTCTGTATTTTGACATATTTGACATATTTTGTCTATAAATGTGATTCTTGGATATCACAAGCACAAATATCATATCTATTTCTATACTTCTCATTTATTTGCAAGCCCAGTCTATCGTAAATGTCCTTGTTCTAATATATTAATTTATGCATGTGTTCAACTAATTAAAAGTATTGCAAATGATATTGTAATGTAAATACTTTAACTTTATTTGCTCTGAGTTTATTCATTTTATATATTAAAAATACCAAAATGTCCTTGTTTGCTAAATCTATTGATATTAACGAGTGTGTGCAGAGCATCATAATGAGTCTTTTAAAACTGCTGGGATTTGTCAACAAATAAGTGTATTCTGCTTAAATATTTCATATATTACAATATTTTGGTATATAGTAAATTTAGAGAAATAAGATAATTGACCATTTAAAAAAAGACTCATTATGCATTAATTATTGAAATATAGTATGAATGTATGCAAATTAAAGAGTAAATGCTTGCAGCACTTTTTTTAATCATCTTGATGTATAGTTCCACAAGAAGAAAAAAAGCATCTCTGTCCTTTAATAATTAGACGTTTATGATGCCTGGCATCAAGGTGTTGTTATGCTGATATCATACAGTAAATAACATTGCTTTTTGTTAATATTGCTTCTTATCAGCAGCTGGTCTGGAAATTTTTTATTTAAACATGGTAATTTCAACTGACAATTTGCTGACAAAGAGCAGCACATCAAAAATAATCAGTGTAGCTTTCTATAAGCCATCACAAATGCCTATTATTGTAACTCAGTTGGCTTGCTGTCTGTGGTTAGAAGCAATGTTCTAGTTCCCACTACACTAGTTGATAGAGATGGTCACATTGTGATAGACTTTGAATCCATTGAGAGGAAGACAATTATACCACTATATAAGCATCACCTGATTAATGGTGACTTTGGAACAGAAAGCATGTTCTTCTTCGAGTGCTTGCTCATGTCAGTTCCATTCTAGGTGTGTGCGCACGCCCACGTGCACAGTCAGAGATTTTTGCCTTAGCGGTATCTATAGGGTCAGTTGTGGAGTGCCACACTCGTGTCGGTATACAAGGCATCGCCAGCCCTATGCCCTCTCAGTTGCTTCTTACCGCCCGTGATGGTTGGTCAGTGCAACTTTTTCTCCTTGCCTAGCAAGTTGGTTAGCGGTTCTCCCCTTCCTTCAAACTTTTAGTGTCTTGTAAATAGTTTGTTTACAGTAGTTAGTTAATAAGTAGTGTAGTTAGTAAGTTAGAGTCCCAGTGGGGACTTTGCCCCAGGCGGGGTATGCCCCAGTTTCCTGGTTTTAAGCCCTGTTCTGCCTGTACAGGCCTATGCCTGTTAGTGACTCCCACATCAGCTGCTTAAAGTGCTTGGGGGAATCACATGTGAAGGACAAGTGTCGCATCTGTAAGAACTTTCGTCCAAGAACACAAAAGGAGCACGACATCCGTTTGAGGGCCCTCCTCGTGGAGGCTGCTCTCCATCCGGCATTGGAGCCCTCCCAGCTGGACTCTACTCCCAGCACTTCGGCCTTGTGCGTAGTGCACCCCCAACACTGGGCAATAAAGGCCAACGGGTAAAGAATCCAGTTTGGGCTGCCCACCCACCCTGGAGCTACATGGGTGTGCCTCCCTGATCAGACCCCTAGCCCTCGTTCCCCCCCCCCCCCCCCTCCCCAAGGGATCCACCACCGACTCTCAAGAGTGGTAGGGGACCCTGACTCTTGGCAAGGCTGTTGTCTTCCCAGGCCCTACCAGAGTCCAGAGAGCAAAGGACTCTTCCAGTGCCACTGGCACTGCGCACAATGCTGGACCCAGCAAAGGCTCCCTATGAGGGCAAGCCAGCCGTAAACCGCCCACCCACAGACCCCAGAGGGCAAGCGAACACCCCGGTTCCCGAAGCTGAGGCAGCACTCTCAGTCTCCACAGTCCAGGTTGCCGGTTAGATGTCCTAGGTTGCTGGCACCGCACTTGTGGTCTCCGCCTACTTGACACGGATCGTCCAGAGGGAGATGCTGGTCATAGTATGGCTGGCACTGGTTGTCCTCCCGCCAGTAGTCTCCACGGCATAGATCCCCATCACCTAGACCACAGGAATGATCTCCGATGCGGTACCAGTCTCCTCGCTCCCGCCACCAATCTGCCTACTCAAGGCACCGTTCACCTACGGTGATGGTTAGCCGTCAAACTCAGGTGTTGACAGCCCCACCATGGTCACTGAAGGGAGTTGAGCCCCACGCCGAGGGAGCACCAGCACGAGTGGGCACCTGAGGCTGTGTCAACCTCCGCGATGCCTTCCTGGCAGCAGGACCAGTGGCTGGCACAGTGGCCCTACTGGAATGCATGGGGCATGCTGGTTATGCCAATGCCCTTTTCACACCACTCATCGGTTGCCACTTTGGAAAAGCAACTGGTGGCACCGGGCTCAGTGCGTGAAGCAGAATCGGATGCCGGGGGGAGGAGTAAATGCCCACTCCTAAAATCCCTTCCCCCATGGGGGATGATGTCCTACACCCTCCCCGTCTCCAGATGAGGGTGTTGAGGGGCTCTCTCCTGCCAGCCCACTGGACAATTTTAAGGCGCCACCAGGCCCTGCTTTGAAGGATGGCCGTGAACTCGGGCCTGGAGCTGGAGGAGATGGTGGAGCATTTGGACACCTTGTTTACTATGCTCTTGGCATCAACCCCCTGACATGTCGTACTACCAGTGCACAATGGGGTCTTAAAAATAACTAAAGCCCTCTGGCAAATCCCGTTTTCCATCCCACCCACTTCCAAGAGAGCTGAAAAGTAGTATTTCATCCCACCTAAAGTGTTCGAATACCTGTATACCCACCCACCTTCGGGGTCACTGATTGGCTCTGTGGCCAACGAGAAAGACAGACGGGCAAACCAGTTCTACTCCCAAAAATAAAGAAGCCAAGAGGCTGGAACTTTTTGAAAGAGAAATTTATTCAATGGCCAGCCGTCAGTTCAAGGTAGTAAACCACCAGGTTCTTTTGTGGAGATATAACTTAAACTTTTGGGAGTCCCTCCATAAATTCGAGGATTCCCTGCCCCAGGACTTGGCCCAAGCATTCAGGGCCCTAATTGAGGCAGTGTAACAGGGCGACGACTCACCCCTGCGGCGCCTCCTGTCGGTCGTCCCCTCCCCAAGGAGCCCCCACCCCCTATCCCCACCTCGCCTCAGTCGTAGGCTACTGACAGTCACCAACTAGCCTCCTCTCCCTGGGGCAGACTGCCGTATAAGCCACTCATCACAGGAAAGGAGGGGTTTGGACCTGCTGCCTCGGCCTAGCCTTGGTTCTGTCCCGTACAACCCCAGTATCTATTTGGCCTTATAATAGGCTGCAGCCTGAGGGTTTCCAGGCCAGAGCTTCCCAGCTCCCTGGACCTTCCCCCAGCCCTGCTCCAGCTCAGGTACCTTTATCTAGCTCCCTCTACAGCCAGAGAGAGACTGTGTCTGCTCCCGGCTTCACTGGCCTTTATAGAGCCAGCTGGACCCTGATTGGGGCGTGGCCCCCAGCTGAGGCTGCTTCCCCCGATCAGCCCAGCTTTTCCCCTGCCGCAGCCCTTTCCCAGGGCTGGTTTTAACCCCTCTGGGCAGGAGTGGGGTGACCATCCCGCTACAGGCAGGTACAGCAGTGGCTAGATGCTCCCTCCAAATGGCCTGGGACGAGGCTGATTCGGCCAGGGTGGTCGCATCGGCAGTGGTCATGAGGCACAGTTCCTGGCTTCAGATCACGGGCCTGTCCCAGGAGATGCAGTCCTCAATGCAGGACCTCCTGTTTGATGGGAATGGACTCTTTGCAGAACAAATGGATGCGAGGCTGCATGGACTGAAAGACACTCGGACAACCCTCTACTTGCTGGGTCTTCATACACCGCAGTCGGCGAGGAAGCAGTTCCAGCTGCCCCCGCCTCCAAGGTCTTGGCAGCCTCGTCAGGGATCTGCAAGGAGAAGGGACAGAGACATGAGTTTTTGTCATCACTGCCCTTCCTCTTCCTGTCACTTGCGCAGCCCAGCCTGGCGAAACATCATGGGGAGCCAGAAGTGCTCATTTTGAGGGTGCGCTCAAGAGCAACGCCCCAGTCCTCTTCCTGGATCTGCCTCATTCTTTCCTTAACCACCTATGTCCCTACTGTTCAGCCTGGTTGCAGGTGACTTGGGACTGCTGAGTGCTTGAAATTATATCTCTGGGCTACACCCTACAATTCTTAGCTGCCCCTTTCCCACCCCTCCCTTCCCTGTCCCTCTTCAGGGACCCTTCTCATGAGCAACTCCTCATTCAAGAGGTTGAGAAACTCCTGCAGATGGGGACAGTGAAAGATGTCCCTCGGGAAATGAGAGGAAAAAGGTTCTACTCCCATTATTTCCTAATCCTGAAAGCAAAAGGGGGCCTAAGATCCATTCTGGACCTGCAGCACTTCAACAAGTCTCTCAAGAAGGTGAAGTTTTGCAAGGTCTCCCTAGCCTCCATCATCCCCTCCTGAATCCAGGAGACCGGTACGTTGCCCTTGACTTGAAGAATGCTTATTTTCATATCTCTATCTTCTAAGGGTACAGATGATTCCTCTGCTTTATGGTGGGCTGGCACCATTTCCAATTCACAGCACTGCCATTTCATCTCTCCTCGGTGAGATGTTCACAAAATGCATGGCACCAGTGGTCCCTTACCTGAGGTGTCAAGGTCTATCTGTATCTCGACGATTGGCTCATCAAGGGCAGATCTCGGGAACAGATGCAAAGGAGCC
The DNA here is from genome assembly GCF_013100865.1 of Trachemys scripta elegans. Taxonomy (NCBI): domain Eukaryota; kingdom Metazoa; phylum Chordata; order Testudines; family Emydidae; genus Trachemys; species Trachemys scripta. The sequence continues at coordinate 51,679,506 of NC_048305.1, forward strand.
TCGATCTGGTACATTCCATCTGCCATGACCTGGGCCTCCTGATAGGCAAAAAGAAATCAACCCTAAGACCTGTGCAACGGATAGAGTTCACAGGGGCAGTCCCCAACTCTATGCGAGCCAGAGCTTTCCTTCCAGACACCCATTTCCAAGCCATGTTGGACTTAATTTCTCATCTAAAGGACCCACCCGCTCACCGCCGCTTGCACCTGCCTGCGGTTGTTAGGCCACATGGCAGCGTGTACGTACGTGGTCCATCATGCCCAGCTCCATCTCCAGCCATTGCAAGCATGGTTGGCATTGGTCTACATCCCCAACAGACACGATCTAGACCAGTGGTCACCAACTGGTCAATCGCGATCGAGTGGTCGATCCTAGAGGATCTCCCAGTTGATCGCGATCTCCAGCGGGGCTGCTATTAAGACAGGCTCCCTGCCTGCCACGGCCCCACGCCGCTTCCAGAAGTGGCCAGTGCAGCCCCAGGGTCGTGGAGGGCAGGAGTCTCCCTTCCCGCGCTGCTCTTGCCTGCAAGCACTGCCCCCACAGCTTCCACTGCGGTGCTCGCAGAGAGGGGCAATGCGTGGAACCACGTGCTGCCGCCCCCCTACCTGCCCCCACACACACACGCATAACCATGAACTCCAAACCCACTTTCAGGAATACTGCTTGTGAGTTACATAGAATGGAATCGACATGAGCAAGCACTCAAAGAAAAAATGGTTACCTACTTTTCTTCGAGATGTGTTGCTCTTGTCCATTCCATTACCTGACCTCCTGCCCCTCTGTTTGAGTGGTTGGCAAGAAGGAACTGAGAGGGCCTAGGGCCAGTGGTGCCTAATATACCGACGCATGAGCTCGGCACTCCAGAGGGCACCAATGCCGAGCCTATGGATACCGCTAAGGCAAAAATCTCTGACGACTGCGCACATACACCTTGAATGGAATGGACATGAGCAACACATCTCAAAGAACAACAGTTACAAAAAGTCGGTAACTGTTTTTTCTACCGTGCTCAATGGAGGATGAGTGCTGAAATGACAGCAGCTAAAATGGGTCTTAATAGTTGTGTTATTACAAATATTTTGTGATAAATCAGTAGTTTCCAAACAAGTCAATATTTTAATTCTTGCCCCTTGATGGCAAATATATCATTAAAAAGAAAAGGTATTTCTGTACCCAAAGTCAGTGCAGTATTGAATAAAAAGTCTTGGTAAAGTAGAGGAAATAAGGGTGGAGGGATAGCTCAGTGGTTTGAGCATTGGCCTGCTAAACCCACGGTTGCGAGTTCAATCCTTGAGGGGGCCACCTAGGGGTCTGGGGCAAAATCAGTACTTGGTCCTGCTAGTGAAAGGCAGGGGGCTGGACTCGATGACCTTTCAAGGTCCCTTCCAGTTCTAGGAGATAGGATATCTCCATTAATTATTATTATTAGAAGTATTACCTTGTTTGATGCCTGGATCATTAAGGACTGATCAAGACCTCTGTGCACTTTCTTGATTCATATTGTGTTCCTGGGCATGTATTCTTAATCTAACTAGAAATAGCATCAGTGAAAAGGCAGCTCTTTTTGGCTGGGCTAGGTCCTGGGCAGTTGCTGCCCTAGGGAAATTTATGGGATGATGAGGTAAACATACATGCATTTTTAACAACAAGACAGCATAAAATATTTTGTTTCATTAATCTGTTCTCTCTCTTTCTCTGTAGGTAGCATCTTGGACAAAATACTGGGCAGCACTGTGTGGAACCCAGCTTTTTTACTATGCTGCAAAGTCTCTGAAGGCTACAGAGAGAAAACATGTATGTATTATAGTGCATCTCCCGACACTGCCAGCCAAAATTTAAAAGTAAATGCACTTTCCTGATACACACACCAACAGAATAATCCAGGACCTGCAAGTGAGCACTATCCTGTCCTTCAGTCAGTCTGTGTCATCTCAATGGATACAACTTAATAGAAGTAGGCACTGTAATAGGCTATACAGGGAACATCTACTTTGCATGTGTCATTTGGGCTCAATGAAATTGTGTATTAAACACATTAGAGAAGACCTGGAAAGAAAGCAATGCTAATGGTCGTCTTGCGTTGTCACCTATAGACCATACCTTCCTACAATATCTGATTAGAACAGGGGTGGGCAAACTTTTTGGGCCGAGGGCCACATCTGGGTGGGGAAATTGTATGCAGGGCTGGGGCAGGGGGTTGGGGTGTGGGAGGGGGTGTGGTGTGCAGGAAGGGGCTTAGGGCAAGGGATTGAGGCAGAGGAGGAGTGCGGGGTGTATGAGGGGGCTGAGGGCAGGGGATTGGGGTGCAGGAGGGTGCGAGGTGCAGCAAGGGGCTCAGGGCAGGGGGGTTGGGGTGCAGGAGGGGTGCAAGGTGCAGGCAGGGGGCTTAGGGCAGGGAGTTGGGGGGTGAGGTACAGGAGGGGTTCGGGCTCTGGCCTGGCGCCACTTACCTCAAGCGGCTCCGGGGTGGCAGCAGTGTGCACCGGAGCCAGGGCAGACTGCCTGCCCTGTCCCCGGCCCCGCGCCGCTCCCGGAAGCAGTGCAGCCCCTGGAGGAGGGGGGGTGGAGGGCCTGCATGTGCTGCCCTTGTTGCGCTTCCAGGTACCTCCCCGGAAGCTCCCATTGGCCTCAGTTCCCCATTCCCGGCCAATGGGAGCTGCGGGGGGCGGTGCCTGGAGGCAAGGGCAATGCATGGAGCCCTCTGCCCCCCTGCCTGGGGGCCGCAGGGACATGGTGCAAATGGCACCGCGGGCCGGATCCAAAGCCCTGAGGGGCCATAGTTTGCCCACCCCTGGATTAGAATATATCACTGCCCCCTCCCAACATTGAAGCAAACAATGGCAAATATAAATATTTATTTAAATTAGTAAAGAACTGGAGAGTGTGTTAAACTCCAGTTTTTGTGGATTACTCTTCCTGCCTATTCTGTCTAATCCAGTAATTCCTGAATTGTGGTCTGTGGACCACCAGTGGCTGCAGAGCACTTCTTGGTGGTATATAGAGAGCTGGCTTGTCACGTGATGCTGGCTCTCCTATCTTGTTTCCAGCTGCTAAATCACATTGAAAGAAGCTAAAATTACATTAAATACTTCCTTATTACTACTTTTTTATGTAAGTAATTACTGTACTTGCTCCAGGAATGTTATGCCATAGCCAGTGGAAGGGGAGAAGGGTGGTCTGTGTAGTCATCAAAGGGGGAGTGGATGTATCTATCAAGAGATGGAAGAAAGTTGGGAACCCCTGACGTTGTCTATGTAGAGCCTATACTGTGACTATCACTTCTAGGCAGTAGCTCTATCCAGTGTTTCAAGTCTTTGTTAGCCATGTGAATTTTGTCAGGTGTCACTGTACATGAGGTCATTACCTTTGCATAAAGCTGTATAATTTTAGAAAATGAGAAGTTGTGCTCCGGAATCCTGGAAAGGGGACTAGCTTGTTTGTCTGTGGTACAAAATGTTCTTTTCCTATTTCTTACATGCAGAGGGCAAAGGTAAGATCTTGGATCTCTGAGAGTTCTGTTCTTCTTTCTGTAAAAAAAAATGCACTAAAAATTGTCTTTGTCATTTATATAACAAGCTGTGTTTTCCAAATTTATTTACACTAGTTAATTTCACTGGGAAACCCAATATTATAATATCTAAAGTAGCTTAATAATAGTAGCTTAGTACACTAAAAAGGTTTGCACGCCTTAATTATTTTTTCTCCCCACTTAAATTGGCATTCAGTTTGCTTAGCTGAGAGCAATGGTCCTGCTTAATCTAATCTGTCAATTGTTACTGCCTAGTTTGAAACTAGTGAAGTGCACTTTTGGACAGATTTATATGTGATATTAACAAAAAACGTACATAGTCAAATCTGCCTCACTAAGAGTAGAAATAGCAGGAAAGAATGGAAAGAAACAAGATTGTACAAATGATTATATTTAAAAAAAAAATTAAGAAAATAATTTGTTGCTGGCATTATATTGTCAAGGGTGTATTGCTTGTCTTTCTGGAGGCACTGAGAATTTAAAAAGTCTCCTTTCTGCCAGTATGTCATGTTCTTCTTCGAGTGATTGCTCCTGTGTATTCCACAGTAGGTGTGCGTGCTCGCCACGTGCACTGGTGCCGGAAGTTTTTCCCTTAGCAGTACCCATACTGGGGGAGCACTGCGGTGGCACTCGTATATCGTGTTATAAGGGGAGCCATGAGCTACCCCCACCCTCAGTTCCTTCTTGCCGCCAGCGAAGGTAGTCGGAACTTTTGTGCTCCAGCTCTGCTGCAGCCCTTCTTCTCGACCTTAGTGGTACCGTTGTAGATCGTTCTTCAGTTGTTAGAGTGGGCTCGGGGCATGCCCCGTGCCCCAGGCTTCAAATCGTGCGACTCCGGTCGCCGTTCTGTGCCCAGGAGCGACCCTCACGCTGAGTGTCTTCGCTGCCTGTGAGAGACTCACATCAGCGACCGTTGCAAGATCTGCAGGTCGTTCAAGCCAAGAACCAAGAAGAGGAGAGACTTCAGACTTAGAGCTCTCCTGATGGAGTCGGCGCTGACCCCGACACCGGTACGCAGATCAGACTTGGCTCCTTCGACCAGTCGGCGCCACTCTCCGTCCAAAAAGCAAGGGAAGAGCCCAGCCTCACAACGCCGCCGAGATAAGGACAAGAGGGAGGCTGGTCCCGCGCTGGGCAGCCCTCGATCCCGCCCCCCCCCCCCCAGCTCAAAGGCTCCAACTCATGTGGAGTGGAGCAGCCCGGTACCGTAGGCCCAGGCATCCCCACCGGTGCAGATGCCGTCAACGCCGGAGGCAGTGCAGGCTGCGAAGGACATTATGTCCCTGCCCGTCCTGAGCTCGCAATCGGGCACGGGCCCTAGGTCGCGAGGCAAACCCCCTTTGGGTGCCCACCAGACCTCTCTGAGCAGCTGCAGTTCCCGCTCCGAAGATAGTTCCCTGCACCGCTCGGCGCGCAGCGGCCACTGTTCTGACAGCTCCCGGCCACCCTCGACGCCAGTCAGACCGTCCAGGTTGCCATCGGGAACCTGTACGCCGCCTGCCAGTGAGCATAGGCACTGAGAGAGGCACCAGGAATGCTCACCTGCTAGACATGGGTACCGGAGCTGTTCTTGACGGGACAGACATCGGTGCTCCCGTTCCAGCTGCTGCTCATCTAGATGTCACGCCAGAGGCTCCCCTCGGGGTACCTTGGTGTCAGGGCACCGGGCTTCGCGTCACCATCACGTGTACCGAAGCAGTTCGTTGTGTGGGTACTGTTCATCGTCGTCGAGATCCCGGTCCCGAGGGAGACGACATCACAGACAACACTCCTACCACTCCCGCGGCACTGAGCGTTCTTCAGCGACCTCGGCACCCCTCTACCCGGCCTCAGCGCGCGCCGTTCTGTCGGGATCCTGTGGCAAGGACAGTGGTGCCAGTGGGCACGGTGGCCATCGGTGCCAGCCCAAATGGAGACCTGTTCAGTCGCTGGAGCATCCCAGGCTCCATCGGCCTCCTCCGGCCGCCTGTGGGACAAGTCGGTGGGTCAGGAATCAGCGGACCTGTGCCAGGACTCTGACCTCGGTCTCGACGCCCCGGCACCAACCGAGGCACCCGGCTCCGTGCGGGATCGCTCTCTGGCACCGGACGACATCACAGTGGCACCTCCGCCATTGGTCCCGCAGGAGGACTTCAAGGCGCACCAGGACCTGCTAAAGCAGGTGGCTTCCAACCTCCAGCTGCAGGGCGAGGAGATGGAGGGTCCGCCTGATTCCCTCTTTAAAGTCCTGCGCCAGGCCGCATGGCCCTGCCTCTGCACCAGGGTATTGCTAACATCTCTAATTCCCTGTGGCAAATTCCCGCCTCCTTGGCCCCAATCTCGAAAAAGGCCGAGAGGAAATACTTTGTGCCGGCCAAGGACCATGAATACTTGTATTCCCACCTGGCACCCAACTCACTCATTGTGGAATCGGTAAACCACAGAGAGCGTCCAGGCCAGCCCGTGCCCACCTCCAAAAACAGACGCCAGGAGACTGGACTCGTTTGGCAGAAAATTTTATTCGTTGGCTAGTTTCCAGCTTCGTGTAGCCAACCACCAGGCCTTACTGAGCAGGTATGACTTCAACCTGTGGGAGTCCCTGCCTAAATTTGAGCCCCTCCTCCCGGACTGGGACAGGAAGGACTTCAAGGCTCTGATAGAAGAGGGGTTGGTGGCGGCTAAAGTGGCCCTGCAAGCAGCGTCCGATGCTGCTGATCTGGAGGCCCGCTTGATGGCGTCCGCAATCACCATGTGCAGGGCGTCGTGGCTCCTGTTGTCCGGGCTGTCGACGGAGGCCCAATCTCTGATGCAGGACCTCCCGTTCGATGGCGAGGCACTCTTTGCGGACCAGACGGACATCAGGCTGCATGGGATGAAAGATTCCCGCAGCACCTTGCAGACCTTGGACCTCTACATCCCTCCGGCTAAGGACAAGGCCAAATCGCTTCCAGCAGTTCAACCTGCGAGAACCAGATATGAGCCCCCATACAAAAGACCCAGAGACCAGAAGCGTCAGTCTCAACAGCAGTCCTTCTTTGTCCCGCAGCCTGGACCCTCTAAGGGCAGGAGGCAGGGAAAGAAGCAGTTTTTGACTATTTGCAGGGGGGCACCGGGCCTGTTGCCCGGGAGATCCCCCCGATTAATAAAGTTTGTGTTCTGCAACCGATTGTCTGCCTTCCTCAGGGCGTGGTCCTGCATAACTTCGGACTAATGGGTCCTCAGTACCATTTCCAAGGGCTACATGTTGCAACCTCACCCCCACCAAATCACCCGCCCTCCATGATGGCCCCAGGGGACCCGGACCATGTCCGCCTCCTGCGTCAGGAGGTGAATGGGCTGCTTCACCTAGGGGCGGTGGAAAGGGTACCGGTTCAATTCCAGGGCAAAGGGTTCTACTCCCGATACTTCCTGATCCCGAAGGCGAAAGGGGGTCTCAGGCCTATTCTGGACCTGCGCGACCTGAACAGGTTCCTAACCCATTCTAAGTTCCGCATGGTGTCCCTGGCCTCTCTTTATCCCCTCCCTGGACCCCGTCCATATTTTCGAGGGGCACAGACGCTTCCTCCGATTCATGGTAGGGATGGACCACTACCAATTTGCAGTCCTCCCCTTCGTCCTATCCATGGCTCCCAGGGTTTTCACGAAATGTATGTCCGTGGTGGCGGCCTACCTCAGGCGGGAGGACATACAAATCTTCCCTTACCTGGACGACTGGCTCCTCAAGGGGGGAATCTCATTTCGAAGTGGAGTCCCACGTGGAGCTGCTCCTGTCAACATGCGCCGATCTAGGCCTGGTCATGAATGAGACCAAATCAACATTAGTGCCTGTTCAGCGCATAGAGTTCACTGGGGCCCTGCTGGACTCCTCCAGGGCCACAGCCTCTCTCCCCTTGGATAGGTTTGAGACCCTAAGGGATCTCATCGCCTCGGTCACGGCCTTCCCGGTGACCATGGCGAGGGCGTGTCTTTGGATTCTGGGACTCATGACGGCGTGCACTTACATGGTCCTCCATGCCAGGCTCCGTATGAGGCCCCTCCAGATATAGCTGGCCTCCCAGTTCTCCCAAGCTCGGGACGGTCTAGACAAGGTTCTCACCGTCCCGTCCCCGATGCTGGCTTCCCTCCTATGGTGCTCCTGCCTGAGCAATATGCTGGAAGGGGTTCCCTTCAGGGAGACCAACCCCTCCATAGACCAGATGTCTGATGCTTCGGACCTCGGCTGGGGAGCCCACACGGGGGATGTGCAAACCCAGAGAACGTGGTCGGCCCTGGACTTGCCCCTTCACATAAACGTCAAGGAGCTCAGGGTGGTACGGTTGGCGGGCGTGGCTTTCCTCACACACCTCCGCAGCAAGGTCGTCAGAGTCCTCACGGACAACACCGCTGCCGCCATGTGCTATATCAACAGGCAAGGTGGGACTTGCTCCCTAACCCTCTGCAGAGATGCCCTGAACCTTTGGGAGTTCTGTATAGCCCACGATATCTCCCTGAGTGCGGCTCACTTCCCAGGCGTCTGCAATACGCAAGCGGACCGCCTCAGCAGGGTCTTCTCCCCCAGTACGAGTGGTCGCTCCACTCGGAGGTTGCTCACCGGCTCTTCCAAGAGTGGGGAGCTCCCCAGATCGACCTGTTTGCAACCCGTCAGAACCAGCGTTGCCCCCGGTGGGGGAAGGCGCGATCTGCGCCTATATGCCTTTCCCACCATTCCCCCTCATCACCAAGGTCTTTCAGAAGGTGAAGGCAGACAAGGCGGAAGTCATTCTCATAGCCCCAGCATGGGCCCGCCAGCATTGGTACGGGCCTCTCCTACACCTCTTAGCAGCCCCTCTGAGGGCGCTACCACTCCGCCCGGACCGCCTCTCCCAGGATGGGAGGCACCTCCTCTGTCCCAATCTGGCCGCACTTCACCTGACAGCATGGCTGCTCTGTGGCTGAATGAGGAGGAGAATAGGTGTTCGGAGTAGGTAAGGCGAGTCCTCCTGGAAAGCAGGAAACCGTCCACGCGTCGGACGTACGTGGCTAAATGGTCCAGGTTCGCCAGGTGGGCGAGTGAGCGGGGAGTGTCCCCCTCCGCTGCACCTCTCCAGTTTATTCTGGACTACTTCTTATCCCTTAGGGCCCAGGGACTGGCACCTGCCTCGGTCAGGGTGCACCTGGCGGCCATATCGGCCTTTCACCCGCTGGTGCAAGGCCACTCGGTCTTCTCCCACTCGATGACCTCCTGTTTCCTGTAGGGCCTTGACCATTCGTTCCCATACGCTACACCCCCCATGCCACAATGGGACCTCAAACTGGTCTTGTCCCGTCTGGTCTTCCCCGTTTGAACCCCTGGCCACATGTTCCTGGTTGCACCTCTCGTGGAAGGTGGCCTTCCTTGTGGCGATCATGTCAGCCTGCCATGTCTCAGAGATCAGGGCCTTGACCTCAGAACCCCCCTATACTCTTTTTCATAGGGATAAAGTCCAGCTCTGCCCACACCCGGCATTCCTCCCGAAGGTGGTCTCCGCCTTCCATATGGAGCAGAACATCTTCCTTCCCGTGCTCTGTCCCTAGCCCCACTCCTCTAACCAGGAACGCCGCCTCCACACACTCGATGTGCGTAGGGCATTAGCTTTTTATCTGGATCGGACTAATAAGTTCCGGAAATCCTCTCAACTCTTTATTGCCTCGGCCGAGCGGGCAAAGGGGCAGCCTATCTCCACCCAGCGGTTTTCCTGCTGGATCACCTCGTGCATACGCACGTGCTATGATCTGGCGGGGATTCCCCCGCCACCGATCGTCAGGGCACACTCTACGAGGGCTCAGGCCTCATCAGCTGCCTATGTCGCCCATGTCCCCATCCAGGACATTTGTAGGACGGCCACTTGGGCCTCAGTTCACACATTTACTTCACATTACGTGATCATCTCCCAGTCTAGGGATGACGCTGGGTTCGGCAGGGTGGGACTTCGTCCCGAACCTTCGTGAACACCTACCCACCTCCAGCAGATGTTGCTTGGAATCATCTACTGTGGAACACACAGGAGCAATCACTCAAAGAAGAAAGGACATAACTGACGTTCTTTGAGATGTGTTGCTCCTGTCTATTCCACACCCCGCCCTCCTTCCCCTCTGTCGAAGTTGTCTGGCAAGAAGGAACCGAGGGTGGGGGGAGCCCGTGGCTCCCCTTATAGCACGATATACAGGCGCCACTCCAGGGGTCGCCGCAGCGCTCCCCCAGTACGGGTACTGCTAAGGGAAAAACTTCCGGCACCAGTGCACGTGGCGAGCACGCACACCTACTGTGGAATAGACAGGATCAACACATCTCGAAGAATGCCAGTTACTGAACAGGTAACTGTCCTTTTTGTGCTCCTGTTGCTGACTTGATGCCTTTAGGTTTTATTCCAAATAATGTATTTTTCCAAGAACAGAATCATTCTATAAATCTCTCTTGCCTGGTGTTTTCTCCATTTCAAAATATCAAATGATAACTCAGGAAGGGGGAAATAGTACTTCCCTTGTACACTAATATGGGTGAGAAAGGGTTTTACTATAACACCTGTAACATGCATATACTTCTCAACAAGTAATTTTAAAACAGATTTAATAAAAATGTTGTTGAAAAAAAATCTGAGTAGCTCTTGGCAGTGGGAAACCTAGGGGAGTTACATAGCTAGCTATTGTATTCTGTTTCTAAATAAAAAGTTTCACTTCTATTTATAAATGGCTTGTTGATTAACAATTTATTGCAGAGTAAAAATACAATAATGAATATCACACTATAAGGGGAGCCATCTTTTATCTTAAAAGTCTTATTGAGGATAAGTAGTATACATTAAATGGACATATAATAATACTTCTCCAAAGGTAAATACATAATTCCCAGATCAGAATCTTTAAACTGAAGATAAAACTGAAAATGTATTGGTAACTTTAAAGGAAGGAAAATCTATTAATTTCACTTTTAATGGAGATATATCAACACTTTGGCATTTAATCTCTACTTCTGATGACCTTATTAGTTCAATGCCTTCTGATGCTGCCATGTGGTGGTGCAGCTATGCACCTCCTATATTGCAGGGTTATTGTGAAATAGAATAGTGTAGCTCTCAGCCTGCCCCTTAAATCCTAATTATCTGATTGTGGGCTGTCAGGGAGCCTGTTACAGCTCATACTTGTTTAGTTATTATTCAGGAATGAAGTTTAACTATCTGAGGGTAAATTGGAGATGGTCTGCAGCTGTGTTAATTTCATTTGTGTTTAGAAGGTAACTGATGCATGAATTGGTATATCTTCTGTTGCACAGGTTGGGTGGTGCATGTGATAACAGTTGCATAATAAAAACATATCCAGGAAATGAGTTTGTGAAAAGTCCTTTTCACAAGACACACACCAACTTATTGTCTTGTAGATATTAATATATAAAATACAAACATCAGTTGTTCAAACTTAGTTAAAGCTACCACATAATGTTTCCTCATATCTGCTAGTTTAAGATGAGATCCATAGTCTGTATTAGGAGGATAGGGGAGGTCTGAGAGGTGAGAGGTAATAGGCGACTGAGGGGAACAAAACAAGTTACTTTTTATAGTAGAGAGATCACTTGAAACTATGAGGTGATAAGTTTATTTATAGTTGGAAGGGGCTGGACATGAACTGGTCATGAGAGAGGGGTCTTTTTTAAGGCATATACATGTCTGATATGAAAAATATAAATAGTAATATGGTACTTAGCTCTTTGCATGTTAAAAGTGCTTTACATCAATATGAACAATGAGGAGTCTGATGGCACCTTAAAGACTAACACATTTATTTGGGCATAAGCTTTCATGGGTTAAAAAAAACCCACTTCTTCAGGTGCACCTGTACCCCACCCCCCAACTCCCTGCCCTGAGCCCCCTCATGCATCCTTCCTGCACCCCAACCCCATGCCCTGAGCCCCACCCTGCACATGGCACCCCCTCCCACACCCCGCACTCCTTCCCGCACCCCAACCCCCTGCCCTGGCCCTGCATACAATTTCCCCACCCAGATGTGGCCCTTGTCCCAAAAAGTTTGTCCACCCCGGTATACACACTGACACAAACCCATGTGCTGTATCTCTGACATTATCTATTTTTCTACTTTGGGGTTTTTTGCTTTTCTGCCTTTTTTCTCTTTCTCAGCTCTCAGCTTCCTTCCAGCCTTAGCCCTCCTTAGCTCAGTTTCCCCCAAGTGGCTCACTGTCAAAGAGCCTCCAAAGATCAATTTCAAGCAGGGCTAATTTTTCCAACCACGAGGGGGAAATCCCTGAGGCCCTAGGAGGAGGCAAATATTTGTTTTGAGCAACTTAAGCAGTGGCCCAGGAGAGCTTATCTGTGTCTGGCCCAGGAGGGCTTATTTGTGTCTGACCCAGAGCTGGTAAAAGAGTATGGTTGCACAAACCCTGCCTATCGGATATGCAAAGTATACGCAGCAAGATAAAAGGAGTTGCCACCAGAGTCCTTGTTGTTTGTATCACATTGTAAGGAGACTGAAGAATGCTGGGATGCTAAACTGTTGATGATGACTTTGGATTTAGGATGTTATTTTTAGTCTAGTACCTGCTATTGCATTTGTTAATTTAAATTATGGACAGAGGTTAGAGGGCTAAAGTGCAGTTTATTTCTTGCACAGCCCCCAGATAGTTTTGCAGAGATACAAAATATCTTAATATAGGACAAACATTGGGATAACTAATGTGAACTTTGGAATGGAAATATTTTTAATCTATCTATTAATTAAATTGCCTGTTAGGGAATTTCTGCTGTAAACTCTATCTCCTTTTACTCCTGATAAACTCAGAATAATCACCCGTGGTAATTATTTGTGCTAATGCTCCCTTTTTATTGGATATGTAATGGTTAAGTCACATTATTTACAAACATTTGAAACATGCATTTGGTACTTCATTCTGTATATCTGCTATAAAGTATTATAGTAAAAAAATAGATATTTTAAATAGAAATCTTTTTTTAAACTAGTTTTAATAACTTGGAAAACTTTGAGACTATTGTCACTTTATCATTTCCAAAGGTCAGTTGCTAATACCTAAAGCAGAGTTCAGAATCCGTTTGTTGAAAGAGAGAAGTTTGAAAAGATTTCTAAAACAACTGTTTCTGTTTGGGACGCAAAGTCCAAATTCTAACTGCTGTGGTAGACTTGAGTCGTTTCTACAAGCTGCTTCTAAATCAAGGGCATTGCATCATTACTCTGTGTAATTTAAACAACATGCAAATTTCCAGTCGCATTTCATATTGTGCATCTGTCAAAATTAATCTGAAACACATTGTGTGATTAATAAAAGGTTTGCTTTACTCACGGATGGTTTTTAAAATGGCATACATTCAGAAAAGAAGATGGTATAATTATTATATTATGAAAGATGTGTAAAGGCTTGTTTAAAGGCTTCCTATCAAATTCCAGAAATGAGTGTTCTGGACACATACAATCCAAGTTTTGGTCACAAGCCTTTAGAGTAATAGTTAGGAAAGCATCATCTTTGCCAAAAAGCCCCCTTTACCCAGAAGGAGGATAGCAACATTGCCAATGGGTGGGAGTGGGGAAAGAAGTGGCATAATCCTGGCAGTACTCACCCAAAAAAGTATTTATTTGTGGGTTTGTATATCACATGTACAATGATGGAGTATGGTGGTATAAATATTTTATTGGTATGAGTTTGGATTGTTCTTGCTATTTACAAATGGCAGTGCTACAAGTGAGTTATATAGGTCCTAATGAGTCTTCATACCACTTTGCACTATTTTGTATTTTATTCATGCCACGTTTTTCCAAAAAAAAAATCTAATTTTAGAAATGTTACTTTTAATTTTATAGGGACTAATTTTCATATCTCAGCCTCGATAAACCAGATTTTGTTAGTATCTTGAGACCAGTTGTACAGAAGAGGGAGAGGAAAAACAGTATTAATACAGTTGTAAAACTTCTAAAAATGATCTTAAAGTATACCCCATATTATCAAACTATTCCATAGCTTGTCACAAGAATAGTAAAATATGTGATATGTTGATATTCTTGTGATAAGCATTTATCATGCATTTTTGACCATTTTTGTTGTCAAAAAGTACTTCACCCAGTACTTGTTTGCTATTTCAACCCTTTGCAAATAACTGTCTTTAAAAAAAAAAAAAAAAAAAAAGCTATATGGCAAATATTTTTCTTCACATATATCACACCACCCAACATCCCATCCAAAAAGTAGAACTTCCACAAAATTGCCTCCCACCCCAAATAACTCCAGCCTGAGGCCCAGGATAGGTATGATTTAGTCCTGGACCAGTAACAGCTTTTCTAGACATAAAAATATCAAAAATTTTACCTGATATCTCATGACTCCAAAAGGATATAGATGCAGGAGTTTTATCCTTATGAAAAAGACGGGTTTCAATCTTACCAAGCATTTGTTTCTAGGTCTGGCGGTTACATTGTTTAATTTTTAGGTATAAAAAGGATATTTTCAGTAATTTTTAAAGATTTTTATGGTTCATTTGGAGACCTAGACAGTTGAAATGAGATTAGCTAAGGCCCTGGCTTTGCAGAGAGAGAGGGGTGTGAAAGTCTCAATACAACTTTTAACTGAAATATTTGTAAAATAGTTTTTTCTCTAATATACATAGCATAAACAGAATATGAAATGATGTGGTATAGTATAAAAGTTTATTTGGTACAATCTGTATAATTGAGTAATGGGTTCATCACTTGGCTGTAACGCATCTATCACAAACTCATGCAGATAAAAGCCTTTGTGACATTAGGGCCCTACCAAATTCATGGTTCATTTTGGTCAATTTCACAGTCATAAGATTTTAAAAATCGTACATTTCATGATTTCAGCTATTTAATCTGAACCTCTCGGTGTTGTAATTTGTAGGGGTCCTGACCCAAAAAGGGATTGGGGGGAGGGGTCACAAGGTTATTGTAGGGAGGGTTGCAGTACCGCTACCCTTACTTCTGCGTTGCTACTGGCGGCAGCGGTGCCTTCAAAGCTGGGCAGCTGGAGAGTGGTGGCTTCTGGTCGGGAACCCAGCTCTGAAGGCAGAGCTGCTGCCTGCAGAGTTGGGCCTTCAGTCAGCAGCCGCCACTCTTCGGCCACCCAGCTCTGAAGGCAGCGCAGAAGTAAAGGTGGCAATACCACAATCCCCCTAAAATAACCTTGCAACACCCTCTGCAACACCCTTTTGGGTCAGGACCCCCAATTGGAGAAATGCTGATCTCGCAGTGAAATCGGTATAGTATACAGTAAAAGTATCATGGTGCTGAAAATACTGAGTTTTGTCAAACTGTACAATATATATGTTTATGAGCACACAACTTTGTGGCTGTGTTGTTTCCTATTATTTCTTTATGGAGATCCAGAATAGCATTATTTTGTATTTATGGCAGGTTAGCAGAAAGCAGAATTGGCCCTTTATTTCCATATTTTTGTAATATGTGATGCTTTAATTCTGGCTGAACCCTCTTGCTTAATATTAATACATACTTTGTTTTTTTCAGTTCAAATCTACACCAAGTAAAAATGTGTCAGTGGTAGGATGGATGGTGATGATGGCTGATGACCCAGAACATCCTGATCTCTTCTTGCTGACTGATTCTGAAAAGGGTGAGTAACATCAGGAGAATGGTGATACGCATAAAGATCTTGTCTTCAGATTCACCTGATTTTACAATCACTTAAAACTCTGTTAGGCGTGCTCATAATTAATAACAAAAACTTTGAAAGGGATATTAAATCTCAGAGCTTAAGCCAAAATTAGGAACTCCATAGGAAGCTCCTAACGCCTAACGCCTACTTTCCTAACGTAAAAGTAAATGCAGCAGCTTTGCCTGATACATGTTTGTAAATCATGCTTGGATCATACAGACATTATGTACATGAAACTGCATCTACCTCTAATAGGAGGCTGAAGATGAAGCCTGAGCAACTTAGCTTTGTGGGGCCTCCTGTGGCATGTGGCCCCTGGCAATTGCCTTGCTTGCTACCCCCTAATGCCAGCCCTGCCTTTTATATGCAGAAAACTAGTTGTTGTGAGACAGGCGGGCCATGGAGTTCTTATAGCATGTTGGGGGGTGGGGGGGCTCAGAAAGAAAAAGGTTAAGAACCCCTGCACTACTCCTCATAAGCACAAGTTTGGTGTTACTAGACCAAGCAGTTTTGGAGATATAATGAACTAACGAACAGCTAGGAAAATATTAAAAATGAAAGCCATCTCATAAAGTAGGCTTCTAATAAAAATCCAGCATCAGCTTTAACTATGAAGAGACTATTAACTCTCCATTGTAGTTCAAAATATGCAGAAAGGGCATCAAAAGCTGTTCTGATAACATATTCTAATTCAGTGGCTCTCAAACTTTTTTACTGGTGACCTCTTTCATATAGCAAGACTCTGAGTGCGACTCCCCTTATAAATGAAAAATACTTTTTTTATATATTTAACACCATTATAAATGCTGCAGGCAAAGCGGGGTTTGGGGTGGAGGTTGACAGCTCGTGACCCCCCATGTAATAACCTCACGACCCCCTGAAGGGTCCTGACCCCCGGTTTGAGAACCCCGTTCTAACCTATCTAACATGTTGTTCTTCGAGTGATTGCTCAGGTGTATTCCACAGTAAATGTGCGTGCTCGCCACGTGCACCGGTGCCGGAAGTTTTTCCCTTAGCAGTATCCATAGTGGTGGAGTGGCGCCTGTATATCGCACCATAAAGGGGTCTGCGTGCTCCCCCCACCCTCAGTTCCTTCTTGCCGCCAGTGAAGGTCATCGGAACTTTGTGCTCCAGCCTAGCGGTAGTCCTCTAGCCTTAGTGGTACAATTCTTCAACCATAGTTAGTTTCTCTAGTTAGCGGCCTGGCTCGGTTCATGCCATGTGCCCCAGGCTTCAAGTCGTGCGACTCCTGTCGCAATTCCATGCCCAGAAGCGATCCTCACTCTGTGTCTTCGCTCTGTGGGCGAGACTCACGTAAGTAAGCGTTGCAAAATCTGCAAATCGTTCAAGCCTCGGACGAAGCGTGAATGAGAGATCCGTCTCTGGGCTCTACTCATGGAGTCGGCATTGGCCCCGGCACCGGTGCGCCAACCTGATCCGGCACCGGGCATCGCGTCCTTGATGCGAAGCGAGGGCCCATCAACCAGTTGGCACTGCGCTGCTGTGAAGAAGCAAGGGAAGACCCAGCGGCGCCGAGACAAAGATAGGGGTGAGGCCGGACCCGAGTTGGGCAGCCCATGATCCCCATCAGGACCTAGAGCTCATGCGGAGTGGAGTAGTCTGGTCCTGTCCGCGCGTGCCTCTCCTCCGGTAAGAATACCCTCGACGCCGGAGGCAGCACAGGCAGCATGTGACATCCTCGTCATTCCGGTGCCGGCTGCGCTGCCCGAGTCGGGCCTCCAGTCCCGAGGGAAACCGCCATTGGGTGCTCACCAACCATCTCCAGCCAGATCCGAGGCAGAGATGCCTGCCCGTTCCGAGGGGTCTTCCCGTAGCCCATGACAGACCTCTACTCCATCGGCTAGGTCACCTGGGAGTGAGTCTCTGGAGGCCTCCACTGCCTGGAGGGGACGCAGGCACCGTGATAGAAGGCGTCGACGCTCCTCTTCCAGTCGCAGTGATAGGAGTAGCTTTCGACGCCGTCGGCACCGCCCCTCACATTCGAGTGTTCGCCGAGACAGACGCCGTACTCTGAGCGCATCCCGACTGGCACCGAGGCATCGTAGCCACAGTTGCCGGAGGGATTCCAGAGACTGTACCTCCGACGTATACATGTCGTCGTCATTGAGGTCCAAATCCCGAGATCGGCGCCAACAAGGCCAGGACCGGTCCAGCTGCTCGTACGGCACCGTGTGTTCATTGGTGACCTCAGCCTCGGCTCCCAGCCGTCCCTCCCCGGGCTGCATTGCCCCTCAAGAGCCAGTGGCTCTGCTAGGACCCCATACGGGCCAGTGGCAAGGGGCGCCATTGCAAGGACAGTGGTTCCAATGGGCACCGTGGCCCCAAGCGCCCGCACCGGCGAGACCCCGTTCTGTAGCAGGGGCACCCCAGGTCCACTCGGCGTCCCCGCCTCAGCACCGAGATCAGTCCTCAGGCCCCGAGCCACAGGCACCGCACCCAGGCCCGGACACGGGGTTTGAGCCGACGGTACCGCCTGACACCCCGGAGGTAGTACCGGTCACCTCGTCGGCACCGGATGAGTCTATAGCGGCATCACCCTCTGCCTCTCAGGAGGACTTTATGGCTCATCAGGAGCTTCTTACACGGGTGGTCTTGAATCTCCAGCTCCAGGCTGAGGAGATGGAGGAGCCATCGGACACTTTGTTTAATGTCTTGTCCTCCTCGACACCGGGCCGTGTGGCGTTGCCTCTTCACCAGGGGGTAGCCAATATTTCTACCGGACTTCGGCAGACCCCGGCTTCCCGTTCCTAAGAAGGCGGAGTGGAAGTACTTTGTGCCAGTGTACTTGTACACTCACCCAACCCCAAACTCGCTGGTGGTGGAATCCGTTAACCACCATGAGAGACATGGCCAGCCCACCCCTACCCCCAAGGATAAAGATGCCAGGAGACTAGACACTTTTGGGAAAAAGGTTTATTCATCGGCGAGCTTCCAGCTCAGGGTGGGGAACCACCAAGCGCTGCTGAGCCGGTATGATTTTAACTTGTGGGGGTCTCTGCCGAAATTGAAACCTCTTCTCCAAGACAAGGACAAGAGGGAATTTAAAGCGGGGGTTGACGAGGGTGTGGCGGCGGCGGCGGCGAAAGCAGCTCTACAAGCAGCTTCGGACACAGCGGCCCGTTCAATGGCCTTGGCTATTCCCACGTGAACGGTGTCGTGGTTCTCGCTGTCTGGGCTGTCCGCGGAATCCCAGTCCCTCATGCAGGACCTGCCCTTCGACGGGAAGGTCCTGTTTGCGGACCAAACAGACACTCGTCTGCATGGGATGAAAGACTCCTGCACCACCCTGCAGACACTAGGCTTCTATGTCCCGCCACCCAAGGATAAACCCAGGCCTCAGACCTCGGCTCCCCCAGTTAGGGGCAGATACGAGCCCCCGCCTAAGCGGCCAAGGGAGCAGAGGCATCGATCCCAGCGCCAGTCCTGTTCGGCCCCACGACCGGGCCCTCGAAGGGCAAGAGGCAGAGGAAGAGGCGTTTTTGACTCTTTGCAGGGGACCACTGGGCCTGTTGCCTGGGAAGCCCCCCAGTTGATAAAGTTGGTGTTTGGCAACCATTTACCTGCCTTCAGAGTGCAATGGTTCCGTATAACATCGAATCAGTGGGTCCTCAGTACCATCTCCAAGGCGTACATGTTGCAATTCGCCTCGCCCCCTCCCCACCATCCTCCATCCAGGGAGGACCCCGGAGACCCGGAGCACGCCCTCCTTCTAAACCAGGAGGTGGCGTGCCTCCTCACCCTGGGCACGGTGGAGAGGGTACCTCGGGAATTCCAGGGCAAGGGGTTTTACTCCCTGTATTTCCTGATCCCGAAGACGAAAGGCGGGCTTAGGCCCATCCTCGACCTGCGGTATCTCAACCAGTTTCTGGTCTGTTGCAAGTTCCGTATGGTGTCTCTGTCCTCTCTTATTCCGTCCCTAGACGCGGGAGATTGGTTCACGGCCCTGGACCTCCAGGATGCGTATTTTCGCATCCATATTTTCGAGGGTCACAGGCGCTTCCTCCGTTTCTGGTGGGGCAGGACCACTACCAGTTTACGGTCCTTCCCTTTGGCCTCTCTACGGCCCCCAGGGTTTTTACCAAATGCATGGCAGTGGTGGCAGCCCACCTTAGGTGAAACGGGGTGCAAATATTCCCTACCTGGACGACTGGTTGCTCAAGGGCAAGTCTCGATCCCAGGTTCAGGCCCAGGTGGAATTCCTCCTGGCCACTTGCAACAGTCTAGGCCTAGTGGTAAACAAGGACAAGTCCACATCAGTCCCAGCTCAGCGCATACACTTCGTAAGGACGCTGTTAGATTCGGTAGTGGCCATGGCCCCTCTCCCCCGAGACAGGTTCGAGACTCTCAAAGGTCTCATAGCTTCAGTCACGGCCTTCCCCATGACGACGGCAAGAGTGTGCCTCCAACTCTTAGGCCACATGGCAGCATGCACCTCGGTGGTGCGGCATGCCAGACTCAGGATGAGGCCCCTTCAACTTTGGTTGGCCTCCCAATACTCACAAGCCAGGGTCGGCCTGGACAAGGTTGTCACACTTCCACCCGCGGTGATGGCCGACCTGCAGTGGTGGTCCCTCCCAAGCAACATGTTGCAAGGGATTCCCTTCCGAGAGGCCCTTCCCTCGATACATCTGGTGTCAGACGCCTCAGACCTGGGGTGGGGAGCCCACGTGGGGCGCTTCCAGACTCAGGGCAGATGGTCAGCCTCAGACTTGCCCCTACATATAAATGTCAGGGATCTCAGGGCGGTGCGCCTAGCTTGTATAGCCTTCCACCGGTATCTGCAGGGGAAGATGGTCAGAGTCCTCACGGACACGGACAATACAACCACAATGTATTACATCAGCAGGCAAGGGGGCACGAGGTCCTTGGCCTTGTGCCAGGAGTCCTGTATAGCCCACAACATGTCCTTAAGGGCCTTTCACCTACCCGGCTCGCGTATCGCCTGAGCAGGATTTTCTCCCAACCGCACAAGTGGTCTCTGCACAGGGAGGTTGCCAGGCAACCCTTCCTAGAGTGGGGTACTCCCCAGGTGGATCTTTTCGCCACCAACCAGAATCGCCTCTGCCCTCAGTTCTGTTCCAGGGCAGGAGGGGGCAAAGGAGCGATATCAGACGCGTTCCTGATTCCATGGTCAGGCTGCCTGTTCTACGCCTTCCCGCCCTTCCCCCTGATAAGCAAGGTCCTACAGAAAGTGAAGACAGACAGGTTATCCTGATAGCGCCGGATTGGGCCCATCAACATAGGTATGAGACCCTCCTACAACTTCTAGTGGCCCCTCTGTGCAGACTGCCGCTCCGACCGGATCTCCTCTCCCAGGAGGGAGGATCCCTCTTCCACCCTGACCTGGCCACGCTTCACTTGACAGCATGGCTACTCCATGGTTTGACGAGGAAGAGGGGAGGTGCTCTGAGGATGTTAGGCGAGTCCTGCTGGAGAGCAGGAAGCCCTCCACACAACGAACCTACCTAGCCAAATGGTATCGGTTCTCCACGTGTACGAGGGAAAGGGGCTCCTCCCCCTCATCCGCGTCACTCCAGCTCATTCTCGATTACCTACTGTCCCTTAGGACCCAAGGGCTGGCGCCTGCTTCAATCAGGGTAGACTTAGCAGCAATTTCGACTTTCTACCCTCTGATGTATGATCAGTCGGTATTCTCCCACCACAGGACTTCCCCATTTTTGAAAGTTCTGCATCGGGCATTCCCTTACGCCAGACCCCCAGTCCCGCTCTGGGACCTGAACCTAGTACTCTCCCGCTCTTAGCTGCAGCGTTTCTAGCTGAGTGATATCCAGTTTCACTGAACTTTCCTTGTTGAACTTTCTTTCGCGAGTCCCTGGCTCGGAGCATGCCTCATGGCCCAGGCTTCAAGTCGTGCGACTCCTGTTGCAATTCCATGCCCAGAAGCAATTCCCACAATCAGTGTCTTCGCTGTCTGGGCAAATCTTACGTTAGTGACAAGTGCAAGATCTGCCACTCTTTCAAGCCTCAGATGAAAAAGGAGCGTGAGATCCGACTCCGAGCTCTCTTAATGGAGTTGGCATTGGCCCCGGCGCGTCAAGCTAACACCGCGCTGGGCTCCGCATCTTCAGCACGTGGTGAAGCGCCTCCGGTGCGCCATTCCAAATCGGCACCCGGTACCACGTCCTCGGTGCGCAGCGAGGCGCCATCAACGTTCCGGCACCACTCCCCAGCTAAGAAGCAAGGGAAGTCTCAGTGGCACCAACAGAAGAACAGGGATAAGGCCGGACCCGAGCTGGGCAGCCCGCGATCCCTACTGGGAGAGAGCGGATCCCACTCCTCCGGTCTCAATCGTTGTCGAGGAGGTGGCAAGAGGCAGCGCCGTTCCAATTCCAGCGAGTCCGAGAGGAACAGGTCACGACGCCGTCAGCACCAATGCTCATACTCAAGCACCCGCTGTCACAGGGGCCCTGCTCGCGGTGAGTCCCGAGATTCCCCGGCACTGAGGAGCCGTGGCCACAGGTGCCGCAAGGGGTCCAGGGATAGCTCCTCGGACATATATCTCTCTACCTCCTCCAGGTCGAAGTCTCGGGGCAGGAGCCGTCACAATAGAGACCGCTCCAGTCGTTCTTACAGCACCGTGCGCTTCTCCCGGACCTTGGCGTCAGCGCGCAGCCGTCTCTCCCAGTGCCGCACCACAGGACCAACTTGCCCTGTCGGCGCCCGATGCACCTCTGCTCCAGGCCGTGCCCTGGCAGGGACAATGGTGCCAGTGGGCACCGTGGCCTCAGGCACCTGCGCAGCCGGGACCTCGCTCCGTGGCGGGAGCCTCTTAGAGCCAACCAGCGTCGCCTCCCCAGCACCGGGATCAGGCTGTGGGTGCCGAACCCCCGGCACCGACTCCGGCACCGAACCCAGATGTGGAGCCCACGGTGCCGTTGGCCGCTGAAGGCACCGCACCGTCCACCTCTTCGGCGCAGGGCGATTCGGTTGGGGTACTGCCTCCCTCTTCTCAAGAGGACTTTAAAGCGCATCAAGAGCTGCTTCGGAGGGTGGCAGCCAACCTCGAGCTCCGGGCCGAGGAGATGGAGGAACCCTACGATACTCTCTTCAATGTCCTCGCCTCCTCGGTACCGGGGCATGTGGCGCTCCCTTTCCATCAGGGAGTTGCCAACATCACCACTGGCCTTTGGCAGACCCCGGCCTCTCTTGGGCCTATTTCCAAGAAGGCCGAGAGGAAGTACTTCGTCCCCGCAAGGGGTCTCGAGTACCTCTACACCCACCCAGTTCCAAACTCCCTGGTGGTAAAGTCAGTCCACCACCGCAAGCGGAATGGCCAGCCCGCATCCATGCCAAAGGACAAAGACGCTCGTAGACTTGATACCTTTGGAAAAAAGGTTTATTTGTCAGCGAGTTTCCAGCTCAGAGTGGCCAACCATCAGGCGTTTCTGAGCCGTTACGAGTTTAACCTTTGGGAATCCCTCCCCAAGTTTGAGGCCCTCATTCCTGACAAGGATGCGAAGGAGTTCCGGGTGCTGATCGAGGAGGGTACGACTGCCACCAAAGCGGCTCTCCAGGCAGCTTCGGACGCAGCAGACAGAGCCGCTTGTTCGATGGCTACCGCGGTCTCCATATGACGGCGTCGTGGCTCTCGCTTTCGGGGCTGTCGTCAGAATCCCAGTCCATAATACAGGACCTGCCGTTTGATGGCAAGGTCCTTTTCGCGGACCAGACAGACACCCGTCTGCACGGGATGAAGGACTCCTGCACCACCCCGCAGACGCTAGGCCTGTACGTCCCACCTGCCAAGGACAAGCCCAGGCCTCAACCCTCTGCTCCACAAGCTAGGGGCAGATATGAACCCCCCACCTAAGCAGCAGAGGGATCAAAGACGCCAGTCCCAACGCCAATCCCGCTCGGCCCCACAGCCTGGGGCCTCGAAGGCCAAACGGCCGGGAAAACGGCATCTTTGACTTGTTGAGGGGGGGTCACCGGGCCTGTTGCCAGTGTACCCCACACACAGTTAATAGTTACCTTTTCTAAACCGTTTATCGGACTTCCGACTGCAGTGGTCCCCTATAACGTCGGAACAATGGGTCCTCAGCACTATCTCCCAAGGGTACAGGCTGCAGTTTGTTTCAACCCCTCCGGGGCTCCGGAGCATGCCCTCCTCCTCGGTCAGGAAGTAGAGGGAGGGAGCGGTGGAAAGGGTACCACGGGAATACCAGGGCAAGGGCTTTTACTCCTAGTATCTTCTCATCCCCAAGGCTAAGGGCGGGTTTCGGCCCATCCTCGACCTGCGGAATCTCAACCAGTTTCTGGTGCGTTGCAAATTCCACATGGTATCCCTGGCCTCTATTATTCCATCCCTAGACCAGGGGGATTGGTTTACGGTGCTGGACCTCCAGGATGCGTATTTTCACATCCACATTTTCGAGGGTCACAGGCGTTTCCTCAGTTTCCTGGTGGGTCAGGACCACTTCCAATTTACAGTCCTCCCCTTTGGCCTTTCTACTGCCTCCAGGGTATTTACAAAATGTATGGCGGTGGTGGCAGCCCACCTCAGGAGGAAAGGGCTGCAGATCTTCCCCTAGCTCGACGACTGGCTGCTCAAGGGCTGGTCTCGCGCTCTGGTGCAACAGCAGACGAGCTTCCTGCTAGACACCTGTGGGGCTCTAGGCCTACTTGTAAATGAGGAGAAATCCATGTTAATTCCGATTCACTGCATAACCTTTATAGGGGCACTGTTAGATTCCCGGATAGCCATGGCCTCCCCCTCACGGGACAGATTCGAGACGCTCAAAGCTCTCATTGCCTCGGTCACGGCCTTTCCGGTAATCACTGTACGGGTGTGCCTTCAAATCCTAGGCCACATGGCAGCTTGCACCTATGTGGTGAGACATGCCAAACTTCAGATGCGGCCCCTTTGGCTCAGGCGGGCCTCCCGCTATTCCCAGGTCAGAGACGGCCTGGACAAGGTGGTCACAGTGCCCCCCAGGTTGGTGGCAGACCTCCAATGGTGGTCCCTCCCGAGCACCATGCTTCAGGGTATTCCCTTCCGATAGCCCCCTCCCTCACTAGATCTAGTGTCGGACGCCTCGGACCTGGGCTGGGGAGCCCACATGGGGGATTTCAGGACTCAGGGTATGTGGTCACCAGAGGAACTAACCCTGCACATAAATGTCAGGGAGCTCAGGCCCATACGCCTGGTGTGCGTGGCATTTCGCCAGCACATACATGGGAGGGTGGTCAGAGTCCTCATGGACAACACGACCACCATGTATTACGTCAACAAATAGGGGGGCACGCGTTCCCGGGCCTTATGCCTCGAAGCCCAGCTCCTGTGGTAGTTCTGTATAGTTCACAATATGCTCTGGCGGACCGCCTGAGCAGGGTATTCTCCCAACAGCATGAGTGGTCCCTGCACAAGGAGGTGGCCAGGTGGATCTTCCTACAGTGGCGTGCTCCCCAGGTAGACCTGTTCGCCACCGCCCAGAATAGACAGTGTCCTCGATTCTGCTCCAGAGCGGGAGAGGGTGACGGGGCGCTATCGGATGCATTCCTGCTCCCATGGTCGGGGCCCCTATTGTACGCCTTCCCGCCCTTCTCCTTAATAGACAGATTCCTACAGAAGGTGAAGTCAGACAGGGCAAGGATTATCCTCATAGCCCTGATTGGGCCCGTCAGCATTGGTACGGGTCCCTGCTGCAACTCTTAGCGGCCCCTCCTTGCAGACTGCCACTACGTCCGGACCTCCTCCTACCAGGAGGAAGGTCGCCGCCTCCTCCATCTCAACCTAGCTATGCTCCATCTGATAGTGTGGCTGCTTCGTGGTTAAATGAGGAGGAGGGGAGGTGTTCTGAGGATGTGAGAAGGGTCCTGCTGGAGAGTAGGAAACCCTCCACGCGGCAAACCTACCTGGCTAAGTGGTATAGGTTCTCTAGGTGGGCGAGGGATAGAGGTTCTTCTCCCTCTTCCGCGTCTATCCAGCTTGTCCTCGATTACCTCCTATCCCTTCGGACCCAAGGCCTGGCGCCCTCCTCCATCAGGGTGCACCTGGCAGCCATTTCGGCTTTCCATACCCCGGTGCAGGGCCTGTCTGTGTTTTCACATCACATGACGGCCCGGTTTCTGAAAGGGTTAGATCGGGCATTCCCTTACGCCAGACCCCCGGTCCCGCTCTGGGGGGACGTCCTAAATGGCCTAAACCTGGTACTCTCCCACCTCACAGGGCCTCCTTTTGAGCCGTTAGCCACGTGTTCGTGGTCCCACCTGTCGTGGAAGGTGGCGTTCTTAGTGGCTATCACCTCAGCCCGCCAGGTCTCCGAGCTCAGGGCCCTGACCTCTGAACCGCCATATACGGTCTTTCATAAGGACAAGGTACAGCTCCGCCCTCACCCCGCCTTTTTGCTGAAGGTAGTCTCGGCTTTCCACATGGATCAGGATATTTTCCTCCCGATCCTCTGTCCAAAGCCCCATTCCTCCAATGAGGAACGCCACCTGCACATGTTAGACGTGCGCAGAGCGCTGGCCTTTTACATAGACAGAACCCGGCCATTTAAGAGGTTCCCCCAGCTTTTTATTGCTTCAGCCGAACGCATGAGGGGGTGACCGGTCTCCACCCAGCAGATCTCCTGCTGGATCACTTCGTGCATTCGCACCTGCTACGACCTGGCAGGGGTCCCCCCGCCTCCTATAGTGAAGGCTCATTCGACGAGAGCCCAGGCCTTGTCAGTGGCCTATGTGGCTCATGCCCCTATTCAGGGCATCTGTAGGGCTGCTACATGGTCCTCTGTCCACACTTTTTCATCGCACTATGCGATCGTCTCCCAAACGACGGATGACACCGGGTTTGATAGAGCAGTGCTCCGCCTGGGTAACCCTTAAATCTTTACACTTAAACTCCTACCCGCCTCCATCAGGGATAGCTTGGAGTCACCTATAGTGGAATACACATGAGCAATCGCTCGAAGAAGAAAGGACAGTTACCTGTTCCGTAACTGGCGTTCTTCGAGATGTGTTGCTCAGGTGTATTCCACGTCACGTCCTCCTTCCCCTCTGTCGGAGTTGTCTGGCAAGAAGGAATTGAGGGTGGGGGGAGCACGCAGCCCCCTTTATGGCGCGATATACAGGCACCACTCCAGGGGTCGCAGTGGTGCTCCCCCACTACGGATACTGCTAAGGGAAAAACTTGCGGTACTGGTGCACGTGGCGAGCACGCACACCTATAGTGGAATACACCTGAGCAATACATCTCGAAGAACGCCAGTTACGGAACAGGTAACTGTCCTTTAAGTTACCACATAGCTCCTTCTGAGAAAGCACATTTATTCTTAAGGTAAAAGCATTACAGAGTACATATTAAAAACAATAAAAGAATGTACACACATGCTAATAAGCTTACCAGCAATCACCCCAATACCATGACGGGCTCTGGCAGGTGAACAGTTCTACAAACCTCACCAACAGGTTTTTCTATGGTCACAAGTTCGTAACAGCTGTTAGCTCAGAACAATCACACTCATGAAAAGTTTAGTCGCCCCTTTATACAGCCAGTATCTTTGAACTGGAAATAGATCATTTGTGGACAATGGGTCTCTTCTCAGTTAGTAGCTTCAAAAGACTGGGTTTTTGCATAATCAGAGGAGTTACATTTGCATATACTTGTCCCTAGAGGTTTCTTGGGAAACCCACTTGACTATTTGAAACAATGAACTTTTAAAGTTTTTGAAGCTCATAATGCCTCCCAGGTTTACATTAATCATGTCTCTTCCCCCCAGAGATGTTATATACAACCTCATAATAATATATAAACATTTGCATTTTTAATATAATGGACACCTAAGATACTTAAACTTAATTCAGTAAGGTTTGTCCAGGATATTGCAGGAAATTGCCCCATCTGTCACAGGTACCATGAACAAAAAGTACTTTGGTCACAACGTTCTAAATAATTTGGTGGGATCGGGGTCTTGGGGGGATTTTTGTTTTTGTTTTATTTTGTTTTTTATTGACACTGATCTTAATAATTGGTTTGGAGGCTGTGAACTTTTGGCAGAATATAGCACATCTGTTGTATAAAGTCAAATGATGTTGTTTAAATTGCAACCACACCACCCAAGGTCTAAAGTTATATGAATAGAATTCACTCTTTGATAATGTTTTATTTACTGTTTTATTTATTTATTTAATATATTTATTTGAACTTCAGTAGAACTGAAGTACAGTACTATATTTGTTATTGTCTGATTTTTTTAATCAATTTTTTTCCTACCTCTGTCACTTTAGGAAATTCATACAAGTTTCAAGCTGGTAACAGAATGAATGCAATGCTGTGGTTCAAACATCTGAGCGCTGCCTGCCAAAGCAACAGACAACAGGTGAGAACAATACTGTGAAAACGAATTGAGAGCTGCTGATCGGAATTTGGCATTGGTAACTAGCTCTGAAAGAAAATGGAGTACTAGTAGGTCAGTTTTTATGCAAAACAAGATACTCCTACCAATACGCACAACTTGGAGGTAACATGAAGATTGTGTTCACAAACAAAGATTTAAGCCTTTATAAGGATCAAATGAAGCAACTGGGCAATTTGGAGGGGGAAGGGATATCTTAATACTTGTAACATATTGACAGGGTTTTATGCATAATATACCCTTACATATCTTTATTTTTTTTAAAGCAACATACTAGGCTATTATAAAGTAATAATTCAAAACACCTTACTGGTAGTATCACTATTGTAAGCTGTAGTAGTGTTTAGAATCAGTATTGCAAAATTCTGTGTAATGTCATTTAGGGCTGTCAATTAATCACAGTTAACTCACGCAGTTTAACTAAAAAAAAATTAATCACAATTAATTGCAGTTTTAATCGCACTGTTAAACAATAGAATACCAATTGAAATTTATTAAATATTTTGGATGTTTTTCTACATTTTCATATATATTGTATTCTGTGTTGTAATTGAAATCAAAGTGTATACTCAGTCCTACTTCTTGTTCAGCCAATCACTTAGACAAACAAGTTTGTTTACATTTATGGGAGATAATGCTGCCCTCTTATTTACAATGTCACCAATAAGTGAGAACAGGAATTTGCACGGCACTTTTGTAGCCAGCATTGCAAGGTATTTGTATCCCAGATATGCTAAACATTTATATGCCCCTTTGTTCTTTGGCCACCATTCCAGAGGACATGCTTCCATGCTGATGACGCTTCTTAAAAAAAAAAATGTGTTCATTAAATTTGTGACTGAACTCCTTGGGGAAGAATTGTATGCCCCTGATCTCTTTTACCTGCATTCTACCATATATTTCATGTTATAGCAGTCTCAAATGACGACCCAGCACATGTTGTTCATTTTAAGAACACTTTCACTGCAGATTTGACAAAATGCAAAGAAGGTACCAATGTGAGATTTCTAAAGATAGCTACAGCACTCAACCCAAGGTTTAAGAATCTGAAGTGCCTTCCAAAATCTGAGAGACGAGGTGTGAAGCATGCTTTCCGAAGTCTTAAAAGAGCAACACTCTGATGCGGAAACTACAGAACCACCAAAAAAGAAAATCAACAATCTGCTGATGGTATCTGACTCAGATAATGAAAATGAACATGCATTGGTCTGTACTGCTTTGAATTGTTATTGAGCAGAACCAGTCATCAGCATGGACGCATGTCCTCTGGAATGGTGATTGAAGCATGAAGGGACATATGAACCTTTAGCACATCTGGCACATAAATACCTTGCGACCCTAGCTACAACACTGCCATGAGAATGCTTGTGCTCACTTTCAGGTGACATTGTAAACGAAACGGGCAGCAGTAGAACTGAGCAGTAGAACTGAGTGGACTTGCAGTCTCGCATTGAGTGGACGTGCTTACTCTAAAATTTTGTTGTAATTGAAACCAATATATTTGAAAATGTAGAAAACATCCAAAAATATTTAAATAAATGGTATTCTGTTGTTGTTTAGCTGTGTGATTAATCGCACGATTAATCATGATTACTTTTTTTAATCGCTTGACAGCCCTAGTGTCATTTTTGTTAGGTATTGGCTACCCAATATAACCTTTAATCAAATTTTGTGTTGCTTATATTGCTAAAAAGCATAAAGAAGCACCTGAGTGTGAGCTTGGGTGGCTAGCCCATGCCTCTGCCAGTGCTGCTATTTTTAGTGTGGGAGCTCAAGTTGAGCTAGTACAAATCTGCCTACCCAAGCTGAGGGGCACACTGATGAGAGCTTAGCTTTGAGCCATAAGCTACATATAATGCAGTGATGTCTGTTATAGACATTCTTATTCAGTGCTACTGGTGCTTAGGAAAAGGTCACAATCCTGACAGGTGTTCAATCTACCTTGTCTTCTCTAGTCACCCGTATAAATATCAGGACGGCCACCTCAAACAGTTACTTAGGAAGTAGGCTTTTCAGGTCCAGTAAACCAAGTGCAGTATTAAAGTTTGGCACTGTCAGAGGTGGGAGGCCTCTCCTAACTTTTTGCTGTGTAAACACACTCATGTTGAGGGGTCAGTAGTGGAAGAGGATGAGTTTGAGATGACTAGTGACCTTGAAACACTTCGAATCTCACCTTTTCCAGATGAATCTATGATCTCTTCGTGAATTGATTTCCCTTCCCGGACTTATTGTGACCCCTTGCAGAGAGCTTCAACCTAGGACTTAGTCTGGTCCCAAGAAAGCTCACAGGGTCTTCATTATTCTGTAGACCAAGTACCTCAGATTTGTGGAGATCCCTTTTAAGCAAGGGTACCATGAAACTGACAAGGAGTCTTTGGTTATCCCCAGATTCATTCTTCCGACTCTGAAATAGACAAACTATCCCTCTATATCAGGTCATTGAAAAAGGTTGTGAATATTATTACTTGTCTGACCTTGGGCTCTCAGATTGACTCTCCAGCTGATGTGAGATCTCACTATGCTGAAGCTTCTAGATACATATCAAAGGATAAGGACATTAAGCAGCTGGATCTCTTGGGGAATAAGATTTATTCCTCAACCACAGTGCAGATGAGGAATGACAGCTCTCTAAAAGTGCTGGCAAAATATGACTTCCTCACATACAACAAGCTGATTGTTCTAGATCTGCTCCTGGAGTATATTAGCATTTCCTCTTCTTTATAGGAGCAGTGTTGTCAGCACTTCCCGTTTTCTAGCCATTAAAGAATGATGAAGAACACTGCTGTGCACTTCTTCCTCTCCATTATTTGGGGAATGCCTTCACAAAGATATGAGATTTGCATATTCTATGAACATGGCAAGACTTGGCCTTATCCTAGTCTCTGTTCAATGGAATTCCATAAACTGGGACCTTCAGCTGCGAAGGCCTTGCATCTGTCTTCAATAGGCTTGTTAACTTTAATAAATGTTAAATTCTCAATTGTGGCCAAACTACATTATGTCATAATTCACCTGTAGATATAGACCAGAGCCAAATCATGTTATAACACATTTTATAAACCATACTGCAATCTAATGTCTGCCTTCTCTGTATATATGTTTCCTATAGTTGTAGTTACTCTAGTGCTGCTTGACTGGTTGTATTTACCCGTTTTTTTTGTAGAGAGGAGAGGTAAACTGAA
The DNA here is from genome assembly GCF_013100865.1 of Trachemys scripta elegans. Lineage (NCBI taxonomy): Eukaryota > Metazoa > Chordata > Testudines > Emydidae > Trachemys > Trachemys scripta. The sequence continues at coordinate 51,710,253 of NC_048305.1, forward strand.
CATTTTAAACTTGCAAGGGGTGGGTTCTGAAAAGATGAAATATGGAAAGCCAATTCTCAAAATAAAAATCAGCTGTTACTTGTGTTTTTGTTTTAGGTTCCTGCCAACTTGATGTCTTTTGAGTAAAAAGCTAATTCAAAACATGAAAGAGAACAATTTGATGAACTGTTTCTCATAATTTGAGCATGACGTCCTGAAGAAAGCGTGCCAGCTATAAATTTATTTCTGAGCCAGAACAGAACCTAAAGACTCAATCTCTAAACGCTGGAGTACTAACAGTTTGGGGAATGGATTCCCTTGAGTGAAAAATGGAGTTGCACCATGAACTGCCATGGACCATGCTTCTTAATATTTTCTGAACTGACCTGTGGAAACCACTGCCTTAAAGAGTGAAAGGAAAACCAACATGTAACACCAAATAGTGTGTGTGAAACTTATGGCGGTGCTGTGCTTGGGTTAAATAGGTTGTAGCTAATTTGCATTTCTTTTAACTTTATACTAATTTGGGGGGGGGGAAATCACCTTTTTAGTATTCTTTAAAAAGGGTATAACCATATTTCTTAAGGGTTGCATCAACAGCTGGGTTTAGACTAAGGACATAACGGTACTTACACATTCTAGGGATGGTGTTTAGACTATACTAGCAGCCTTCAATTGGAGCTTCTCTCATGCTCACTTGATCTGGAGCATCATTAGTTTTCTCAGACCTAGACTATGAGAGCTGTAACTAATGCAACGTTTTTTGTTTGTTTTGTTTTGTTTGTTTTAAGTACTAAACTTGGTAACCTTAGTACTGTATAGGAACCTTACTTCCTGCCAGTGGCACAAAGGCTGAGTGTTTGTACAGCACACTTTTTCTTGTAAGCAGGATCGTGATACATGCTTGTCTAGTTCCTGGTTGAAGAATAGTCTGTTTTGGGTTTTTTAAGTGGGAGCTGTGAGGTGTCATCAGGTCAGAACTGAGTGTTTCCTTCCCATTGTGTTTCTACACTGGTTACTTTCCTCCATGTGATGGTTCCACTACACAACCAACACTGGATATAGCTCACAGAGATGTTTTACTTCTCTGGAGGGATGTTCCCCTAGGTACAGTTAAAGGGAGGGAAAAGCAGAAGACCCTTTCTCAGGGTAAAATGCTTCAGAGTATCAGTTTTATAAGACCTCTTTTTTACAGTGTTTGAGAGAGACAATCTCAGAGTTTCCATATTTTCATTTTGAAAAAATGGTTTTAATTATCTGTATTGTTCAAGATTTAGGAGCTCGAACTATATTTGCAATTCCTAGAGAAGTTTAATCTAGGAAAGAAAAATAGGGTGGACTAGATAATCAAAACCTTTTTCCTATATACGAGTAATTCTTTGTCACTAAACGTACTTCCACAAAAAATTTAAAATCCCAAACTGGAGGACAAATTTGCTGTGTTCTATGCATTAAATTTTCATTCATGCCTTATTTTGGGTTCTTTTAAGTTACTTAATTATAGTCTTTTGTACACAAAGCCCTATTTAACATTCGGAACATTGATCTTTATAAATATGGAAGAAATTCTAATAGTGTCGAGGAAAACTTCTTGAAAAAATGGTAGATATTCCACTGAGATTGTAATTCAAAAGCAGTAAATAAGCTTACAGTTGCACCCCTAGACTTTCTAAAACTATCCAGTAGTCTGAGGTAATGAGTTCTCTTGATAATCTTAAAAAAAAAAAAAAAAAAAAATTCCACAGGTGGTAATTTGTTTGGTAATGTACACTTCATTTATTAAATCAGGGTAAGGGGATAGAGTTTCAGACATTAAAGTTCCCAGAATCAATATCGCATTTTCTTAACAGAAATCATTAGTTTTTGACTGATGAGGCAGAGGAGGAAGGTTGCTGTCCCTACTGAGAGAACAAACTAGCATAAAGAGAGAACCATTCTTGGGGAGGAGAGAGGTGGAAAGTTGGGGCGTTTCCAAATGTTACTCTGTGAAATCTGTTTTTAGTATAAAGAGGATATAGTAGATGCACACTTCTGTGTCACACTTACACAATTTGGTATCACTTTGTATATCTTTTTCTGTGGAGAGTGAATAATCAGTTCTGATCCTGAAGTAGTATATCCTGAAAGGAGGTTGCTCGTGACGACTCACTTTTCAGTTCAAACATCACTTAACCCATGTTGGGTGTATAGCAGAGACAACATCTTCATAGCCAACAGTATTACTGTAATAGATTTTGCACAGCTTTAGTTTTTGTTTTGCATTTTTAAATTACTTAGTGTGTGTTTCTTCTCAAAAGTGTTTTTAACAAAATGTGTGTACTTTTTTTAAGCATTGTGTATGGTAACCCTGTGGATTTTGAAATTTTTTTAATAAGCTAATTTAGATGCATTGCAGGTTAACTATATCTATTCTTATGTTAGTGAGAGGAAACATGAAACTGGGAGCCACAGCCTGACATCACACAGCTTTGCTAAAGACAGAGTCGGGTCAGAAGGTGTTGTTTTTGTTCTTTGAATTTATCCAGGGGTCTTTTCTTCTGTTTTTATGGTATATAGAGTAAGATGGGGAAAGCAGTGCTGAGCCCTTGTCAATAGTCGTCATTAGATGAACTGTTGCCTGTAGCTGCTCTCTGCCTATTTAGACATCATATATCATTTTGATCTTTATTTTTCTAGCCTCAAATATCTCATTTTTCGTGGGAGAACTGTTGGGAAGCCTCTTAAAATGTTTAGCAAGAATAATAAGAGAAACAATGATTAATGAAAAAAAATTTTAGATACTTAGTACCAGAAGTTCAATATCTAGTTCTGTTTTATCCCGTATTAGTGTTTGTGACAATCTGAAGGATTACTGGAATTAAGACTTTACATCTTTTGAATTGGAAGATTATTAGGGAAAAATTATTTTTTTTCTCTCCTGAGAGGAAACCTCTTCACAGAAAACTTAAATTGAATGACAACTCAAATCAACTATGAAGAGCACAGTAATCCACCTCTCTATAAAAAGTAATAGTTAAACAAAACATTTGAAGTAGTAATGGGAAAACAATACAGCAGCCAGATATAGATAGGTAAGGATGCACTATCCAGAATGTCAGCCAGTTGATTGTGTTTGTCATTGGTTTATCTTGCAATGTTTTTCTTTAGTTTTTACTTTCAGTAGCTGTTGAAATTTTGCAGCTAACGTTCATAACTTTATTTTGTTGTATTTATATCTTTAGTTGAAAGAGGTCTCTTGAGATGTCTTGTAGAACAAAAGATCCATTATTACAGGAATGTGGACAAAAATAGTTCAGAGTAGATCTTCCTGGCTGGGTTATATGTAAATCATCTGCTGACTGGTATACTACAAAGCCACTTTTTTCACAGTTCACTTCCTACAAGATTTTTAGTTTAAACACCAACAGAGAGAATCCTCCCAGTTTAGAGAATTATTTGTGGTGATACTAAATGTAGTGCACTTCTAATACATCTCTGGCTATCGTAAATTGAAGTACTAAATGCTAACTTAATGTTATTTCTTTATAACTTCTACTACATTTAATCAAATGCCTTCCATTTCAGTGTTCTTAAAGAGCTAATGTTAGTCACAATTGATTTTACAAAATGGGATCTATACAATTTGAGTTAATCTAGGCATGTGCTTCATTTTACTAACCATTTCTTGTGGAAAATGCTGTTGAAACATTGCCCAAGTTACTCTGATTCAATGTGCATTTGAGTTAAGTATGTACCACCTGGTTTTAATACCCAACTTTTAACCTCTCCTACAAGGAACTTTTCCAAGAGTCTAACAAGTAGATACCACTTCTGTAAGTTCTGAAAAGGAAAAAGCTCACTATGCTGAAAATCGTGGCAGGGCGATCTTCACTGCCTCAATTCTACACTCTCTCATGTGGCCCTTTTGGGGAATTGACTATTTGTTAACTTTCCCTCTCAGAACTCAGATGTGTTATAGAAGAATTTGCAGCAACATTGTTGCTGCTAGCAGAACATTTACTACTGAAAATGAAAACATAAGAAACAAACTATCAAGGAAACACAAAAGAATGCAGCACAGTTGCATCAGTTTATTTTTGTTGATTGACGTTAACTATGTAGTTTAATGCTAGTTTCCTTGCCACATTTTAAGTGCGCTTATTTGCAATTAAATTTTTAGAAGAACATACTCTTCCACTGTTAATGAGAAATGAAGGCAGGTTGTCAACTGGAAGATGCTTTCCCTTCCAATAGAAGTAAATGTAGCTTTGTGTTGCTAAGGCACTGTGGGCCTTTTGATAAAAGGAAAATTGGTTGGTGATGTTTTTCTGGCTCCTGCAGTGGCATTTTTCTTCATTCTCCTTCTCTGGTATTTTCATTCACAAGCATTAGAAGTCCTAATCTTTTCACAGCCATTTTAGTATACTGCCTGCTCTAAGCTTCAAAACACTAGACCTGGTAGTAAATCACACCAATGAGTTGTTTATTCTTGCTACGAGGTCAACTTTTAAAAGCGTTGTTATTTAAATACTGACCCTTTCTTTTTTTCCTTTGCCTTTCCCTAAAAATGGCTTGTGTCTAAAGTAAATTTGGTGTTTGGGAGAGTTGTTATTGAAGGAATCTGTATAAATGAATGCTGAACTTCTTCAGTGGGTACAACTGAACTTCTTTTTGGTCATCATCCAAACTTTTGTGGGGAGGCAGACACTTGGATCTGAGAGAGACTGGTCAGTGCCTTATTGTCAGTTTGAAGTCCAGTTCTGTTATTCTAGAGCTGAAAATACAATAGTAACCATTGGACCGAATTACTTTCCCTGATTTCTGTATTGTGTACCCTCTTTTCCAACATTTTTACTTTTCTAATAGAGGAATTAGTCAATTTTGGTCTGTGTAAGATAGATATGATTTAAATTACTAAACTGTTTTTCTAGGTTTGGTAATTTTTTTAGCAGAAGCAGCCATTGACAGATTTGTCTGCAGCTTTTATCAGAACTGTCTAAACCATCTTGTAACAATTTTTCTTTAAAATATGAAACATTTGGAATGTCAAGCCTAAGAGGGAAAAAAAGCAACAAGAATAAATAAGGATCAGAGGGCATTCCGAGTAATTTCTAGTGTTTGTGAACTTTAGTTCCCCTAGTTAAAAATGAGGATTCTCTCTTCCTTTTTATTCCTTTGAAACACTCTACTGTACAAATGTGAAAGGACTATACCTAGCAACCTTTTTGTTAATTTAGAATAAATATCAAGGAGAAACTTAAAAAAAAAAACTGGACAAACTGTATATTGTAACTTTTCTTGAAGTGCTTTAAGCATATTTGTGCAGAGGTTGTTTGTTCTATTTCTGGTGTCATGCCATCTAGTGAAAACTAAGTTTGCCTACAAGAGATTTGTGAGCTTTGAAGCATTAAGCTTTGAAGCACATAGCTTTGGATGGAGAAATTAATTAATAAGCTTTCACAGGTTGAGTTTTTTTTAAGCAATGAAAGCCACATACAATAGAATATTCGTTTTCCTCTAAGACGTGATAGAAAACAGAGCATTTCCTCTGCGGTGTTTTTTACTTCAGATGTTTGAAAGGAAAAGCATAACCTAGCACAGAAATGATCAACCTTAAAGGGTTCTTCAGTGACAATTGAAAGGATTAGCCCAAGGTGAAGAAAGCAGAGTTTTGAGTCTAGCCATGCATGTTACAGAACAGAGTTGAGGATTTTTCTCAAGGACTATTACTATAAAAAAGTGCCACAATGAGATGGAGGCTTTTGCAGACCAGACCATGGGAGCTAATTGCTGGAGCTTTTCCTCAAACAGCCAGGAGTAACATAAACATTCAGTTTCTTCTGTACACTTGATTAGTATCAAATTTACCTTAGTGGAAGAGGGATGTGGCCTCCAATTCCTCAGCAAAGCTCTTGCCATTCCAGAACTACTCCCAGATATGGTCCACAAGTAGTAAAAGTTGACTAATTAAATAGGGAAAGAAAGGATCTTTAGAGTTCACCTGTTTACAGAGCCCTTGACTCCTTGCATACAGATAAATACACCCATTCAAGCCCTACTTTAGTAGTGCAGAGGATGGGGAAATCATACAATCTATAATAATCCAGGAAGAAAAAACAGATTGTTTATATGATAAACACAAGCCATTTTTAATGTTATTCTTCCATGTTGACTTGAGATGCTATAGTGATAGTAATTGCACTATGACCTCTATGAGTGATGTGCAGTTAGACTGTCCTCTAGCCTTTTTTCTTCTATTTTTTTAAATACTTTAGTGTGGGCGTGTGTGAAATTGTGTGTTTGCATAAACTAGTTTAAAATTACTTTAAGTATGGATTTCAGAAATCTTTCCTACTGAAATAAATGATTTAAAATGTGGATTTGTGTGAACTATTAGTTTATTTTTCATAATCATATTGATACCGCAACCACTCTCGAGCACAGAATTTGGTTCTTTCTGAATACATTGCCTGGGATCAGCTGGAATTTGTGTATTAAAAGCTCTTTTCAATGGACCTGTGAAGAACAGCATGAAAATAATATATCACTACAAATAAACACGAAAAAGAAATCAGTAAACTAACAAGGAAAGACAGTTAATGGAAAAGAGCTTTTATTTTATTAATTTTTACAGCTCCTTCTATTAGCTGCCAATGAGCAGATGCTTTCCCACCATGGTATTTCCATACATGTGCTGTCTGTTTTTATCAGATTTTCCTCTTGATTTCTCCATCCTCCTCATCCTCCTTTGCCTATACACTTTTCCTTTAACGATGAGATAAATTAAATTCATTGCAAACACAGCCATTAGTTACCATGCTTTATTCCTATTACTTTATTAAGAAACTGCAAAAAGGTAAAAACTGAGCATGTGGAGAGAATGTTGGTAATGTGCAAAGTACTTTTTTATTAGCCCTTGGCATGGCATGTCAGCGTTCTGTGCCTTTTCACTGTGTTACATCACATTGGAACAGGACCTATGTAGCTCTTGGTGTGAAATGATGTGGATTATTGCTTGCCAGGTTATGAACCTAGGGCCCCTTCTACCCTGTTTCCTTGATGGAACTATTTGCTTCTAGACTGGATGCATTAAAAAATAAAAAGGGCAGAGCAGACTTTACTCTTCATTATTTCCAAATTATGGAACTTTTAAGACTGTTGTAAGTGTTCAGCACTGTGAAAAATTATATGGAATTAATCTGTCATCGGTTTTATTTCCTAACTCATTTTCCAAATCTTTTTGTTTCTCATAAACTGCTCACTAGAGCTCAGCACAACAGTTTTGGTGTGCACATTTTCTGATGAGGACTGATTCCATCCTTGCAGATACAGTCTGTGACATGGCTATTACTGGAAGTTGAATGATGTGTCCAGACAAGTTCTGACATGTAGATCGATGTGCCATTAGACTACTCTCCCCCAACTGATACAGCCGACCATTGCTCTACACCCAATTGGCCACCGATTGGCAGCATTCTGCAGTGCCTGAGAATGAATAACATCAGACTGGTGGGTCCTAGAAATCATTCGAACTGAGTACTCCATCCATTTTATCTCCCTACCCCCTCCAAAACACCCTTCCCCATCCCTCTTCAGGAACCCTTCTCATGAGAATTCACTGTGACAAGCGATAAATCATCTTCTCCAGTTAGGAGTCATAGAAACGGTACCTCAACATCTATCAGGCAAAGGGTTCTTCTCTCGTTACTTTCTAATACCCAAAAGGAAGGAAGATTGGAGACCCATACTAGACCTCAGAACTCTCAACAAGTTTAAGGCTCTAAAGTTCAAGATGGTCACCTTATCCAGCGTTGGAGCAGGGAGACTGGTTTTCGGCCCTCAATTTTCAGGACGCCTATTTTCGTATCTCAATTCTACTGACTCTCAGACAATTTCTCAGATTCACTCTGGGATAGGACCACTACCAATACACAGTGCTCCCCTTCATTCTATCATCAGCCCTGAGAGTATTTTCCCAGGTTCTCTGTGATGGTTACTCTCTTGTACTCCCCCGGGATCATGATTTACCTGTACTTGGACAATTGTCTTCTCAGAGCCAGATCTCTCCAAGAGATCTTGGGAACTGGGCCTACATATCAATGCCCAGAAGTCAATCCTCGTTCCAGTGAAACACCTGGCATTCATAGGTGCTGACGGTGACTCATTATAGGCCAAAGCTCTCTCTATTTTTTCCAGAGGTTATGCTCAGGCTGTATCCAAAATTCATTCCTAAGGTAACCTCCCCATTCCATATGAATCAATTGATTCACCTTCCAATCTTTTTTACCCCAAGCTTCACCAACACAACAGGGAGGCTATATTACAAACCCTAGATATCAGGATAGTCCAGGCCTTCTATCTGGACAGGACAAAGGTCTTCAGGAAGTCTCCTAGGCTTTTCCTCTCTGTTTAGGAAAGATCCAAGGGCTCAGCAATATTAGCCCAAAGGCACTCCAAGTGGGTCTCAAATTGCGTCAGGGTTCGCAACATGACCCCTCCAGGCTCTGTTCATACACACTCCACAAGTTCGATCTCTTCATCCGTCGCCTTCTTCAAGAACGTCCCTATCTCAGAGATCTGTAGAGCAGCAACATGAGCGTCAGTCCACACTTTTGCAGAACACTGTGATCATTGGGGACTCTGCTGCTGGTGCCATCTTCGGCTCTACAGTGCTGTCCTCTGTAACTGACCTGACTCCAAAGTCCTGGCCCTCCAGAAGGATGCCTGGAGCCAGCCCTGTATACCACATAACTAAACATGTAACTTAAGTTTGTGACTGACTGTTACAGTGTGCTGCAATGTGTAAAATGCTGCAACTTTCCATAAATTTCAGGTTTTTTCCAAAAGGTCTTGTTCAAAGGTGATCTGCAAAAGAAAAAAAAAATGTGTACTTTGTGTACAAAAAAACAAAACTTTCTTTACGCATAATTAAAAACAAAAAGGCAGAAACGCTCTTTTGCTGGTCACCTTTAAGAGAGAAGTATCTCATATAAAAATACAGCTGGCAGCAAAGTGCCTCCTGTCAGTTTCTTCTGTATTGAGTTAAACAGATTGAGTCTCGTTGAAGTTAAACAAATTCAGACAGGAAATAAGGCATAATTTTTTAACTGAGAGTAATTAACCATTGGAACAATTTACCAAGGGTCATGGTGGATTCTCCATCACTGACAATGTTTAAATCAAGATAGGATGTTTTTCTAAAATATGCTCTAGGGATTATTTTGAGGAAGTTCTATGGTCTGTTTTATACAGCAGGTTAGAGTAATGACAGGTTTCAGAGTAGCAGCCGTGTTAGTCTGTATCCGCAAAAAGAACAGGATGCATCCGAAGAAGTGGGCTGTAGTCCACGAAAGCTTATGCTCTAATAAATTTGTTAGTCTCTAAGGTGCCACAAGTACTCCTGTTCTTTTTGCAGGTTGGAGTAATTGATCACAATGGTCCCTTCTGGCCTTGGAATCTATGAATTATGAATTTTTTTCTCCAAGTGGGAAAATACTAAACAGTTCTAAATGATTTTTTTAACTAATTCATAGTTAATGGTCAGCTTTATCTCTGTCCACATTATGCAGAATCATAGGGAGCTGAACAGTTTCAAGGTCAACAGCTAAGCATTTACCATAACCCTTTGTTCCTGAAAAGGTGTGGACGCTAATCCTCCTGGTTAAGTATGAACTGATTCAGCATGTCCATGCACAGCACTCCCTCCACCTGTTGTAGAACTTATCCCAAAGCAGTGGTTTGGGGAAGAATTTGTAAGGTGGCATGAATATCATTGTAGGATTCTGTAGGGAAACCATTTGAATTAGTTCAACTGCACAGCCTGCACTTCTTGTCTTCACTAGTGCTGAAACAGGGCCCACTGAACAAGTGCGGGCTGAATTATAAGGCTTGCTGACAGCTAGATCAGTTTAACTGGTCCTTAGAACATTTGTGAACTAATTACAATTGCTTTTGAATGTGGATATGAAATATTTTACAAGCAGCCCAGGTGCTTGGACCTCAACTGTAAATGTCCAAGGTATTCAGTGTAGACAGGACTAATGAGGCTGTTTCTCCACAGTAATCATAAAAAACTCATAGGAACACGGGACTTGTCCTTCCATATCAGACCAAGGGCTCATTTAATCTAGTATCCGGTCTGATAGCGGCCAATACCAGAAACTTCAGAGGAAGGTGTTGGATACCCCATGATGGACAATTGTAGCATGACTTGCCCATAAGGGAAGTTTCTTCCTAAATCCTGACACTTATTGGTTGTCTTATGCCCTAAAGCATGAGGTTTATATTGCTTCTTTTTAAAACTTATGTAACTGTAGATGTTCTCACTAACCATACAAATGTCTAATCTCTTTTTTAATTCTACTAACCTCTTGGCCTTGCTGATATCTCCTGACAGTGAGCTCCATGTGTTAGTTATGCATTTTGAAGAAAAAAGCAAACCACACCATTTAATCTTGCTCTGACCCATCAGCCGTCACCTTGCAGTTAGTTGACAGCACAAGAAACAGCCCAAGTGGTGTCAGTTTTTGCCTCTTCATAGCAAAGTGTACTTCGCCCTTAAAGACAGTGATACCAGTTAGCTACTGAATGGCTTTGTAATAATCTTGGTCCTTTCAAAAAGATCTAGCCTTCGTACATGTATAGGAATTCATCCTTTTTTATCAATGTGTGTATTTTATGAATTTGCCATTTCTTCCACAGAATGGTGAGGATTGAACTTCAAAAGCCAGTGGAGAAGGGAGCTTATCCTCTTGAAAATGGATTTTTGTTAATATAAGTTAATTCTAGCACTAAAGAAAAGCGTCACTGTCCATCCTAGACACCTGCAGTTTATCTACAGAATATGCACAGGAGAAAAGCAAGTGTCCTTATACATCCCCATCAATGCATCTCAGCATTGATCTGGAGGGACCGTCTCCAGTGGTTGTTCCGGCTTTTTTCTCATTCAATCCTTATCCTGTTTGAGACCTCTAACGAAGATACCTGTTAGAATATAAGAAATTACCACATCAGAATGCTCAGACAGCTTTCTACTTACTCCAGTCTCGTGCTTCCAAGAGCAGCTTTCTAACCCATGTCACAGAGGAAAGTGAATCTCCCTTAACTCATCTGGCTTACTGTGCAGTAATCTATAGTGATGGAAGAATTTCTTCCTGACCATAAATGGAGACCAATTTAAGCTCAAAGCTCTTTGTATGAGGTTCTTTTGATTATAAGTCAAAAATGACCTCTCTTTCATTCTTTTCTGGTGTTTTTAATTAAGTGTGTTTAGTTCACACTTAGAAAGATTCAGTTTTTCAGAAAATGAATGAAATTGTGCAGTAAAAAGAAGTAAAAATTGGAATCATATGGGGCTTAAAGTTACTTTCCACATCAGCTATAGATTTATATTTTGGACTTAAATATAATGCCTTAAATCTTATTTTAGATCCTTCCACAGATGTCTGTATATCAAATATTTTAGTTATTTTAAAGTATAGTCCATATATGAATAATATACCTTGCACTTACCTTGTACCTTTTTTCTAAGGATTTCAAAGCACTTTACACAATGTGTACACAACAGGTAAAAGAGTATTGCTTACAACTTTGCTTTTAGATTTTGCTGTGTCTGGAATAACAGAAATATTTGAGGATAAATACGCTAATCATTTGGTTAGCTGAGAATATCTGCTACCCATTATGCATGGCCTTAGCATGCATGCTACTATGGTATCCAGTAAACATTTACTAAACAATGTCTCGATTAAATCAAATTCTTGGTGGTGTTCTTCTATTTGCCCTTAACTGTACAAGAGCTGTCAAATAACTTGCTGGTTATCAGTTCAGAATGTGAGGAAGCAGGTCCTTAAGCCTCTGGCAATATATTCCTATCAAGTTCTTAATCTCCATGAGCCTTTGGTGAAGAGCTGCATGAAACCAGCCTGTGGATCAGTCTTCTGTCTCTCTCAGGCTATGTTTACACTACAGACCTTACAGCAGCACAGCTGTACCACTGCAACTGCGCCACTATAAGGTCTCCCGTGTAGCCGCTGTATGCTGATGGCGGTATATGGCCCAATGAGCGGCAGTAGCTACACTGTCCACACCAACATAGCGATTTTGTCGGTGAAACTTATGTCAGTCAGGAGGGTGGGTTTTTTTTGCTCCCTTGACCAACAAAAGTTTTACTGACAAAGTGCTAGTGTTAGATATAGCCTTATACACTGTGCAAGAACTTCCAGGAGCACATCTACTGACACGAACTTGTCTGCTATGAGCACCATGAGGGCAAATCTCTGCATCAGAGTGGAGCCCCATTGATTTCAAGGTACAGGTGCCATCTTGTACGGAAGAGCTTGCAGTTCTTTTTCAAGTGCTTGCTCGCCACGTGCAGAGTCACCAGAAATTTTCCCCCAGTGGTATCCAGCATGCTGGCTCTATCACCCTCTGGTGCTGCATGCTCATGTGCTGGTATAAGGGGCCAAGCTGGCCCTACGCCCTCTCCATTCCTTCTTACCACCTGTGACGGTCACTGGAACAACTTCAGGTTTCAAACTCTGTGCCTCCTGTGGCAAGCCCATGCCAGTGAGCTACCCACAGTCCAGCTGTCTGAAGTGTCTGGGGGAAGCACATGTGCAAGAGCCTTGCCAGATCTGTCACAAGTTCAAGCCTTGTAGGAAGAAAAGGATAGGGAGGCTACCCTATGGGCCATCCTGATGGAAGCTGCATTCAGACTGGTGTCTGACCCAAACCAGTCGGACTTGGCACCAAGTACTTCAACATCGGTGCAGAGTGTTCTTCTGGCAGCACCAGCTGCCATCTTGACAGCCCATTTGATGAGAGTTCAGGCTTCATCATCAGCATTTCTGGCTCAGGTCTCCATGCAAAACATCTGCAGGGCAGCCATCTGGTCATCAGTATGTACTTTCTCCTCCCACTGTGCCATCCCCAGCAGGCTAGGAATGACACCAAGTTTGGTAGAGCAGTGTTGCAATCCACATGTCCATGCACTCCAAGCCCACCTCAGGTACTGCTGGGGAGTCACCTATCATGGAACGGACCTGAGCAAGCACTCGGGGGGGGGGGGGAGAAGAGTTATTAACCTTCCAATACTGTTGTTCAAGATGTTTTGCTCATATCTATTCCACGACCCGCCCTTCTGTCAGATTTCAGAGTAGCAGCTGTGTTAGTCTGTATCCGCAAAAAGAACAGGAGTACTTGTGGCACCTTAGAGACTAACATTTATTAGAGCATAAGCTTTCGCAAAAAGGACCTGAGAGGGTGTGGGGCTGGCCGGGCCCCTTATACCAGCATATGAACATGTGGCACCAGAGGGTGATAGAGCCAGCCCGACGAATACCACTGAGGGGAAAACCTCCGGCAATTGTGCAATGGACATGAACAACATATCTCGAAGAACAACACTTACAGAAAAGTTAGTGACCATTTTTTTAGGTGCCTTTGTACAAAAAGGGAATACTCTAGCCGCTGGAGTATTCCTTTTTTTGTACAAAGGCACCCCAAAAAATGGCTAGAGTCTAGCCAAGTTTGTTGAGATGAATATTTTCCAATTGCACATCAGTCAGGATCTACTTCCTGAAGATGGTGAAGGTGACAAGCTTCAATTGTATGTGTGAGTGAGCTGGCCATCTGCTTCTAAAACTCCTCCACAGATTCTTCATGGAGCAGCATTATTGTCAATCTAAGAGAGAATAACTCTTCATCCTCCATGCCATTGTTTTCATATAAAAAGGATGGGCCAAATATGGTTAAAATTGTGCCCTCATAACAAATAGCTACATGGGCGGTGGGTATAATAGGCTGCAGCTGCTGTTGCGAGACACAGGGCTGGGTTGGAGGGGAGGGGTTCCAGCCAGCCTGGGGCTTCTCTGGTCACGGGAGTGGAGGGCAGGGGGGCTCAAGGCTCTGGCCGCGGTGGGAGGCGGGGAGAAGAGGCTAGCCTCCCTGATGGAGCGGGGGTCCACCCACCACCCATGGATAGGAAGGGAGGCAACTAAGGGGCCTCACCTGAATCTTTGGATTAGGACCAGGTACAGCAAGAAAGGCCACAAATTGCTTGACCAAACCCCATCTCCCCCTCCCAAAAAATTAGTCTAAGAAATTTTTTTTTAAATCTGCTTATCTAAACTGTAAATATCATTTTCTATAACTAAAACCTATTAATAGCTTGCAGCACAACGCCTTTGAATCCCCATTTGGTCCATGAAACATCATTTGGTGCTTGATAGTTGTTTTTAATGTTATATGTAAAGTAAACAACTTTTTTCTATCTGCTTTCCCATTATAGTGCATATGCATATGGAGCCTTGCCAGGACCACCCTTTCCCAGCACTCCCTGGACACAGAACTGTGCAAGGAGACCCTCTGCACATATTGGGTACAATAGAACCTAGATGGTGTCTCCCCTCCCCTGTGCCATGTGGCCTTGGGGGGAAGGACACGGAGGGACTGCAGAGAGGAGCCAGCCAGAGACTCCAAATGGTAGGAGCAAAGGCAGCCAAAGCAGGGATCTATGGGCATTCAGCTTTGCGAACAGGGGCCGCTAACAGGGAGTTTCAAGAGAGAGTCTGGAAGGGGAGTGGGAAGGGGGCGAGGTTCACTTGCCATTCTTTAAAACCTTTAAACTAAACTATAATCAAAACTTCTTGATTTAAACAGAAACCCTTTCATTAACCTACGTAGCTGTAGGGGAGAATGCAGGCAGAAGCCCAGCTGCAGAGTGGGAGCTATCCTGTTTATTGCGCTCAGTGTAGCATGTATGATTACCTGCCCTGTGGGTAGGCGGCATGTGTGTGCATTCAGTGCAAGGAGCTCCTGGCCCTCAGAGACCGCGTACGGGCTTTGGAGGCCAGGGTGGTGGAACTGGAGGAGCTAAGGGAGGCAGAGAGGTATGTTGATGAGGCTTTCTGGGACACTGTAGATTTGTCCCACCACCGGTCAGACAGCCCCTGTGCTGTTAAGGAGGATGAAAGGCTCAGGGAAGGAGAGCAGTCAACGGGAGCAGAGGGAAACCTTCCCATAGTTGGGACTCTCCTTCCAGGTGATGTTGGGGTATCCTCTCGCACTGAGGTTACCTCTCCGGGGGAGGGAACTCCAGTCATTAGGAAAAGGCAGGTGTTAGGAATGGGAGATTTGATTATAGATAACTGGGTTTGTGATGACTGGGAGAACCGTATGGTGACTTGCCTGCCTGGTGCGAAGGTTGCGGATCTCTTGAGGCATCTAGATAGAATTATGTGTAGTGCTGGGGAGGAGCCGGTGGTCCTGGTACATGTAGGTACCAATGACATAGGAAAGGGTAGGAGAGACGTCCTGGAGGCCAAATTTAGGCTGCTAGGAAAGAGACTGAAATCCAGGACCTCTATGGTGGCATTCTCAGAAATGCTCCCAGTTCCACGCGCAGGGCCAGGTACGCAGGCAGAGCTTCAGAGTCTCAATGCATGGATGAGACGATGGTGTAGGGAGGAGGGGTTTAGATTTATTAGGAACTGGGGAAACTTTTGGGATCAGGGAGTCTATACAGGAAGGATGGGCTCCACCTAAACCAAAGTGGATCCAGACTGCTGGCACTTAACATTAAAAAGGTTGCAGAGCAGTTTTTAAACTAAGAGATGGGGGAAAGCCGACTGCTGCAGAGGAGCACGTGGATCGGACAGACTTCTCTTAGAAGAGAGTCTATTGATAGAGATTCTCTAGGTTTTAGTCGGAGGAGAGGTGGGAAGAGGATAAAGTATAGGCCAGATCGGATGATAAACATTCACATAAAAAAGAATCTGACACATCAGAAAAGGGCAGACAAATAAACAGTGACAAGTTTTTAAAGTGCTTGTACGCAAATGCTAGAAGTCTAAATAATAAGATGGGTGAACTAGAGAGCATTGTGATAAAGGAGGATATTGTTATAATGGGCATCACAGAAACCTGGTGGAGTGATGACAATCAATCATTCCGGGGTACAAAATACATCGGAAGGACAGAACAGGTCATGTGGGGGGGGGGACTATATGTGATAGAAAATGTAGAATCAAATAAAGTAAAAATCTTAAATGAATCCACATGTTCCATAGAATCTCTATGGATAGTAATTCTATGCTTTAATAAGAATATAACAGTAGGGATGTATTATCGACCACCTCGCCAGGACAGTGATAGTGACTATGAAATGCTAAGGGAGATTAGAGAGGCTATCAAAATAAAGAACTCACTAATAGTGGGGGATTTCAATTATCCCTGTATTGACTGAGTACATGTCACCTCAGGACGAAATGCAGAGACAAAATTTCTTGATACTTTAAATGACTGCTTCTTGGAGCAGCTGGTACAGGAACCCACAAGGGGAGAGGCAATTCTCGATTTAGTCCTAAGTGGAGCACAGGATCTAGTCCTAGAGGTAACTATAACAGGACCGCTTGGAAATAGTGACCATAATATAATAACATTTAACATTCCTGTGGTGGGAAGAAAACCTCAGCAGCGCAACACTGTAGCATTTAATTTCAGAATGGGGAACTATGCAAAAATGAGGGGGTTAGTTAAACAGAAATTAAAAGGTACAAAGACTAGAGTGAAATCCCTGCAAGCTGTATGGATGCTTTTCAAAGACACCATAATAGAGGCCCAACTTAAATGTATACCCCAAATTAAAAAACAGTAAAAGAACTAAAAAAGAGCCACCGTGGCTTAACAACCATGTAAAAGCAGCAGTGAGAGGTAAAAAGGCATCTTTTAAAAAGTGGATGTCAAATCCCAGTGAGGTAAATTAAGTGTAAAAATGTAGGAAGAAAAGCCAAAAAGGAGTTTGAAGAACAACTAGCCAAAAACTCAAAAGGAAATAAAATGTTTAAGTACATCAGAAGCAGGAAGCCTGCTAAACAACCAGTGGGGCCCCTGGACGATCGAGATACAAAAGGAGCACTTAAAGACGATAAAGTAATTGTGGAGAAACTAAATGAATTCTTTGCTTCAGTCTTCACAGCTGAGGATGTTGGGGAGATTCCCAAACCTGAGCCGTCCTTTGTAGGTGACAAATCTGAGGAATTGTCACAGATTGAAGTGTCACTAGAGGAGGTTTTGGAATTAATTGATAAACTTAACAGTAACAAGCCACCGGAACCAGATGGCATTCACCCAAGAGTTCTGAAAGAACTCAAATGTGAAATTGCGGAACTATTAACTATGGTTTATAACCTGTCCTTTAAATCAGCTTCTGTACCCAATGACTGGAAGATAGGTAATGTAACGCCAGTATTTAAAAAGGGCTCTAGAGATGATCCCGGCAATTACAGACCGGTAACTCTGTCAGTACCGGGCAAATGAGTTGAAACAATAGTAAAGAATAAAATTGTCAGACACATAGAAGAACATAAATTGTTGGGCAAAAGTCAACATGGTTTCTGTAAAGGGAAATCGTGTCTTACTAATCTATTAGAGTTCTTTGAAGGGGTCAACAAAATGTGGACAAGGGATCCAGTGGACATAGTGTACTTAGATTTCCAGAAAGCCTTTGACAAGGTCCCTCACCAAAGGCTCTTACATAAATTAAGTTGTCATGGGATAAGAGGGAAGATCCTTTCATGGATTGAGAACTGGTTAAAAGACAGGGAACAAAGGGTAGGAATAAATGGTAAATTTTCAGAATGGAAAGGAGTAACTAGTGGTGTTCCCCAAGGGTCAGTCCTAGGACCAATCGTATTCAACTTATTCATAAATTATCTGGAGAAAGGGGTAAACAGTGAGGTGGAAAAGTTTGCAGACGATACCTAACTGCTCAAGATAGTTAAGAGCAAAGCAGACTGTGAAAAACTTCAAAAAGATCTCACAAAACTAAGTGATTGGGCAACAAAATGGCAAATGAAATTTAATGTGGATAAATTTAAAGTAATGCACATTGGAAAAAATAACCCCAACTATACATACAATATGATGGGGGCTAATTTAGCTACAACTAATCAGGAAAGAGATCTTGGAGTCATTGTGGATAGTTTTCTGAAGACGTCCACACAGTGTGCAGCGGCAGTCAAAAAAGCAAATAGGATGCTAGGAATCATTAAAAAAGGGATAGAGGATAAGATGGAGAATATCTTATTGCCCTTATATAAATCCTTGGTACTCCCACATCTTGAATACTGCGTACAGATGTGGTCTCCTCATCTCAAAAAAGATATACTGGCATTAGAAAAGGTTCAGAGAAGGGCAACTAAAATGATTAGGGGTTTGAAACGGGTCCCATATGAGGAGAGATTAAAGAGGCTAGGACTTTTCAGCTTGGAAAAGAGGAGACTAAGGGGGGATATGATAGAGGTATATAAAATCATGAGTGATGTGGAGAAAGTGAATAAGGAAAAGTTATTTACTTGTTCCCATAATATAAGAACTAGGGGCCACCAAATGAAATTAATGGGCAGTACATTTAAAACAAATAAAAGGAAGTTCTTCACACAGCGCACAGTCAACGTGTAGAACTCCTTGTCTCAGGAGGTTGTGAAGGCTAGGACTATAAGAGGGTTTAAAAGAGAACTAGATAAATTCATAGAGATTAAGTTCATTAATGACTATTAGCCAAGTTAGGTAGGGAATGGTGTCCCTAGCCTCTGTTTGTCAGAGGGAGGAGATGGATGGCAGGAGAGAGATCACTTGATCATTACCTGTTAGATTCACTCCCTCTGGGGCACCTGGCATTGGCCACTGTCGGCAGACAGGATACTGGGCTGGATGGATCTTTGGTCTGACTCAGTATGGCCATTCTTATGTTCTTATGTAGACCTTTCTATAGTTTTAACTGGACTTTGTGATGTGCTGATTGGCTGTTTGCTCCAATTCCCTCCCTCTATCTCCCCTTTGCCCTCCTTCATAGTCTCTTCACCTCAGTCCCACTCCACATCTGCCCGTCCTACCCTCTTCTCCCCTTCCTTTCCATTTAGCTGATCCCCTCCTATCTAACACCCCACCACCACCAAAAAAAGGCACTAATATAACCCATTCTTCACTCTGCTTATGTGTTATACAGGTCACAGTAAGTCATTGGCTCAGCCAGGAACAGAATCCCAGAGTGCTGATTCCCCTTTCTCTGCTCTAACTATTAGCAGACAAATAAGAAACACAGTTGACATTCTGATAGTTTGTGTGGAACCTAGTGTATTTGCAGATTAGGGGAAAGGAAGATGTTCTTTTAATCAACTCTAAAAAGATTATCTTAAGGAGAAAAAGCTGTAGCAAGCACTTTTATAGTAGTAACACAATTTTAAAAGTCAGTTGAATTTTGGACCTTAAGTGTTCTATTAACAGCACATATGGAAGCTGAAATTGGATCCCCAAATGTCTTGACAGTGTGTATCTAATTCAAACGTATTTTGTTTTCCAAAAAATCAAATAACAAAATTCTCAGCTGGTTTAACAGTAGTTTGACAGTGCCAGCAGACTTTCCTTTCCATTAAAACTCTCAAGCTGCCATAATCTGTGTTAAATGGAAATAACGTGTTCTAAGAACATTTTTCTGCTGATGTCACTGTGAGTTTTATTTTTTCCTAATAAAAAATGTTTGTATTAGAGTGGCTTCATGACAGGAAATCCCTGTGAATAAGTTTGTCTCAGTGATCTGTTTCTGCCTTAGAAGGAAATTGCTATTCCAGACAGTTGTTTTTTTTTTTTTTTTTGGGGGGGGGGGGGGGGGGGGGGAAGGGGGGGAAGGGAGAATGGCTGTTTTTTTTTATTCCATAAATTTTTCAACATATGCTGCTAGAGCTTGGAATATACGTGGACTGACTCCTGCTGGAGGCCTACTCTAGAAGTAGGTGTTTTACCCCAGTGCACAAAGGGCATTTCAAATTTATTTTTTTATTTGAAAAATACACCTATCCCTCCCTCCTGAATATGCCCATTGTTCCATGTGTGCATACGAAAGGGCAAATCCTCTTCCTAGCACGCAGGAATACTCTTGCCCTCTCACCAGGCCCCCTAGAGGCAGCAGATCTGTGCCTGGCCACTAGTCTACTCTCAGGCCTTGGGTAGTCTTCTGCAGTTTTTGTGCCCTAGCTTGATGTAGGAGGAATGGTTACTGGATTAATCAAACCAGATACATCACTGATACTCTACCCATCCCAAGCCACCTCTGAAGAGCCCCTTTACATTGCACAGGAGTCGCTCACCTGGATATCCTTCTGAAATCCTGCTCCTTCTACACACAATGTAACAACACTGGTATGTGGAACCCTCCACACCCAGGCAAGTCAGAGCAGGATTTGCCCCATCTTTCAATAGCATGGGAAAGTATACACACCTCTTTATATTTTATATAAATATAATAAATATAATAACTATAAATATAAATAAGTTATATTTTAAATAATGTTTTGGTAATGATGAATTCGTTCCTAACAGTTTTGCAGTATGTATCACTGCAGTGATACTGATGCCAATCTTGCATTGATATAATGGCTTTCTCCCAAAGAGGATCCCAGACACTGTACGAATTGTACAAATTCTATACAAATAGAGAAATTGCTTCCAACAACCACTGAATTGCAGCCATCTCTGAGATGAAACATGGCCATCTGCTTGCAATGTTACACCGTAATTCAGGAGATGCAACTGAAAAGAGTACCTTATCCGGTAAAATTTCAGGAGGTATTTAAGTCAGCAGAATATAAATGCCCACTTAGAATTTGGCTAGGATACTATGGAATTTACCCCAACCATGTGGGATTTTTAATTACCGCAGAGTGGTCAGGACTTCTGATTACATTTCATCTAAAAAGTGGCACTTCCAATTGTACAGTTTCCCTATCATCACACCAAGGTGTTGGTTCTGTACTGGCTACAAAACAAGAGATATCTACTGAATTATCAGTACCACTGCACTTATGTAATGAGCTGCAGCCAACATTTGATGGAGATATTTCAGGCAGTCATGCTGTATGGAAGATATACTGCTAGATGAGGAGGATTTGGCATCCCTCCTCATCCCCCAGAATGAATTGAAGTTGGAAATACATAAGCCAGTAAATTCTTTTCCCTCAAATGCTCAATGGGAATTTCACTTTAAATTTGCATAGGAATAAAACTGACAAAACCTGGCTACTAGCCCTGTATTTTGTAAGAGGTGGCAAAACTACTCTCTTTAACACTACCTCTGGGATCAGCAGTGGTGGCAAATTTCAAATGTGGCTTGCACCACTGAGACCAACGGAGTACAGGTGGACACAGTCATACCCGGGTTTTTGGGGCTCTGTGCTGCTCCTTCCCCAGAGAAAGCTGCTCTCCTGGCTGCCTTCTGTTTCACCACAACTCCCCCTTCCTTTGTGAGAATTCAGAATAGATCCAGCCACTCAGCCTATCAAGTGCAAGTCGAAGTTGTAAAGCTCTCAGATGGGATTGTCTGGTTGTGAATGCATCCTGGTGGTCTCTGAGGGCAGGACCAGGGCAGTCTCCCGTGGTTCACCCTGCGTAAGGCTCGCTCTGCCTGGCATCCCTTCAACTCCACAAGCTTGAGCAGAGTCCCACTTGGAATTTACACTGAAACCCCTTCTGCTTTGTATTAACATGGAAGTTTTGTTTTGTGTTTTTTCTGGTTTTTTTTCAACATTTCTTGGACAAATCTAATATGCTTAATGGATTCTGATACTTTCTCTGGGCATTTAAGCATTGGAGAGTGAACAGTGCCCCCACAGGGGAGTTCCCTGGCAGATCCTTGTCTGAACAGCTAGGGCTGGCTTCCAGGAGCACTAAATTTCAGCTGCTTTTCCATCGAAGGCCTGGTTAGTTTAGTATCCCCCACTCCTACATCCCCTTTCCTCCTTCCATCTTTAAAGCAGGAGATATTCCAGCCAAAGTATTCGTCATCTTTCTGAGCTTCCCTGCTGCTTGATTTATAAAGAGAGGGCTAGGGAGAGAGATTCCAGAGCTGTGTGCTGAGTGTGAACTACCTGCAGTTGTGCAGCAGGGCGCGTTAGCCTGGCACAACCCAACTGTATGAGTTGGTCCTCAAGTTTAAACAGAGAAAACTGGAAATAAATCCCATACATTCAAATGAAAAAAGTGCAACAGTTCCAGTACTATCCCATGTTTGCAAATGAAACTGGTGAAATGTGTGAAGCTTTGCCTTCCGGGAACAGAAGCTGAGACCTTGAGTGAGGAATACTGAAAGAAAGACTCTCAGAATTGATTTTTGTGTCGAATGTTGTCAGCTTGCTTTTCTAACATTTCTGTGCTTCAGCAAGCTCTTACTGTGGGTATCTGTGTGAGGTTTGCCCAGTGGAATCTCTCTGAAAAATTTCCTGTTACCTGCCTGTCATTCTTGCATTTTTCATGTTCTGCCACTGACTCACAGTGTGACCTTAAGCAACTCACTTAAGCCCAAATTTTCAATAGTAGTGACTGATTTTTTGGGTCCCTGAGTTTTTGGGTGCCCAACTTGACTCTTTAAGGGACCTGATTGTCACAGATACTGAGAACCCATATAGCCTATTGATTTCAGTGAGAGGATTGGGTGCATAGCACATCTGGAAATCAGGCCCAGGTGTATCAAGTTTAGAGCTGAGAAAAGGAGACATCCAAAATTAGTAGTCACTTTTGAAAATTTTAACTTTAACATTTCTGCCTTTTCCACCTGTAAGATGAGTTTAACAATACATATTTAATAGGCTGTTTCCAAGTTTGTTTAAAGTGTGAGGTCATAAGAAGAAAGATGTTGTAGTGAATGTCACATTTCTTATTTCAAGTTAGAAATCAGGAACTTAGATTCTTAGCTGGGGTAAATTGTCATAGCTTCATTGATTTTAATTGAGCCGTGACAGTTTACACAAATTGAAGAGAGAGTCCAGTGTATCCAGTTGGGCACCAAACTGAGTTCGGTGAGGATAGGTGCGTAATAGCATGCTATGTATAATTGCACAGTGATCAATGTCTTCTTGTTAATTAAGGTCCATGTTCCCTCCTGTCTGTTCTTGCATTGGCACTCTAATAGCCCCTTTCCCTTTTTATTCGAACAATGGCTATGTAACCAAAAAGGAATTTAGTAACAGGCAAAAACTGGTTTTTGGGTTTCTTTTTTTTTTTTTTTTTTTTTTTACAGTGATGTTGAAAAAAATATTTTAACTACCTTAAAACATTAACTCTTCCGTCCAAATCCATTTTTAACTTCTCAGATACAATGTATAGATTTTTGGCATATGTTTTTTATTAGGGAAACAAGTACAATTTATGGTCAATGTTACAATAAAGCAGAGAACAAAAGTTGATGCTCCCAGAGGATTATTTTTCTCTGGCAGTTACTTTAAGTTACACAAACTACAGTAAAATGAATATTAAATCTATACTTAGACCAATCTCACTAAAATATTTAAATGAAAGCCAATCCTTTTATGCCTCTGAATGTTCCATTAGCATGGTAAAAAGTCTTCTTTTTTTTTTTTCCCAGAGCATATGAGATCATTTAAGTATGGAGCGTTGACAGCTTTTCCATATGCACTGAGACTGTTATTTGAATTTAGGGCGCTCTAAGAATAAGGATAAACTATTTGGTGTTTTGAATTAGTATTCGTTGCTGGATCTTACACGATAGGGTTGGTTTATTATCAATGTGAAGTCTGATTTACATTTGGCTCCAGTATCTTACCCTCTATTTCTTGTTCCTATTGTATTACATAAGAAAATGTAGGCACTTCTTGTAAACAGTCTCAGTAGGGATTGCAGTAACTACTTAAAATGGTGGAAGACCAGGAAAAGGGTGCAGAAAATAGAAAATACAAAGGATAGAATACAAAACTGATTGGTGCATATAAGTGCAGAATTGAAAAATCAAGGTGGTTATTTTCTGGAGTTTAAATAGTCATTTATATAGCAGTCTGCATACAGACTTGAACAGTTATTCTAAACAAATTTAATCCCCAGAAAAGGTGAAAAGGGATTTGCAGAAACATGGAGGATTTATGGTAAGAATGGAGTTTAATTTGGAATGCAATGTGTAATTTTATGGGTTAAATTCTGGAAATTCATATATTGGCCTCCAAAACAGGTGAGGGGAGACACACTGCAAAAACAGCAATAATTTAATACCTATGTTCTGGCTCTGCCACAACTGGCACATGGACAGTCAGGCCTGCTGGCTGGAGCCGGTAGTCAGGAACTGGGAGCCAGGATCTGGGAGCCAGGAGCTAGGGCCAGGGGTCTGAGGAGGAGCCAGGACCCAGAGCCAGTGTCGGAGCCGGAGCCAGGAGCAGGGGTTAGAACCAGAGTTGGGAGCCAGAGCCAGGAGTTGAACCTGGCCAGAAATCAGAACCCGGAGCAAGCAGGACTGGAGCAGACTGGAACAGGACAAGGACAAGAACAAGACAGGCACGGGAGTAATTGCTGCTGCTGAGCTTAAAAGCAGAACTGCTGGCTCCCTTCAACCAATCAGGTGGACTGGCCAATCAGACTGTCCTACCACAACCCATCTGAGGTCACTAATCTGCCTGGAGGTTGGGCTGGAGTTCTCATGTTCAGATGAAGATGCTCACTCCTGACAATATCCTCCCCCCCCCCCCCCACACACACACACACACTCCCAGGGGCACCTTCTAGGGGCCCTTTTCACGGGATGAGCTCAGTAGGTAGATGTGATGCATAAACATACTCTGCTGCCTCCCGTGACTGGTCATCAGGACCATAGCATTCCAAAACCACTAGGTATCAAAGCTAACCCCTTGCTTGCTTGGAGTCCAGAATCTGTTGGCATAGGTATTCCTCTTGTCCTTGGACTGATATAGGTGGCAGGTTGGACTGACTGGGAAATGGGTTTTTTGGGGGGGAGACAGACTGCCAGGTGGGTTTTCATTGACTCCAGAAGCCACGGGTTGAACATCACCACAATCATTTGCTCCACAATCTTGAATGAGCCTATGTATTGATGGTCTAACTTGGCTGATGGTCAGGTTGCCTGGAAGTTTCTGGTTGAAATCAGACCCTGTCCCCCACAGTAAGGTTAGAGGTCCCTGATTAGCATAGCACTTGTAGGTCTCTGTTTCCAGATGTTCCATGAGCTCCCATTGTATATGGTGCAGGTGTATGACCAGATCTGCTGTCCTGGTGATAATTTAAGAAGCAACAGAGGGTATTGCTCCATGATCTGATTTACCTGTTCTGTCAGTTCCTTTGGTCTATGCCAATGAGGTAAGAAGTGTGCTGCATCTAGAAGCTTAAAAACTCATGCCCAGAAGTAGGCAATAAATTATGGACCTCAATTTCAGACAATGCCAGTTGGAAGTTTGTGGAGCTGGAAGTAATGCTCTAAGAAGAGGCAAGCTGTCTCTAAGCTGGCAGGGACTGCGTAGGATGTAACAAAATGTGCCACGTTGGTCAAAAGATAGATCACAACCAGCATTGCCATGCAACTGTGGGAACAAGACAAATTCACAATGAAGTCCAGAAACATGGTGGACCAGGGCTGGGACGGGGTTGGCAGTGTCTGGAGGAGGTCAAGTAGCTTCATGTATGGGTTCTTAGTTCAGGAACAAAGGTCTCAAGAGCTTACATATTTCCTGACAAAGTAATGCATACCTGGCCAACAGAAGCTTTGTGAAACCAAGCTCCATGTTTTAGTTTGCCCAAAGTGACTGGTGAGCAGCATCTCGTGGCAGTTTCAGGACTTGGAGTTGAGGTGGTCCATCAGGGATATATAAACATTCCCCATGATAGAGGATCTTATTCTGTAATTGGAAACCTGAAGCAGGCTGGGTATTTGCATTGTCCTAGGCCTGGTGGATCTGAGTAATGAATGGATCATGAGGCAGCAGGAACTGAATGATGGACATTAGGCTCTTGTCCACAGTTCCACTGAGAAAATTGGATGGGTTAAGAACTGTTGAAGGAGGCTCTGTGCAGGGTTCGATGTACTTATCCTTGCAGAACAAGGCATCTGCCTTTCTGTTTCTAGCACCCAGGAGGTAAGTCACAACAAATGCTAATCAGGTGAAGAATCCTGACCAGAGGATCTGATGCAGATTTAAGTTTTGGGCCATGCAGAGAGATTTCAAGTTCTTGTGGTCAATGAGGACCTGAACTAAGAACTAGGCTCTTTCCAGGAGATGACACCACTTTCGAAGGCTGCCTTGATCTCCAGTAGCAATTTATTACAAATGTCATAGTTCCTTTCTGCCAGGGTTAACTTTCACAAATAAAAGGCATATGGCTGAAGCTGATTACATGGGCCCATTTGTTGTGACAGTATGGTTCCGATGACAAAATAGGATACATTGGCCTCCATTGTTAATAGCTTGGTGG
Organism: Trachemys scripta elegans; assembly: GCF_013100865.1. NCBI lineage: Eukaryota > Metazoa > Chordata > Testudines > Emydidae > Trachemys > Trachemys scripta. The sequence continues at coordinate 51,736,470 of NC_048305.1, forward strand.
GGTCTGGATGGACAAGGATGGGACCCATGGTGAAAGCTCTCTTTAGTTGGTCAAAGGTGAATTGAGCCTCAGGAGACCAGACAAATCAGATGCTCTTCCCAAGAGCTGTCATAGGGACTCCCAGGCAGGAAAACACATTGATAAAATGCTGGTGAAAGTTGGCAAACCTGAGGAATTGTTGTACCCCTCACATGTCCCTCAAAGCTGCCCATTAAAAAATGTCTGATAGCTTATGTGGATCCATAGTCAGCCCTTTGGGCAAAATGATGTATCCTGGAACTCAATTGTGCTCTGGTCAAATTCACAATTCTCCAACTTAGCATAAAGGTGGTTCTGGTGATGTCTTTCCAAGCAGGGCTGGCTTTGGCTTTTTGGCCGCCCCAAGCAAAAAAAAAAAAAAAAAAACCCCCGCGGGGGGGCCGGGGGGGGGGGGAGGGGGGCCGGCCCGGGGGGGGGGGGGGGGGGGAGAGAGGGGGGCGGCCAGGGCTACAGCAGGGGCACTGCCATGCGGCCCCTCCCGCTGTGCCGCCTCCTGCCACCTGCTGCGAGGGCTCTGCTCCGGTCGGCGGGGAGGTAAGGAAGAGGACTGCCCTGCAGGGCGCTCTGGTTCTCCATGCCGCTGCCCCATACAGGGCGGCCGGAGCAGAACAATAACAACAACAAAAAGTGGCTGTGCCACCCTAGGATTGAGCAGAATGCTGCCTCCAACAATCTGCTGCCCTAAGCACCAGCTTGCTCAGCTGGTGCCTGGAGCCGGCCCTGTTTCCAAGGCACGGTTGTTTGTGGAGGACCTGGTTCTTGGAGAGGATGAGGATATTCTTGATCATGATTAACCCATCCAATTTGTCTCTACAGGTATCAATGATGAAATGTTCAAACATTACAGAGGCATTGCACAATCCAAAAGGCATTACTTAAGTACTCACAGTATAAACTGTGGTGCGGGAGGGATAGCTCAGTGGTTTGAGCATTGGCCTGCTAAACCCAGGGTTGAGAGTTCAATCCTTAAGGGGGCCACCTAGGGATCTGGGGCAAAATCAGTACTTGGTCCTGCTAGTGAAGGCAGGGGGCTGGACTCTATGACCTTTCAAGGTCCTTCAAGTTCTAGGAGATAGGATATCTCCATTAATTTATTTATTTAAACATCAGATGTGGAAGGCAGTCTTCCATTCATCTCCTTCCCAAATACAGACCAGGTTATAAGTTCCACCAAGGTCCAGTTAGGTAATGATCTTAGCAGAGCAAAATCTCTTGAAGAGCTCACTGATAAGTGGTAGAGTGTATCTATTCCAGATGGTTACCTTATTCAAGGCTTAATAGTTTACACAAGGGTGCAGGGAGCCATCTTTTTTGGCCACAAAGAAAATCAGGGCTCCGCACAGGGACATGGATGTGTGGATGAACCCATTTACAGATTCACTCTGAGTTATTCTTGGAGAGCCGGAAGCTCAGGCTCTGAGAGGGAATAGATATATCCAAAAGGAACCTAATTTTCTGTCTGGAGGTCAATGGGGCAATTGTAGTGACAATGTGGCAATAGTATATTGGCTTTTTTTCTTATTGAATACATCTGTCAGATCCCTGTATTTCACCTGCTACTGAGGGAGCTACAGGTGCTGATGAAGGTTCTGCAGACCTGTTCCCTTCCTTTTTGAATTTTGCTGTATCATCCAAAGTGTTGGCATCCCATCTTTTCCAGATTTCGGGGGGTTAGGGGGGCGTTAGGTGGCTGGTGTTCCTCAGGTTTAAACCATGGATGGGCTGTGGCATGGAACTGGGTTCAGTGAGACAAGAGCGCCATCAAAATGGCGAGCAAAAAACCAGCCTGTGCCTGCCCCCGACCAAATATACAGCTCATGCTTAGAGAGCTAGGAGACGTCAAGAATGACTGGGAAATGCAGTGTGAACCAGGCCAAACTGCAAGGTTTTGCATTGATCCTGAAGGGTTGTGACTTCCAAGGGCGCAGTGTCTCATGTGACCAGGCCTAATGAGAGGGCAGAGACCAGTCAATAGATTCCACAAGATCAGGAATGGCCTTGCACTATGTCAGGATCCCACGTACCCAAGCAAACTTCAAGTCCATAAAGTTACCAGAATCAACCAGTGTATCTAGACCAGGGGTGGGCAAACTTTTTGGGCCAAGGGCCACATCTGGGTGGAGAAATTGTATGCAGGGCCAGGGCAGGGGGATGGGGTGCAGGAGGGAGTGCGGGGTGTGGGAGGGGGTGCGGTGTGCAGGAAGGGGCTCAGGGCATGGGATTGGTGCAGAGGAGGGGTGCGAGGTGTATGAGGGGGCTCAGGGAAGGGAGTTGGGGTGCAGGAGGGGTGTGGGGTGTGGTAGGGGGCTCAGGGCAGGGGGTTGGGGTGCACAGGGCTACAAGGTGCAGCAGGGAGCTCAGGATAAGGGGTTGGGGTGCGGCAGGGGGCTCAGGGCAGGGGGTTGGGGTGCACAGGGAGCTCAGGGCAGGAGTTGGGGTGCGGGATGTATGAGTGGGCTCAGGGCAGGGAGTTGGGGGGCGGGCTCCGGGGTGGCAGCGGTGCACGCCGGGGCCAGGGCAGGCTTCCTGCATGCCTGCCCCAGCCCTGCGCCACTCCAGGAAGCGCTGTGGCCCCTGGGGGAGGAGGGATGGAGGGCTCTGCGTGCACTGCCCTTGCTGCGCCTCCAGGTACCTCCCCCACAGCTCCCATTGGCCGCTGTTCCCCATTCCCGGCCAATGGGAGCTGCAGGGAGCGGTGCCTGGAGGTGAGGGCAGCGCACAGAGCCCTCTGCCCCCCCTGCCTAAGGGCCGCGTCTGAGAGTGGCGCCGGGCCAGTGGTGCCATGGGAGGCAATCCGTAGTTTGCCCACCCCTGATCTAGATTGAACTTCTGTGTGGAAGGGTGCCACAAACAAAGCAGAAGCTGGAAGGGTGCTGGCCACTGGATGGATGCCTCAAGAGTCCCTGTGGACAAGTGCAGGTGCTGCGTGCTAAAATAAGGGGAGGAAAACTGACCCAGCTCGTGTATCTATATCACGGCTGGGGTGTTTCCCAATCAAGATGTGGGTCAGATCTTCAGTGGGCAGGACAGAGCAAAATGCCCAGGTTTTCCACAATACCGACAGAGACCACCTGCCTAGTGTTGAGTCTTCTTCCCTTTGGAGAGGCAATTCTGGGGCCCATCAACCTGTAGGGATTCAGACTACAGTGTGGACACAGGAGATTGGTTGGTTGGGGTCTCTGATTGGGTGTTCACCCCGCACTGGTCATGGAGGGGTTAATGTAGATTGAGAATGGGGCTAATTAACCTGACAGGCCACAGCTGAGAGGAATCAGGTGGCAAAACAATCCACTGGCTCAGGGAGGGAGCACAGATAGGGAGTAAAAAGCTGGACTGGAAATATAAAGACAGGAAATTGGAAGCAGAGGGGGCTGCTGTGAAATAGGCTGCAGTCACTCCCCGGGAGAAGGGAGGTGTGTTTGGGGTGAGAAAGGCAAGTAGCCTACAGTTACACCCTGGGATGAGGGAGTTGTGAAGCAGGAAAACCCGGAGTGGTGTGGGGGAATGCCAGATGGTGAGGAAACAGCTCAGAGAAAGCAGTAAAGTCTAGAAGGGAACCGACCTTCGCTGCTGACTAGAGGGTCCCTGATCCAGAACCCAGAGTAAAGGGCAGGCCTGGGTTCCCCTGCCAGCCACTGAGGACGTGGCTCCATGGGCCAGTGAATGGGAAGACTGTCCAAGATTGCTGAAGAAAGACTTCCTGAAAGGGGAAAACTTGTATAGTGACCTGGCTGGAGGGCCAAGTCACAAAGAGGCAGCAGCAGCTCGTGGAGCAAAAGAGGGGCTGTAGACACAGAGAGAGAGGCAGATAGACAGCATGCAACTACAGCAAGGGACATCGACCTCATGAGGCTAATCCCCAGAACAGCCAAGAGGAAGCGCCATCCTAGCAGTGAGTAGAGCACCCCATGACAGGGCTGTCAAAACCAGCCTGGCTCAGAATGTCACCCTCCTTTCTTGACGGTATTCAGATAGGCATTGTCAGTTTTCATGGCCAGATCAATAAAAGCATTTAGGCCGGTCAGAGGCTGTATCCAAGCCTGCTCATCCTTAATGTCATCATGAAGAGACAGTACCGAAAAGAATGGCACTGAGTGCCTTGTTCCATTCTGTGACCACCACTAGGTGCTGGTAGTTAGCAATGTAGTTAGCAGCCAACTGGTGTCCCTGCATTAGGGTCTGAAGTGTGGCCTCTGCTGTGCACGTTTTGTTTGGGTTGCCAAAAATCACTGACATGGCATGGACAAATTCTTCAATCCGATTCAAGAGAGGGCTAGACTTTCCAAGGTGTGGAGAGGCCCAAGCCAATGCCTCTGCGGTCACCAACCTGACAAGCCCCACTTTGGTCTTGTAGGTGGAAACGTCTGTGGGCAGAGTAGAAACAGGAGATGACACCTGGTTTAGAAACCCATGGAATTTTCCTGTCACCGTAGAACTTATCAGGCAAGGATATCATTGGCTATCAGTAGGTCTGGGTCACAGGTGGTACGGCTTGTGCTTGTAGGGCAGCATTCTGCACCTGCAGGGCATTGACCAGGTCTGTAGATTCTGCAAGGTGCCCACTAGCTCTGCCAAGGAGATGGTGGCTTTAATGGAGTCTATCCTAGCAGATAAAACAAGTTCTTTCAAGTTGCCCAAACTGTCACAACTGGGTCATAGATGGGTCTAGTGATTGGAGCCGGAGTCGAGCCAGGAGTCAGAGATGGAGTCAGGTGCCAAGGGTCAGGAACCAGGAGTCGAGGTCAGAGTCAGCAGGAAGTAGGTCTGGAAAGGACTGTAGCAGAACAGAAATAAAGCTGAAGCAAGGCTCCACACGAGGTAGGCACAGGAGTAATTGCAACTGCGGGCATAAGCATTGAGCAGCCGACAACCTGCTGGTGAGCTCAAAAGCAGGTCTGCTTGTTCCCTTCAGCCAATCAGGTGATCCGACTGCAACCTAGCTAACCTCATTAATCCGCTTGGAGGCTGGCCTGGCTAGATTTCAGGGTCAACCGAGGAAGCTCACTCCTGACACTAGTCACATACACAAGCTGAGAATAATATAAGTGGGGAAAAAGAGGGAGCAACTGCAGATGTGGTCAGTTCAGAATAGTGCATGCATAATATGAGAATCACGTTTCCTCTTTGAGACCCTATGGCATGGCCTTGTTGCAGTTAGAAGGGAGCCAGCAAAGAGAGAGGCAACTTCTGCTGTGCTCTCTTGCTGCCTGCTGCAGGTTTGCTGCCTGTACTGCCAGGATGAACTTGGTCCTTTGTGTGAAAGGTGGATGCTTCTGTCCCTGTGAACTTTTAAAACCATTGCAGTGGGCAGAGTAGGTGATGCTTTCTTTTAAAGAAACGTGACTGCTTGAGTTACAACAGCTGGATTAAACCTAAAAGTGTTATGAAGAATGAAACATCTGTACAGACAAGTCCTAAAAGATTAATAGACGCTTATTTGCTTCTGTACCCTCCAGCTCAGATTAACAGCCTACACCCCCTCCTCTCTTCCTGTTTTTTGTTTAAATTATACTGGCAGCCAATCTATCTCCTATGGTATTTGTGATGCTGTAAAAGCAATAAAACACAACTGCCCTTTCCTTGGCCCTCTTTATGTGCCCTCAGTTTAAATGAGAAACACCGGATATTTAACTGAACATGTTTCTGAAGTAAGTGGGCAAATCAGATTGCCCTTGAGAAGGTGACCTTTTTGTGAGTGGCATTTACAGCACAAGTTGGGGCAGAATTCTTTATTTACCAGTGCTTGACAGAGGGTAAAAGGGTAAGAATATTATAAATATGTATACTTTTCATATGCTTAATGACTGGTTATCTGACTCCATTCTTCACACAGGAAAAGCCAGGAAACAAAGACATGACCACTAATCACATAATGGTTAATGCATCATAAAACGTATATACTTACTGGAGGAAAAGCTGTTTATCCTTTGATATCATGGTTCAAAAAACAGTCAAAGTCTGTGAGTGGAAGGATTTTCTGTCCCTGTTGACTACAGGCTTGCAGAGTTGGCTTTGGACAAAGACACCGGACACCCTTCACACATGCAGAAGTGATAAGGAGTCTGGTGGCACCTTAAAGACTAACAGATTTATTTGGGCATAAGCTTTCGTGAGTAAAAACCTCACTTCTTCGGATGCATAGCATCCGTGATGAATCTGACATGGTAAGAACCTAGGTCAAAGAGTAGAGGAAAATGGGTAATGGGTTTGTGATCATCCTCGACTCTTGTATAGGGAAATTTCATAGCTGTGGGCTGGCTAGTGAAAAGGTTCTGTTTTCTATTAGTCTTATCATATCCAACACCTTTAATGTCTGGATCCAGGGAGCGGTGTTACTGAGAAAGCATGTCTCCACAACATTTACCCTTAATGTTCAAGACCAGGAGCCTAGGCTCCATCTTCTATTTGCTGTGTAGCTAGTGTAGTGATAGGAGGCAGTGTAGTGTAGAGCAGTGTTTCTCAATGAACAATCCGTGAACTGGCACCACTCCCTGAGATCTCCCTGACACAGTTTAGAAAGGCAGCAAGCCAGTCCCTGGTATCAAAAAGGTTGAAAACACCGGTGTAGAGGATAATAGCATTGGACTCAGACTCAGGAGATCTGAGTTCTATCCCCAGCTCTGTCACTGATCTACTGGGTGACCTTGGACAAGTCACTTCACCTCCCTGTGCCTCAGTTTTCCCATCTGGGAAATGGGGATAATGATACAGCTTCTGTAAAATGCTTCGAGATCAACTGATGAAAAGTTCTATATAAGACCTAGGTATCATTATTCTGCTCCTGTTGACTCATGTTTGCCAGCAGCCAGGCTACTACATTTGGTAACAGCTGTAGTTTCTTTAGTGTTTTTGGAATGATTCCCCAGCATATAGTGTATTGAAGTTAATGCAGCCATGGAGGCCACAAGATGGAAGATAGATGAGTGGGAGGGGAAAGAAAATCATAGCATTAGCCAAGATTCCTACCCACAAGAATTAAAGAAACAAAGCGAAGCTAAGCTAGCATAGTACCACGTGGCTTCTTTGGTAATCTCTTATTGCAAGTAATAAAGCACCTCTTGGGCTGTCCTTTACCAATTATCATAAATCCTACCGCAGTGGAGCTTGGGTTCTCTTGAGTCCAGAGACCCCACAAAAGCCACTACTCCCACAGGGAGATGTCAGGTCTTGCCCCTGTTTGTTTGCCCTGTGCGGGAGAAGTTGAAGAAGAAGAAACAAGGTGCATTAAAGGGACAGTAGAAGACTAACAAAGATGGGGCAAGTGGTCAAATTTTCCTCCCCCTTTCAGGAAGCTCCTGCTAATGCTGCAGAACAGGAAAAGCCTTTGATGGCTCTTTTGAAGCTGCTTGCCTGTTCATCAGTCTATCTGCTGCCCTTCTCCATTTCTCATCGCCAACTCTGGGAAAGCAACCACCTTCTTCATGAGACGAGCAGGTGGCAGCGAGAGTCCCATTCATCTACCACCAAACTAAGTGGACAGACATACCAGGGATAGGGATGAGGGAAGAGACCAGAGACTCCAGGAAGGGGGGCAAGAGGATGTTGAGGGCTAGATGAGCACTATGAATAGCTGGCAATGGGCAAAGCATGCGAAGGGAGAATTTCAGTGTTATGCAAGCCTCCCCTCTGAATATTATGTCCTCATGCCATATTTAAAATAAATACTACCACATTCAGCATTTTCTGCTGTGGGTCCAAATCAGTCCAACTTCTGGGATGTATACAGCCATTACTGTAGTAGCTTTGTATGTGTTTAAAGTGCGCAAGGAGGTAGAGAGGTTTTTTTTAAACTCCTGCCAAAATATCCTGCTGTTTCTATGTAAGCAAAACCTTCAGCAGAAATGAATAAACTCAAAGGGCAGCATATATCCAAAAAGACAAATGGAGACTCTCACATCTAGCAGAAGGTACCTTTTCACTAGGACAGTGGTTTTCAACCTTTTTTCATTTGCTGACCCCTAAAAAATGTCGAATGCAGGCCCCGTTGGAAATCTTTGACATAGTCTGCGGACCCCCAGGGTCTGGGGACCACAGGTTGAAAACCGCTGCACTAGGAAGAAGAGCAGTCAGAAATCTTAGAGAAGCACATCTTAAAAACACTCCTAGTCTCCTCCCCTCCCCCACTCTATCTGACTCCTCTGCTTGGAGAGTGTGTTGAATCCACGGGGGTTCAGCAGCACCAAGAAGGGGAGCCTTCCCAGACTTTACAAGTTCACTTGGTTCCCTGGCCAGGGCCGCCCAGAGGGGGGCGCAAGTGGGGGAATTGGCTCCGGGCACCGCAGGGGCCCCCACGAGAATACAGTATTCTATAGTGTTGCAACTTTTTTTTATGGAAGGGGCCCCTGAAATTGCTTTGCCCCAGGCCCCCTGAATCCTCTGGGTGGCCCTGTCCCTGGCTGCTTAGTCTTTTTTGCCATCCAAGAGCAGCAATGCCGTTTTACATTTGGAGAAGCTGATGCTTCTGAATATCTGATTGGATTTCAGTTTCCACACTGTAGAGCTGTTTAGCTCGAGTGCAGTTCTTAGCAGTGTGTTTTCACTCAGTGTAGATAAACTCTTGGGAATATTTTAGTTTAATTGAACTCCAAGGGTCAAATTCATCCCCAGTGTCATCTCATTGACAGGGGGATGAATTTGGTCCCAAATGTATATATTTTTCTGCCTGCAAATTGGCTTCCTGGTTACGAGAAGCTACCCAGTACAGTCAGGATCTCTTCTCTGTCCATGCCTTCCATGCTGCCTTCTGTGCCAGAAAAGTGCGAGCTGGATTCCACAGCAGTGCCATCACAGGCCAATCTCTCAGTGCTCGGTTGGATGGTGGGGGATATTATGGAAAGAGTAGCCTCTTGATAATTAAAAGGGGCTGGCAAAGGGGTGGAGGGAATGGGTTTATGCTTTATTTTTTTCTTCTTGATGATGTCAAATGAAGACCTGAAAATTGTTTTGGGGGAGAAAAAATCTTGGGTTTTTTTGTTTGTTTGTTTTTTTCATAAAAGACTCAGGTTTTGACTGCCCTTTTCTTCCTTGGAAGGTTGTAAGGCCCTGTCTACTCCAGGGAATTTTAGCAAAACACTCCTGTCAGATGTACCAGTGGGAGCCTTAGTGGAGACAAGACTGTCACCTTCTGGTATCTTTCTCATCAAATCAGTAAAGATTCAGCTGCTGCAATGAGGAAATAAAATGCTGGAAGCCACTTGGACCTTGAATACACTAGGTCTCCCACCAGTGCAGTTGATGCAACAGTAGAACTGGTGTAGATTTTTTTTCCTGAAATTTACTGCTGTATGTAAAATCTGTGGGTGACTGGAAAACTTGTAGAGTTCAATCACGTGCCAAGGAAGTGAAAGCTGAGCAGTTGAGAGAGGAAATTATTTTTATTTGAACTGTTTAAAACTCTTACGTTTTTGTTTTGTTTTGTTTTTGTGAACCCTGTTTAACTAACAGAGCTTTCTTCTAGCTGTATAAGATTCAACAACCTGGTCTTTGATTCAGGCCTTAGAAAAATGTCAATCCACTTTTCTGGGTCTTCAAAGGAAAACTTTCTGCAAAAGTAGGAAGAGAAAACCCTTGGGATCCCTGATATCTCTAAGGTAAGAAAATTAAGTAGAAAGAGAAAGAAACAAAGCCCTTTTCTTAGGCCTGCTCCATGTTCCTCAAAAAGCAAAATAAGGGGATAAACTGATGTATTTGTCCTCATTAGTCACGTTTACAATGGTAAGTAGCTTTCTGTTATAAACCGGCTTGCATTCTCCCCTTCTACCTTAGCCAAAACTAACCAGCCTCCTTGAAATCTCTCTGTGTGGTTTTCTGCTAGATGAATATTTTGGCCACGTCAGGTTATTCACAAACTCCTATTCCCAAAGGTTGTTTTGACCTAACATTTTAGGCTGGTGCACAAACAAGGAAGGCAGCAAATACAGCTAGGTTAATTTCTACTCTTTTTGTATTTGTTACCTATAAAGCAGTGAGTGGGTCCTGTTGGATTTTTAAGAATCTTAATGAAGGAAGAGTTCAATTACATTTGAAGTCTACTCTTTGAGGTTTGTCCTAACAGGCATCTGCACTGACAACACCCTTAAATCAGTAGAAGGCACCAAGCATTTGCTGTAGCAATCCCAATGGTATGCAACTAACTCCTTGTCAGTTTATTTCTCCATATTTTATTTTTAAAAACCACACACATGTGCGCGCGCACACACACACACCATACAACAACAAAAACTCTTCTCTTTTGGAGGCATCTTCTGTCTTAACTAGAGCTGGTTGAAAAATGTTAAAGAAATTTCAGAAAATTTGAACATTTTGTTCTGCAGATTTTAAGAAGTAATGATTCCTTATCTATATGAACTTTTTTTTCAAATTTTTATCAACTCATTTCAATCTTCAGGTTTTCCTCCTTTTCCCCTCATTTCCCCCATTCTTCTGGTTTTGATTTTGCCAATTAAAAAGGGGGGGAAAAAGGGGAGAAGGAAGATTAAAAAGGAAGAACTAAAAGCTGTTTGTTCATTCTTTGTATTTCCACTCCATGGTGGAACTAGACTTGCTCCTTTCATTTAGTTTTTAGTCTGTTTCTAATCAAGTTCACTTTCTGACTGTTGGGCAGTAGGACAATGCTGCAGTGTTTTGGTTACAAGTGCTGCAGAGGAATAATTCTATCCAAACAGCTGTTTTAACCTTCACAGGAACATTTTGGTTAATTTTAGCTTTTGTAAATCTTGCTTTTTACAAAAGCAAAAATGTGAACCTAAAAGTGTCCCTTTAGCTACAGGAGCAAAACTGAACAAGGGAAATTCTGGCTTATTCCACAATACCCCCCAGGACAATTCCCTCAGCAAGGAGAGAGACACTCAGCCAATGCACCACAAACAAGATTGAACTGACTCAACATATCCTGATGGGCCAGGATGCAGTTACCCAAGGAACTACTTGACAGCAGATTGACCCTTTGCTGAGACAAAAATAGCTGGGGAAGAAGTGTTGTTTTCAAGCTTTTCAGGGGAAATTATTTTTAAAAGGAAAGTTTTGTTTGTTGCAAGTTTTTGTTTGATGGTGCATGAGTTCTCTGTGTTTTACTGTAGAGGCCTTGAGCCGTGCGCTGGCTTGATTGTAAGTTGTAAACACATTACTTTTCTTTGCATTTCTAGTGTTAGAATGAATTTGGATATTAAATATCAAGAGAAAGGAAGAAACTGTCAAAGGATGGTGCTTTCTGACTTCCCATAGCTGACAATGTCCCTTTAAGTTCCATTTTGAATTCTGTTCTCCCCTTCCTCTCTGTTACTGTCTTCCCATAATGGAAGTATTGGGCAGAGATTTTACCATTTGCTCCTATAAGATTTGGACTAGTTTCCCCGTTGAAACAGAGAAGAACCATCCATGCTTTGATAAGCCATGGGTATTAGAAAAGAATTTATGAAATGGTATAAAAATGCATTGGACCATGTAGTGAGGGGTCAAGCATATGGAAGCAATGATTCTATGCCCCAGTAGAGCTGATGCTGGAAGAGATTTAAGCATGTCATGAGGCATCTTTTCTTAGTTGAATTCATTTGGGTGCACAACAGAGTCTGTTCCAGTTGTGCATGTACAGTGTGTGTGCGTGTGCTCACATTCTCTCACAGAATAAGGTGAACACAGATGTGTGTGTAAATGCAAAAGAGAGATTAAATCTCTCTCTCTCCTGTGCTATAATTTTAGCTGGGAGAATAGCAGCCGCTCAGGTCTCTGGTAATGCAGTCTTCACCTTGGGTAGGGATTCTAAAGCATCTCTCTCATGGGGCTACTTGTTTCCTATTTGGTTTCTTGTTGCTAGGCAATATATTTTTACCCCCAAAACTTGAAATTTACAGCTCTCATATTGTTCCTTTGCCATTTTTCCAAACCTCACATCTGTAATGGGTTTTCCATCTGCCAGTTTTCCCAGGTCACCTCATCCATCCTCAACTCTGCAGAGGAAAAAGCAATAGAAGAAGCCTTGTGGTTTAGTATTTTTAATTTTATTTTCCTATTTTAGCTTCCAGCTGTAATTAATTCTCTTGCAAAACCATATCTGCCTGTTTGGGGCAAAGAAAATGGGGAACAGGGAGGTAAAAGAAATGAAGTCACTCTTCCTTTCCCAGTAAAAGGCAGAATCTGGTAGGTGGCGGTTGAGAACAGTTGCAGCTTCTCAGGGGAGTCTCTCCCCATCTGCCAATACTTCACATAATGGTGAAGTGCGGCTGTTGCTCAATTGGCAGCACTCCTGCATTTGGGCTGGAATTTTGTGGGTTTAGTTCCCACACCAGGACTATGTCTGCAGTGCAATTAAACGCTCGTGGCTGGACTGTGTCAGCTGACCTGGGCTCATGGGACTCAGGCTGCAGGGCTGTAAAACTGTGGTGTAGATGTTCAGGCTTGGGTTGGAGCCCAGGCTCTAGGACCCCATGAGGGGGGAGGATCCCAGAGTACAGGCCCCAGCCTGAGCATCTGCACCACAATTTTACAGCCTAAACCTCGCAAGCCTGAGTCAGCTGACCCCAGCCAGCATGGGAGTTGCATGGGAAAGTGTCCTACCATGATGGAAGAAATAAGACTGCTCTGCCCAGAAACACTCTGCAAAGGATTGCAGAATACTCCATGAAAGTTTCCTAGAGATATCCGTGGAGGATTTCAGGGCTATCCCAGTCTACATAAACAGTCTTTTCCAGGGGCCACCCTCTGCATAACTGGAGCAGCCTCTTGTAAGCAGAGAACCACAGCACCTCGCTTTTTCTTCACAGTAAACATGCAATACTACCGAATGTGTGTGCCTGCTAAAGTTTAACTGGATTTTCATTTTAACCGTATACTCACTAGAGGTGCCTTCCCCGGCATCATGGTCGGCCACCGTGATGTCCTGCGACCCACAGGGCTCCAGGGTTAAAAATATTTCCTGGCTCTCCAGGAGAATGGATCCACCACTCGCCTGTCTCCCATTATCCTCCTCCTCCTCCTCTTCCTCATCCACCATAATCTTCCTTGTTGTCCCTAGATTCTCACACCTGTGAGGTGTCCACGTTGCTTGTGGGGGTGCTGGTAGGGTCACCCCCGAGAATCGCATGCAGCTCTTTGTAGAACCGGCATGTGTGGGGTTCAGCACCACAATAACTGTTCGCCTCCCTTGCCTTCTGGTACGCTTGGAGACATTTTTATTTTCACACGGCACTGCTGTGTGTCCCTCATGTAGCCCTTCTCCCCCATCCATGAGCGATTTTTGCATAGATGTCAGCGTTTCTTCTGCTGGATCGGAGCTATGCCTGCACAGACTCTTCTCCCCACACAGCGATGAGATCCACCACCTCCTGTGCAGACCACGCTGGAGCATGTTTGGGGCATGTAATCTCCATGGTCAGCTGTGCCCAAGCTGGCACGCTCCCAGTGCTGATCAAACAGGAAATGGGAATTCAAGAGTTCCCAGGGCTTTAGCAGAGGAGGGGCTGTTTCCTGTGTACCTGGCTGCAGTGTAGCAGAGTTGAGAATGAGCGGTCACAGATGAGCATTGTGGGACACTACCTGGAGGCCAATTAAGTCCAATTATACAACACTGCATCTGCACTACCTCACAGTCGGCCCATGAACATCAAAGTGCTATGCTTCTCACAGAGGTGGATTACAGAAGTCAACATCAGAGACGATTTAGGCAGACGTAAAGGACCCAGTAGTGTAGACACATACATTAACAGGTCGACCTAAGGCAGCTTCCTTCGACCTAACTCTGTAATGTAGACCAGGCCAAAGAGAGCCATCTTGACCAGTGCTGAAAGCTGATCATCCAACAAGGATTGGGAATCCAACCACCTAAATATGGGTAGTGAATGTCACATTTCTGAAATCTTTCCCATATCTTCCAGTTGTTTTTCCTACTCTACCGTGTGTGTGTGTGTGTGTGTGTGTGTGTCCTATTTTTAGAAGTCTGTTTTAATCACACTGAACTGTTGCTGACTTGGAAAAGGAGAGAAGTTTGTGGTGAAGGCAGCAGTTCTCTGAGATAATCAGGTGAAAGGTTAAGAATAGTTTTGGGGAGAACTAGTCTGAACTGAGTTTGCCTGATTCCAGCATAAGATGGAATAGCATGAAATAACACTGACACCCTGTGGACACTTAGGGAGGGAGATTCCACAGATCATGCTGACAATTGTTTGTTCTCTTGATTATGTGTTTTGGTTTGATATTACTGATGGATTCCTTCACATCCCAATTACTTACATTTTATTTAAATGTCTACTTTCTACAAAGTAATATTGCAATCCAATAAAAATAAACAATCAATTTATACAAAAAAAATTCAGTACAAATTTAATGTATAATATCAATACCTAAAAGCAAAAGAGGTGTGTGCGTCCAGTTATAAGAAAAGGACAGTTCTTGATCAATGTTTTGAAATGTACCTCTTTCTATGGCATGTCTATGGATAGAAAGCTGGCTAGATCATCAGGCTCAACGGGTAATGATCAATGGCTCCAAGTCTAGTTGGCAGATGGTATCAAGCGGAGTGCCCCAAGGGTCAGTCCTGGGGCCCGTTTTGTTTAATATCTTCATTAATGATCTGGAGGATGGCGTGGATTGCGCCCTCAGCATGTTTGCAGATGACACTAAACTGGGAGGAGTGCTAGCTATGCTGAAGGGTAGGGATAGGATACAGAGGGACCTAGACAAATTAGAGGATTGGGCCCAAAGAAATCTGATGAGGTTCAACAAGAACAAGTGCACTTAGGACAGAAGAATCCCATGCACTGCTACAGACTTGGCACCAAGTAGATAGGCAGCAGTTCTGCAGAAAAGGACCCAGGGGTTACAGTGGACGAGAAGCTGGATATGAGTCAACAGTGTGCCATTGTTGCCAAGAAGGCTAACAGCATTTTGGGCTGTATAAGTAGGAACATTGCCAGCAGATCGAGGGACGTGATCATTCCCCTCTATTTGGCATTGGTGAGGCCTCATCTGGAGTACTGTATCCAGTTTTGAGCCACACACTACAAGGAGGATGTGGAAAAATTGGAAAGAGTCCAGCAGAGGGCAACAAAAATGATTAGGGGGCTGGAGCACATGATTTATGAGGGGAGGCTGAGGGAACTGGGATTACTTAGTCTGCAGAAGAGAAGAATGAGTGGGGACTCGATAGCTGTTTTCAACTACCCGAAAGGGGTTTCCAAAGAGGATGGATCTAGACTGTTCTCAGTGGTACCAGATGACTGAACAAGGAGTAATGGTCTCAAGTTGCAGTGGGGGAGGTTTAGGTTGGATATTAGGAAAATCTTTTTTACTAGGAGGGTGGCGATGCACTGGAATGGATTACCTAGGGAGGTGGTGGAATCTCCTTCCTTAAAGGTTTTTAAGGTCAGGCTTGACAAAGGCCTGGCTGGGATGATTTAGTGGGGATTGGTCCTGCTTTGAGCAGTGGGTTGGACTAGATGACTTCCTGAGGTCCCTTCCGACCCTGATATTCTATGATGTCACCCTGATGTGTCAAACCTTCACAAAACTGGATGGATGTATATTGTCCTGTATATCCCAGTAATAGGCATTTGTGACCCAAACCTGATACCTTTTGTTTGACTGTTTGCACAGAACATGTGTCTGCTGTAATAACTGGAGATAATGGATCAGTTCTTGTTCACAAGTAGGGTGACCAGATGTCCCAATTTTATCGGGACTGTCCCAATATTTCCTTGTTTGTCCCGTGTCCCAACCGATGTGCGGTCGGGACACTGGACAAACAAGGAAATGCTCTGGAGCCCGGAAGTGCTCACGCCCTCCCCCCGCCCCGACTCCGCCCCCTCCACCCCCCATTGGCTCCCTCCCCGAATCCCCGCCTCTTCCCCAGGCTCACCATTCCTCCTCCTTCCGGCGCTTGTGGAGGGAGGCCCGGGAGATGCAGGGGAAGCGTGGGGCCGTGGTGAGTGAGAGTCTGGCCTGGCCCCAGTGCAGGCAGGACTCAGTCGGGCAGTAGGGAGAGTAGGGGGGTGGTCCGCGGGGCCAGGCGGCGGCTGTTCTCCCCCCTTGGGCAGCTGGACTTGGGAGCAGCCGCTGTTGCAGCTCCCACTGCCACGTGGGGAGGAAGCGGCCGATGGCCAAGCTCGGCGGCTGCGGCTCTGGCGCCCGGGCCCGAACCCCCCGAGCCTGGGCCTGCTGCGGGGACCCAGCAGCGTGCACGCTGCGCCCAGCCCCTGGCCAGTCGTGTCTGGGCTGCTGCCCAGCTGGTGCTATCCCGCGGCAGCCCCGAGGCGGAGGCATCGGCAGCCCAGGCCCGTTCGTTCCCCTGCGGGACCCGAGCAGGACGGGGGGNGGGACCCGAGCGGGACGGGGGGGCTGAGGCCTGCTGCCCCCACTCCGGGGCTGCCACGGAATTGCACCAGCTGGGCAGCAGCCCAGACGCGACTGGCCAGGGGCTGGGCGCAGCGTGCATGCTGCTGGGTCCCCGCAGCAGGCCCGGGCTCGGGGGGTTCGGGCCCGGGCGCCAGAGCCGCAGCCGCCGAGCTTGGCCATCGGCCGCTTCCTCACCCTGCGGCAGTGGGAGCTGCAGTAGTGGCTGCTCCCGAGTCCCGTGCCCGGGGAGGAGAACAGCCATCGCCTGGCCCCGCGAGCCGCCCCCTACTCTCCCTACCGCCCGACTGAGTCCTGCCTGCTCGGGGCCAGGCTGGACTCTCACTTATCCTGGCCCCGCGCTTCCCCTGCGTCTCCCGGGCCTCCCTCCAGCGCTTGTGGAGGAAGGGTGTTTTTGGTTTTTTTTGCCCTCCCCCTCCTTCCCCCCACGTCCCGATATTTGACTTGGATGATCTGGTCACCCTATTCACAAGTTTTGTTTGTGAGACAAGCAAATTCTAAGTTTTGGGCTATTGAATGCTTCTTGGAGGTTAATTGGAAGTTATTAGCTGTGTTTGTACCTCTGGACCCAAAACTTCCACTGTCCATACCCAGTCAGTATAGAGTATGATCTCTACATAAAATGTATGGGTTTAAGACCCGATATTGTTATGGGGCAATAAAAAGTGAAAAAAACTGTGCTTTTGGGAATGTTTGAGATATTTTGAGAGAAATCCATCACATTTTTTGGTCGCAGTTGGAGGATGGTAAAATATAGTGCTACTTGCAGATAGAATAGCAGTGCTTGATGGGAGTAGGCGCACATCCTCCCAAAAGCCACATGCTAGAACCTGATGGTTTAACAAAAAAAAGCCTGATGGGCCCAGCAACCACTCAGGTCCTTCTAAGAATCTAAGCACTGTTGGAGTAAAAAGGACAGGATGCTTTAGTGGCACTGCTGCTGTCCTTCAACTGCCTTGCCCTATTAGGGTGCTAGGAATCATTTAGTTAGATTTATTGTGTCTACAAATAATTGTACTTAGTTCCACGCTGTTGTGGGTTTTAGTGGGGATTTGGCCCCTTTGTTCAGCTTCTCTCTCTGCACCATTGTGGGAATTGTTTGAGACTTGGCCCCCACTAGATTGCTCTTTTTCAGTCCCATGGTCAGACTGTCAGGATTTGGGTCCATTGTGCTGTTTTTCCTTTCTCCTCCCTCAGATTCAATGTGATGATCAGGAGACCACCTTCAAGCCTTGCTCATCATGCATATATCCACCTCGGATTATTATGTTTGGTGCCTCAGATGCCTGGGCAAGGGGAACGTGGCTTTGTCCGTTGTTCAATCTGTGCATTGCTTTCACCCTTTGGATCCGTAAGTGAAGTGGAGGGCTGCCTGAAATTAATCAGATAGAAAAACTTTTAGGGCCCATTTGAAATGAGTCCATTGTCAAGGGCCTGAAGAGTTTGACGTTGAGGGAGATATCAACCAACTCAGCTCTGAAGATCAATGCCTTGGTTTCCTCAAGGCTGAGCCTTTGTCGTCTTTGTGGCATTGGAGGAGGCTGGTGCTGGTAATACCCTGACACTAATCTCCTTGCCACCAAGGAATACTGATGCCTCAGTCTCCGGTTCCTTGTCACTGCCAGCCCAATTGTGCTGCAATGCTCTCACAGTATTTAAGGGTGATTAAGTGTCCTTGGCAATACCTAGTCCCTCTGTCTGCCTTCTCCGTTTGCCTCAGCAGGCAGCTTTCCCTGGTTATACCATTTCAGGCTTCAGTGCAGGGACTTTCACTGGGGGACGTTAGCATCAATGCAGCAGAGCTTGAGAGTCACTCTGAGGTTCCTCAGTGCCCAGAGAGACTATGGGCCTGCTTACCCTTCTGGGTATATAGGTAAGGTTACTACCTGGCTGGTATTTGACCAGCCTGGCTGTTTTTATTTTTCTCACAACTGGCAGATCCATAAAAATCTGCCATTTTTTTTTTTACATGGGTCTAAAGATTTGCATTATTATCACAATACACTGGGAGTTTGTGATGCTCTGTACCTCAGGGGAACACCCTACACCCCCATGTTCATCCTTATAAAATGATTGTGTGGTATCCAGTGCAAAGTTTGTCACGTTGGGTGTCTTTGGAAGGCTCATGATGCACGGAGCATTGTTGTTATAGTGATGTTATAGGTTGCAAGTTCATGTATATAGTTATGAGGCTGAAAATGTGTCTTCATGGCTTAAAACAAGCCCAGGCAAAAACTCTCCAAGAGCAGAGGGGCAGTTCACACCTCATCAGGGCATGTATGGGACAAACCCAGACCAGCCTCACAGGAACAAAGGACACTGGCCTAGGCAGCAACAAAGGATCTGTTGGACTCTCGAGTGAGTCACCCCCCTTCACTTGGTCAGTTTGTGACTTCGATGAGGTAATGCTCACCAGACTCTGAAGGGGGGGGGGGGGAAAGCCAAGATGGAAGAAAGGACATGATAAAAGGGAGAGACATTTGTCATTCTCGTCCTCTCTTCCACCTCCATCTACAGACACCACCACCAAGCAACTGAAGTGCTGATCAAAGGGGAGAGCCTGGCTGAAGGGCAACCAGCCAGTTTGTGGTGAGAAGCATCTAAGTTTGAAAGGGCATTGAAAGTGTTAAGATCAGCTCAGAATGTGTTTTGCTTTTATTTCATTTGACCAAATCTGACTTGTGCTTAGATTTATAATCACTTAAAATCTATATTTGTAGTTAATAAATTTGTTCAAACCAAACGCACTGCTTCAGATAGAAGCATGTCAGAGACTCCCCTTGGGATAGCCTGGTACATATCAATTTATTTGTTAAATTGATTAACTCATATAAATTTGCAGCATCCAGTGGGCATAACTGGACACTGCAAGATGGAGGTTCCTAGGGTTGTGTCTGGGACCGGAGATGTTGACTAGTGTCATTTGGTTGCACAATCCAAAGAGCGGCTTACACGCCAGAGGCTGTGCGTGAACAGCCCAGGAGTGGGAGTTCTCACAGCAGAGCAGGGTAAGGCTGGCTCCCAGAGTCAAGGATTGCAGTGACCTAGCAGATCACCGGTCCAGATAACACCAGGGGAACGTCACAGAGATCTAATGTTAAGCTTCTGTGTCCAGCGAAACATGCTGCAGTGTTCCCACTTCCACAGTTTAAGCAATAACAGATCAAAACTGTTGAAAATACAGCAGCTGTCTGCCCACCACCAAACTTTTGGACTGACGAGAGGACTCACCTAGGTGTTGAAGTGGTCAAAAGTGAGTTTAGCATTAGATGCCAGCTCAGCTATTTGTCTGGAATTCTACGATGTAGCCTGGTACGAGGAGCAGGCATGGTCACCTGGAAATATGCACTGAGACCACTGCATGCATCACCGAGCAAACAGAACGAGGACTTTCAAAATTCCAAAGGAATTTACAGGGTGGGGATGACAGTTGGTCACCTGAGGGCAGGGCAGTAGAGTTCAAACCGATGACCAGAGAGGCGAGAACAGGCATTGTGGGACACCTCCTGGAGGCCAATTGCAGTGCTGTAATCGACCACAGTGTCTACACTGGCACTGCAGCCCCGGCACAGAAAGCTCTATGCCTCTCGTTGGGGTGGTTTTTTTTGTTTTTTTTAAAGCGCTGCAACTGCGCAGTTTCTGTGTGCTAAGTGGCATGGCAGTGTGTACACCTCAGGAGTTACAGTGCAGAAAGCTGCTTTACTGCGCAGAAACTTGCCAATGTAGACAGGGCCTTCGTCTTCTCACTTGTTCACACGCAGGCATGAGCCCAGCCCCACCCCCTTAACGTCTCTCCACAGACACGCGCACACATCCAGCTTCCCTCCTCTGCCCTACAGTGATCTGCTCTCTGCTGCTGGCTGCTCCCAGCAGATTTGCCCGGGCTACCGGGGAAGGGGCATGTGTTTCCCACAGATTTCTTTGCTCCCCCATTTTTCTGCAGAGGAGCCAGGAAATCTATGCCACAGGGGCGCAGAATTTCCCAGGAGTATAATATGCATCAGCAGGGTACACATAGATGGTTACACCTCAGCAGACTAGTGCAGAGTAGATTGACGCCCCGTTTACAGCAAACTAATTGTGTACACAGTCCTCAATAGGTGTCCCTCTTCCCCCTGAGTCAGCACTGAACCAGTTTCTCAGCACTGCATTGTTTGAGGTGCGGTGCCTTCCATCTTTGGGGATAGCCAATGTTTTGACTACTCATGGTAATTTAAAGACATATCACTTTTCATAACAGTGGATGTGTAAACTCCATTATTGTGGCCAAATTCCAGTATGGTTTCTAATATTCTGCCTACTTTAAATTCCCCTTGCACTTTCAGTTGGTTGAAATTCAATTCTTAATTTCCTATCCAAAACTGTTGTGGCAAGTGGAAGGGGCTTGGGAGACTACTACTATTTTTAATCCAGTTTGACCCCTGTCAGCAACATTTCCATTATTACTACTGAGCGTGATACAAGTCTCCATATGTCCTGTATATACTGTACATTGTGCTTGGTGCTGTTCTATGTGCAGCAGAAGACAGTCTCTCTGCTCCATAAAAAGAAGAACAGGAGTACTTGTGGCACCTTAGAGACTAACAAATTTATTAGAGCATAAGCTTTCCAGTCTGTATAAGACAGACATCTTCCTTCAGTCTGTTTTCCCAGCCTACATGAGACATTAAACTCCTTTTGAATAATTATACATGAGGCTTTTATCACCAGATTTTATCTTAAGAAAATCAACATTTATCAGTTTTAACAATTGATGTTTCCTAGACCAGATTTGAAATCAGTGCAACAGTGGAAAACATTTTGAAAGTGCTTTTTAAACAAATTTATAGGGTTATTTCTCACTTCCCTGCTGCAAAACAAGAATACATTTAAAATATGTTAATCACATTAGCTCCATTAGTTTGTTTTTGCTCTGGCTGAACTGGCCAACTTGAAGAGGCCTTCTTTGACATCCTTTTTAGACAGAGTCTATG